>NC_141552.1:24447500-24750000 GCF_021556685.1 Rattus norvegicus
TCGATTCTTGATCTTAGAGCATGAGCCATTGGTGTTTTGTTCAGGAAATTTTTTCCAGTGCCCATGTGTTCCAGATGCTTCCCTAGTTTTTCTTCTATTAGTTTGAGTGTGTCTGGTTTGATGTGGAGGTCCTTGATCCACTTGGACTTAAGCTTTGTACAGGGTGATAAGCATGGATCGATCTGCATTCTTCTACATGTTGCCCTCCAGTTGAACCAGCACCATTTGCTGAAAATGCTATCTTTTTTCCATTGGATGGTTTTGGCTCCTTTGTCAAAAATCAAGTGACCATAGGTGTGTGGGTTCATTTCTGGGTCTTCAATTCTATTCCGTTGGTCTATCTGTCTGTCTCTGTACCAATACCATGCAGTTTTTATCACTATTGCTCTGTAATACTGCTTGAGTTCAGGGATAGTGATTCCCCCTGAAGTTCTTTTATTGTTGAGGATAGCTTTAGCTATCCTGGGTTTTTTGTTATTCCAGATGAATTTGCAAATTGTTCTGTCTAACTCTTTGAAGAATTGGATTGGTATTTTGATGGGGATTGCATTGAATCTGTAGATCGCTTTTGGTAAAATGGCCATTTTTACTATATTAATCCTGCCAATCCATGAGCATGGGAGATCTTTCCATCTTCTGAGGTCTTCTTCAATTTCTTTCCTCAGTGTCTTGAAGTTCTTATTGTACAGATCTTTTACTTGCTTGGTTAAAGTCACACCGAGGTACTTTATATTATTTGGGTCTATTATGAAGGGTGTCGTTTCCCTAATTTCTTTCTCGGCTTGTTTCTCTTTTGTATAGAGGAAGGCAACTGATTTATTTGAGTTAATTTTATACCCAGCCACTTTGCTGAAGTTGTTTATCAGCTTTAGTAGTTCTCTGGTGGAACTTTTGGGATCACGTAAATATACTATCATGTCATCTGCAAATAGTGATATTTTGACCTCTTCTTTTCCGATCTGTATCCCTTTGATCTCCTTTTGTTGTCTGATTGCTCTGGCTAGAACTTCAAGAACTATATTGAATAAGTAGGGAGAGAGTGGGCAGCCTTGTCTAGTACCTGATTTTAGTGGGATTGCTTCAAGTTTCTCTCCATTTAGTTTAATGTTAGCAACTGGTTTGCTGTATATGGCTTTTACTATGTTTCGGTATGGGCCTTGAATTCCTATTCTTTCCAGGACTTTTATCATGAAGGGGTGTTGAATTTTGTCAAATGCTTTCTCAGCATCTAATGAAATGATCATGTGGTTCTGTTCTTTCAGTTTGTTTATATGATGGATCACGTTGATGGTTTTCCGTATATTAAACCATCCCTGCATGCCTGGGATGAAGCCTACTTGATCATGGTGGATGATTGTTTTGATGTGCTCTTGAATTCGGTTTGCCAGAATTTTATTGAGTATTTTTGCGTCGATATTCATAAGGGAAATTGGTCTGAAGTTCTCTTTCTTTGTTGTGTCTTTGTGTGGTTTAGGTATAAGAGTAATTGTGGCTTCGTAGAAGGAATTCGGTAGGGCTCCATCTGTTTCAATTTTGTGGAATAGTTTGGATAATATTGGTATGAGGTCTTCTATGAAGGTTTGATAGAATTCTGCACTAAACCCGTCTGGACCTGGGCTCTTTTTGGTTGGGAGACCTTTAATGACTGCTTCTATTTCCTTAGGAGTTATGGGGTTCTTTAACTGGTTTATCTGTTCCTGATTTAACCTCGATACCTGGTATCTGTCTAGGAAATTGTCCATTTCCTGAAGATTTTCAAATTTTGTTGAATATAGGTTTTTATAGTAAGATCTGATGATTTTTTGAATTTCCTCCGAATCTGTAGTTATGTCTCCCTTTTCATTTCTGATTTTGTTAATTTGGACACACTCTTTGTGTCCTCTCATTAGTCTGGCTAAGGGTTTATCTATCTTGTTGATTTTCTCAAAGAACCAACTTTTGGTTCTGTTGATTCTTTCTATGGTCCTTTTTGTTTCTACTTGGTTGATTTCAGCTCTGAGTTTGATTATTTCCTGCCTTCTACTCCTCCTGGGTGTATTTGCTTCTTTTTGTTCTAGAGCTTTTAGGTGTGCTGTCAAGCTGCTGACATATGCTCTTTCCTGTTTCTTTCTGCAGGCACTCAGCGCTATGAGTTTTCCTCTTAGCACAGCTTTCATTGTGTCCCATAAGTTTGAGTATGTTGTATCTTCATTTTCATTAAATTCTAAAAAGTTTTTAATTTCTTTCTTTATTTCTTCCTTGACCAGGTTATCATTGAGTAGAGCATTGTTCAATTTCCACGTATATGTGGGCATTCTTCCCTTATTGTTATTGAAGACCAGTTTTAGGCCGTGGTGGTCCGATAGCACGCATGGGATTATTTCTATCTTTCTGTACCTGTTGAGGCCCGTTTTTTGACCAATTATATGGTCAATTTTGGAGAAAGTACCATGAGGAGCTGAGAAGAAGGTATATCCTTTTGCTTTAGGATAGAATGTTCTATAAATATCCGTTAAGTCCATTTGGCTCATGACTTCTCTTAGTCTGTCGACATCACTGTTTAATTTCTGTTTCCATGATCTGTCCATTGATGAGAGTGGGGTGTTGAAATCTCCCACTATTATTGTGTGAGGTGCAATGTGTGTTTTGAGCTTTACCTTTCAATAGGCACCTCTGTGAAGTGAGGAGAACCAAAGGGACAGAAGGCTGACCTGGCCCTGGAGACTTGTGTCTCCCCCTCCACCAAAGTGCTTTCCTCAGTTCTCCACTCCGGTTTTAGTTTGCAGGGATCCCAGCAGGTGGCAGGCTTCGCTGAGCCTCCCCTGTGAGAAGGGGACAGTGGTGGGACTTATGGTTGTGGGAAGTCTTTCAGGGAGATGCAGGCTTTCTCAAACTCTCCGACCATCCATCCAGTGCCCTCCCTGGTTCCCATTCCCTGTGTTTGTTGCGAAGTCACTTTTCGCTGTCCTGTGTGACTTTCCCTGCAGACTGGGCTCTCCTGCAGGAGATACTCTCACATGCTTCTTTAAAAGCCCCTGTTCCTCAGATTTAGATCAGCTGTGAAAACAGGCTTCTCCATGCCAGGGTGAGAGCTACCCCTCCCAGCTCAGAGCTGCAACACCATAGGATCCTCAGGCCCCAGTGCTGGGTGGGTCCCATGGAAGAGTTAGAGGAAAGCTTCCCTTCTGAGAAGTGACTTAACACAGAAGGTTCACAAGTGACAGTCAACCCCCAAGTATTTCTTCCAGGAGAAAGCACTCAGCTCTCCCCTTTAAACAGTTTAGGCTCCCACATGGCCCAGTTTTGTGATTGGGGAAGATTTTCTGGAGCTTAGTTGGCCAGTCAAAGTGGGGCTACATTCTTTTTTTTTTTTTTCTTTATTAACTTGAGTATTTCTTATTTACATTTCGATTGTATTCTCTTTCCCGGTTTCCCTGGCCAACATCCTCCTAACCCCCCCTCTTCTATATGGCTGTCCCCCTCCCCATCCTCCCACCATTACCACCCTCCCCCCAACAATCACGTTCACTGGGGGTTCAGTCTTGGCAGGACCAAGGGCTTCCCCTTCCACTGGTGCTCTGACTAGGCTATTCATTGGTACGTATGCAGTTGGAGCCCAGGGTCAGTCTTTGGGTAGTGGCTTAGTCCCTGGAAGCTCTGGTTGGTTGGAATTGTTTTTCATATGCAGTCTTAACCCCCTTGAGCTCTTTCAGTCCTTTCTAAGATTCCTTCAACGGGGGTCCTATTCTCAGTTCAGTGGTTTGCTGCTGGCATTCGCCTCTGTATTTGCTGTATTCTGGCTGTGTCTCTCAGGAGCGATCTACATCCGGCTCCTGTCAGCCTGCACTTCTTTGCTTCATCCATCTTATCTAATTGGGTGGCTGTATATGTATGGGCCACATGTGGAGCAGGCTCTGAATGGGTGTTCCTTCTGCCTCTGTTTTAATCTTTGCCTCTCTATTCCCTGCCAAGGGTATTCTTGTTCCTCTTTTAAAGAAGGAGTGAAGCATTTGCTTTTTGGTCATCCTTCTTGATTTTCATGTGTTCTGTGCATCTAGGGTAATTCAAGCATTTGGGCTAATAGCCACTTATCAATGAATGCATACCATGTGTGTTTTTCTGTGATTGGGTTACCTCACTCTGGATGATATTTTCCAGTTCCATCCATTTGCCTATGAATTTCATAAAATCATTGTTTTTGATAGCCGAGTAATATTCCATTGTGTAGATGTACCACATTTTCTGTATCCATTCCTCTGTTGGGTTCTTTCCAGCTTCTGGCTATTATAAGTAAGGCTGCTATGAACATAGTGGAGCACGTGTCTTTTTTATATGTTGGGGCATCTTTTGGGTATATGCCCAAGAGAGGTATAGCTCAGTCCTCAGGTAGTTCAATATCCAATTTTCTGAGAAACCTCCAACTGATTTCCAGAATGGTTGTACCAGTCTGCCTCCCACCAACATTGGAGGAGTGTTCCTCTTTCTCCACATCCTGGCCAGCATTTGCTGTCACCTGAGTTCTTGATCTTAGCCATTCTCACTGGTGTGCGGTGAAATCTCAGGGTTGTTTTGATTTGCATTTCCCTTATGACTAAAGATGTTGAACATTTCTTTTGGTGTTTCTCAGCCATTCGGCATTCCTCAGCTGTGAATTCTTTGTTTACCTCTGAACTCCATTTTTTAATAGGGTTATTTGACTCCCTGCAGTCTAACTTCTTGAGTTCTTTGTATATTTTGGATATAAGCCCTCTATCTGTTGTAGAATTGGTAAAGATCTTTTCCCAATCTGTTGGTGGGGCTACATTCTTAATCCATACTCATTCACACAACAGAACATCTTCCTCCCCACCCACGAGGCCTTGACTTGAACCCAGGTCCTTCCAGGATCAACAGACCTG
The DNA here is from genome assembly GCF_021556685.1 of Rattus norvegicus. Lineage (NCBI taxonomy): Eukaryota > Metazoa > Chordata > Mammalia > Rodentia > Muridae > Rattus > Rattus norvegicus. Next base: position 24,452,378 of record NC_141552.1, read on the forward strand.
AGAGAACAGATTGCAGCACAAGAGAGAAAAGAAGCCAGAATAGTTTAAACTGGAGAAAACCCCCATATAGGCCGTTTACCAACTTTAGGGGTTTGCATATTGTGGACTTCAGAATCTTACGGTCAGATTTTTCTGATTACACCTTATAGGTGAAGCTGAAGTCTACTGAGGGTGGGATCATCCCAGGCAGGGAGGGGATCTGACTCTGCAGGCCTGGCCACCCTCTGCATTCTCCCAAAAATAATTTTTAGTCAGCTGTAAATCTGAAGTGAAATTTGTTTTTTGTCAACTCAAACGGTTGACATTTCAAGTCTCACACACCATGTGAGAGACACACATTTATCCACAGGGGATTTGAACTTACTTCTATAGAAATGACTGTGGGCCAACAGAGGGAAAGCATTCTTGCCTTTAGCATTCTGTCTGTATCAGAGACTACATGGACTGGCTTCCTGGACAGACATGTCCAAGCAGACAGACATTGTAATGAGGGAAAACTTAGGCAAGAAATGACCTGGGGACAGTGATTTCAGATTGTGCCTTTAGCCAGGAATCTCTGTTGTCATTAAGGCAAGCAGTCTTGGGCTTGCCAAAACTTGTCAGTATTTCAGGGCTCTTACAACTGCTCCAGGTACTTCTGAGGTGAAAGCCTTTCATTAAAAAAAAAGTTTATAGAGCAATATTTCTCCACCTGTGGGTGGCAACTGCTTCACAGAGATTGCATATCAGATACCTTGTACATTATGACTCATAAGAGTAGCAATATTATTTATGAAGTAGCAATGAAATAATTTTATGGAGGGGATCATCACAGTATGAAGAGCTGTATTAAAGTGTTGCAGCAGTAGGACTGTTGAGAACCACTGCCATAGAAGCTGACACATGGGAGCAGACTCCTCAGATGAGTAGAGACCCACGACAAGGGATACTGTGTCCCACCCTAGAACCCAGAGGCAGAATCTATCCCAGGAGTCTGTGGGCTCACCTTGTCTTAAATTCTCCCAGGGTCAAGAATAGCATTGATCATCTCAGCAGAGTCAGCTTGCACAGCCCACATCAGGCCCATGGCTTCCCTTTACAGAGAAGGATGTGGGTCTAAGTGACAGTCAGTGAGACTGAGGGGACCCTGATACTCATTTGCTTTGAGCTGTGGTTTCTTCACCTGTAAAATGGACGTGTTTCTGCTGAATTGGGTTGTAGTGGAGATTAACAGAACATACAACCTGCTCAGTGTCTGCCTGGCATGGACCCTGCTGGTTAAATGGAAGCTGTCGATGATGATGAAGTTAAAAGTAGAATTTCTAGCCAGATAGTGTTAGTTGTGGGGCGCCATACAAGTGTTCTAAGCATTTTCTGATTCTAAGACCGCCTCACCTTACAACCTAAGGCTCTTGATTTAAATTTTAAAAAAAGAATAAATATAAAATACCAATATGAAAAAATCATAATCAGAAATGAGCTAATTCCTGCGAAGTCATTTAGCTTTACATTTTCTGCTTCTATTTCCAAGGCATCTAGAGTAGCACTATCCGAGATCCTAAAGCCTTCTATTATGGTGCTACCCATTCATTCCTCTCTCCTTGAGGCCTTCTCAGGTGACTTACCAGAATCAGATGGCTTTTAAGATTGTTCCCATCAGGTGCGATCTCTTTGTCCATGGGCCTTGCCCAAAGCTGCAGGGCCAACCTGTTGTTTTACAATCCAAAATTCCAGACATTAATTTTACCAATGAAGTTTCAGGAGTCAGATGCTGAAGTCAAGTAAAGCTCCCAACTGTCTTTCCTGATTCACTGACCTCCCAGAAGAAGAGCAGTCCTGTTCCCTCTGAACACTTTCTTAAAAATCCTTTAACTCAAAAACTTTCCATTGGTTTAGTTATCTAGATTTCCTTTCACGTTGTGTCTTGATCTGCTGGACCTAAGTGCACTTTTTACCTTTGCCATAAATGTGTGTGGTAGGTGAGCCATATCGTAATTAAGTCCATGTTTACATGAATAAACAACTCTTGCTTTAAATGTCTGTGCCATGGCCCTGCTATACCACACACTACTTTTTCAGTAAATAATACATTCTTGGAGATCACAGTGTGATCAAATATTTTGTAACATGACTTAGTAACGTTCCCTCGATTTTATAAATCAATTTCTTTGACGAGGATTCTGGGTGTTGTCTGTCAGGTCTGAGTGCATCATCTTGGGAATCCCAAGGAACATCAAACTTGGGCTTTTGAAACTGTTGCATATGGCCAACCCGGAGCAAAAACCACCCAGGAATCTACTGATACTTGACACACATTAATTCACCTGCCTTTTTCATATAGTTTATGGCAAGAGGTCACCATTCTTGACCTTGTTTCATTATAAAACGTGGTGCTAAGTGTAACAGTTGGGGTCAAGGAGATCACCCCACAAATCACAAAATACCCATCTCAGATAACCATGTATGGTTTATTGAATACAAAACATCCATGAATTTCAGGACAGAATTAAAAGTCCAAACCTAAGGATAATAGAATAGAAGAGAATTTAGATTTCCAGTTCACAGGTCCAGTAAGCATATTCAGTAAATCATAGCAGAAAACATCCATAAGGTAAAGGAAGAAAAGGCCATGAAGGTACAACAAGCCTACAGAACGCCAATTTAATCATACCAGAAACAATTCCTCCATTAACATAATAATTAAAACACTGAATGCACAGATCAAAGAAAGATCATTAAAAGGGGTAAGGTACAAATAACCAGTAACAAATAAGTTCAGACTCATCTAAATTACACAAGACTTCTCAACAGAGACTCCAAAAGCCAGAAAATCTTGGGCAGATGTAATGCGGACCAAGGATCCTATACCCAGCATAATTCTCAATCACCATAAATGGAGAAACCAAAATATTTCATGACAAAACCAAATTTAAACAATATTTTTCTCTAAGAAAGCACAACAGAGGATTGTAGTAGGGAAACTCCAAGACAATGAGCTAAACTATACCCAAGAAAAACCAAGAAATAAATCATCTCTCAATAATTTCAAAAAATGAAGCACACAATCACCATTTCACCCATAACCAGAAAAAGAAGAGAAAGCAGCAACTATTGGTCTTTAATATCTAACCAGACCCTCTGTCACCAATCCCCCAGCTCCTAGGGAATAAACTGCCAGCCAAAGTATATACAGGGTCTATGGTTCTAGGTAACTGTGTAGAAGGGGACTGATTTAAGTGGCACCCATGTGGCGGGAGGCCATTGTCTACGCTGAGGCCTGTTGCCCAACAAAAGTAGATGCTGGAGTTGTGAGGTGGGAATGGATATGTGTAGGTGGGGGAACACTGTCATATAGGCAAAGCTGAGCAGAAATGGGATGTAAGATATGATGATGGGAGTGTGGAAAGCAGGACAACAGTTGAAATGTAAATAAATAAAATAACCAATTAATAAAAAAATAGCCAAAAATAAAATAAAAAGTGAAAAGGTAAAAGAAAACTTACACCAAAACAAAACAAAAGAAATCCTTGTAGTGGATTGGCCTAATTCTGCTTGTATTTTAATGCTAATATGTAGAACTCAAGACTGGTTAACCTCCAAAAACTGACCCTGCTCCCAGTTAACTGTGATTATAAAGAAGCCAACAGCCAACAGCTGCACAGCAGAGAGATGGGGGAGGTGAGCTTTGAGGGCTTTGCTAGAGAGGATCATGAGGAGGGAAGAAGGAGGAAGAAGCTGCCAGAGAATAAAGGAAGAACATGTGTGATGGAGAGGAGAGAGGAAGAGGACAGCAGCCATGGTTAAGGGAGAGGAGAGCCTGGTCCTGAGGGCTGTCCAAGTGCAACAAAGAGCAGCCAAGATGCTACACAGTCAGTAAGAGTTGAGCGTTATTGTTTGGAAAGTAGATCTGATACCATGGAGGGCAGGCAGCTGCACAGCTACTGTGCTGATTAAGGCATATGATGAATAAATTTACAAAATATGTATAACCAGTAAGGAGCTCTATAGAGGATCCTAAAAGGAATACTTTAGTTTGAAGAGAAGGATAAAATACCAGAGGAAACAGGAAATAATTTAACAAAACTAGAACAGTCAATCAAAAGAAGCCAATAAAACCCACAAAAATTAACAAAATTAAATACATAGGTTTAAATAATATTTGCACGTCACTAAACTCAATTCCCCAGTGAACAGACATTATTTAGCCAGAAACAGGATCACCATCATGAGATGTAGAGGATATACTAGGGAAACAGACCTAAGACACAGGTCCCTATCGCAATTCTATGCAGTTTCTCTATCCAGCTGACAGAATAGATTTCAAACCAATCCTGTCCAGAAGATGTAAGGACATTCATTTCATATTTTGCAATTACCAAAAGATACTACAATCTAAATATATACATATTAAACACAGCAGTCACAAATTTAAATATATAATTATCACATAGTTCTGAAATTACCCATTAGCTATAATAGTGGTTGTGATTGTTTTTAATAGTCTATTCTGACCACTTGGCAGATCACACGCAAATAAACAAAAGAGGAGGAGCAGAATTCAGTGACATCATCAGTCAAATGGACCTAACAAACTACACTGAACTATACATATATTTTCTATCAGCCTGTGGATCTGTCTCCAAAATTGACCACGGATTAGGACACAGAACAGCCCTCAGGAAAGATAAGAAAGGTGAAGTAGTGTCATGCATTCTATCTAAGCACAAAGGAATCAAACTGGTATCACACAATAGAAAGTGCAGTCAGGACACACTCTCGTGGAAGGTCAGCAACACAAACAACACACTACTGAAAGGGCCAAGGGAGAAACACATAAGGAAAAATTAAAATTCCTAGAAATGAGTGACAATGAAAACACAACCACCACAGATCTATGCGATACAACATAGTTTTAGGAATTATGTTGCAGTCAGCAAAGCCAGAGCAGTGGACCCATCTAATCCCTTTGTCATGCATCAGAAGTAGAGAATCTGGAGTGTGCCCTGTTGGGTTAATGCCTTGAACTGGCTCACCACATTCCCAATTTCCCTTTGCAATGATAACATATTTTTGGCATTACACATTGGATATATGCAATTTGCCTTTTGATTTCATAGGGGAATAATTAAGGGACTTCCTGGAGGGTCGAAAAGCACTGTGGATAAACTGTGTAGAGACTGAAAGACTACAGGGATTTTGGAAGCTGAGCTAATGTATTTTTATTATGATACGTTTAAGAATCTATGGGGAATTGGGAGTGGAATATGGTGATTTGAATGATAATGGCCCCCATAAACTCACATATATGAATGTTTGTTGCTGGTTAGTGGAAATATTCGGGAAGAATTATAAGATACGGATTTGTTGGAGGAGTGTATGGGATTGGGCTTTGAGGTTTCCAAATTCAACACCATCTATAGTTAACACTTTCTCTGTCTCCGACTTGCACATAAGATGTAAGCTCTCAGCCAGTTCTCTAGAAACATGGTGTCCTACCTGCTGCCGTGTACCCCAGCATAATATTCATAGACTCATGATCCTTGAAACTGTAACCTGAAATAAACTCTTTCTTCTACAAGTTCCCTTGCTCATGGTGTCTCTTCACAGCATAGAAAAGAAACTAAGATTGGAAGGAACAGTTAAGTGAAAAATTTCTCAATAATATCCTGGAAAATAAAATTCAGACATTTACCAAAAGTGTCAGGTACCGTGATCAAGCTGGCTTGACTGCAGAGGTGCAAGAATGTTTCAACAAATACAAATGAATAAACAATTCACCACAGAAAACCAAGAACAGGAAACACATGATCACTGCAGTAGAGGCAGACAATCTCTTTGGCAAAATCCCACAGTGATTAATGCAAAAGTCCTGGAGAATCTGGGATATGGAGAAGACATACCTTAACATTATAAAGGCAATATGCAAGGCCAACAGCATCCTAACTGGAGGAAATCATAATGGATTTCCACTAAAATCAGGAATAAGTCACAGATGTTCATTCTTTTCATCTAATTCAACTAGTATGTGAAGTCTTATCCAAACAATATGACAATAGAGAGATGGAAAGGCATGTTAATATGAAAGAAAGCAGTCAGAGCATTCTCATTTGCAGGCGATATGATCCATATATAAAGACCACTACGAAACCACTAGCAAACTCCTATGGCTCATGGATACATTCACTAAAATCACAGTAAAATCAATAGAACTCCTGTATACCAACAATAAATATGACGAAAGAAGCCAAGAAAACAAACCCATTCAGAATAAAAATCTTGTAATATCTAAGGAAGTAAAGACTTGTTAAAATGAAATCATTAGGAATAATAAAAAAAAAAAAACTGAAGAAACCAGAAAATGAAGAGGCCTCTCATTTTCATGTATCAGTATGATTTATATTATTATATCGAATCCTACCAGAGTCATCTACAGGTTTAAATCCATCCCATTATAATCCCAATACAGATCTTCATGGGAATGAAAAAAAAATCTCAGAACTCACATGAAAGCACAACTGAGCAGGGCAGTCAGACACTGCTAACTAATAAGACAGTAAAGCACTGCGGGAGGCATCACCTTTAATGATTTCACCTTCATTTTGGGGAATAGTAAAAAAGAAAAACCAGCATGTTAATATCATGAGAGCAGACACAGTGCCTAATGGAATAAAATTGAAGAGCCTGATATTGGCCTATGTTCTTATCAGCATTTGGGTTTTGACAAAAAGGAAAACAAACAAACAAAACAAAAAACTCCCAACCCCCCCTCCCACCACCACACACAAGTGCAGTTTTCAACCTGTGGGTTGCAAGCCCTTCAGGGAACAACCACATATGAGACATACTTTATACATGCTATTTACATTACAATTTAAAACAGAAGCAACCTTACATTTATGACTTAGCAATGAAATAATTTGGTAGTTGGGGTTGGTTACCACAATGTGAAGAACTGTATTCCTTGAGTTGTTCTTGGTCATAGTATTTTTCTGCAGTAACAGAAATGTGACTGATATATAAACTGGCACCGAAGTGAGTGGAGATGTTTGTGAGGAATCTCTTGATTTTTTGGAGGAGGGTGGTAGACTTTGGATTGGGAAAACTGTTGAATTATTTAAGGAGATCTTAACAGTTCTTTTAGTTTGCCACATGGGAGACATAAGTATTGTGAGTCTGTGCAAAATAGAGCCTCTCTGATGAAACTTCAAAGGATGGCAGGAACTCAATTGGTGACTGGCTTAGAAGCAATTGATATAATTTGGCAAACAATCTGTCTCTTTTCTGCCTGTTTACTAAGAAGTGACCTGAAGATAAGTAAAAAGCTAATTGACTAATTGTTTTGAGCAAACTTCAAGGGGTAGATATCCAGTGACCTTCCTCATATGGTAGGAATGTGTGTTTGTATTTTCAATTGTTAATGTAGCCAGGACTTCAGTCCCTCCACATTCAGGGTCTGGACGCATATGAAACTGCAAGATCTCCCAGGATTTGGAAAATATCCCAATTGTTGTAAGGTCCCCAAAACATGTTGTCACCCCACACACATTGGGAAGCAACTTAAAAAAACATGACCCCCTCGTTCTCAGGAGGAAGGGTGGGTGGGTGGTTATTTGACTGCCGTGGGCTGTAGATGATTATTGTCAGTTAGGGGGTTGGTTGCAAGTTCTTACTGGCCATGGTCAGGGAGGAAACAGTAAAGGAAATTCGAACCAGGGATGTCTTTCTTCCTTTCTCTTTCTCTCCTCAATTCTCTGTCTAATGTTGTGGGAAATCAGGAGAAGGGACTAAAATGACAAAATCATAGATCACTGTATCTCTATTTATACTAGAAAGCAATACAAAGTCTCAAATATTTTAGGATGGCATGGATTTTTGAATGATGATAGAATTTAAAATTGTACTTGCATAAATGATTCAATTCATTTTTAAGATATAAGTATATGCAACTTATTCACAATGTGGTGTAAAATTCTAATGTTATAAAATTACTACTGCACACTGCCGTGGATAATTAAGGAATTCAAGCTAGTACTTTCCAACTATAAATAATCAGTCTTCCAGTCATGTTAGGTACTGCTTTAGTTAGGTACAGAAATAAGCTTTATTTAACTTCCTGTGTATGTTTTTAAAGTTAAGTAGGAAGTAAATCCCTTGGGAAAAAAGCCACATTTGTCCACTGAGATAGACATTACATACAAAGGTGGTTCTCAAATCCTTTAGAGATCTGAAGAATCTGCCATTTCAGATGTCCTAATAGTTAAAGGCTTTTCACAGTGGGAGAGACCTCAACTCCTGGTAGTGTCCCCAATCTATTCTGAAAAAGATGATGGGCTCTAAAGAACCATTGGGTGAAATACTACCTACTTACCTCTACTGCTGCCAGAAAGCTGTCCAGACTGTGCAGAAGTTGATCATGGGGAAGTCTGTGTCCCAGTTTTTGGAAAAAAAAATAGGATAGTCCTTCAAGTGACCTGCTTCAAAGGATTGTTGTCAGAGCTCCTGGCCCAGTGAGTTGAAGGTGGATGCCACAGTGACACAGGAATATTTGCTGTCTGACTCCCAGGGTAGCCAACAATTTCTGTCATTTCTTAGGTTTGGAAGCTGTTTGCTCTGAATTTCCTTTTATTCAGGCAACATTTCTCCTCCTCAGATCTGGGATGGGGTTGAAGATTAGATAGTTTAGTCTTAACCTTTTCTTGTTATGAGAATCAGAAAAACAAACTTGTTCACCATCGTGCAGAAATGTGACAGCCAGGAACCTGGACAGGAACAGGGTGGACATGGGAGGCTCAGAAAGCAGGGCTCTATGGACAGTCCACAGCAGTATCAAAACTCCTGTGATAACCGCTCTGGCACCATAAGTCCTGAGAGAGGATGGGGATGCCAGGAGAGTGTTAGTGGTCTGCCCACTGCCTGGGACTTTTAAAAGCTTGTACCACCCCCGAGCACATAGAAGAGCTTGAGCAGAAAGAGGCCGATGCCCAGAAGCCTCTGCTGTGGTAGGAGGCAGTTATGGCGGTTGGAGGTGGGGGTAGAGGTGGAGGAGGGATGGGAGAAGACCGAGGAGTTTCCCCAAAAGACAAGAACAGACACCATCCTTACTACTCCAGAACCCACGCCAATCCCACCCCACCCCTAAAATGCCCAGTCCACTGCCAAACGTCCCCATGCCAAGCATTCACAGCTTCATCCCCACTGTGCTTATTTCTTATTTTTTTTAACTTCTTATTTATTCTCTGTGAACCTCACATCCTGCAGCTCAACTCCATTCATCTGCCCTCCCCTCAGGTCTGCACTCCACCCTTGCATCCTGCTCTAAATCAGAGCAAAAATAATCTTCGTGTGGAAGCGGAATAAAGAAAAAGAAAAAAAAATTGTACGCAAAAAATGTGTCAAATTTTAAGGATGAAAGACATAAACGCTTAAATTGTTTGGAATTAATGAAAGTACATTTGGTCTCAGAAGACTTATTATGGTTAATAAATGCAAGTTATGATAGATAAGGGATACAAAGCTTAAAAAGTGATAGAAAATGATTTAGGTACAAAATTTTAGACTAATATAATTTAGATAACGAAGTACCTTCTCCAATTTTGCAAAATACGAATGGACAGAATATTGTGACAGTAATTCTTACCTGATGCATCTCATAAGTTTTCTTATTTTATCTAGCTTATTAATGTTAAATTAAAGGTATTTCTTGGAGTAAAAGGGGAAATGCTGAGGTGACCTCCCTTTGTACTAAGGTGTGTCAACTTTCAATTGTTAGTTCTGTACTGGCAGTGAGCTAAGTGCTGGCAGGATTTCTCTTGTCATTTCTATGTCCCATCATCAGGTTTGCTATTTTGTGGATGTTTGTCCTTCTCACCAGCTCAACACAAGCTAAGAGATGTATCAGGTATTGTCTCACTGCCGATTGGATGTAATAAAGATCTGATGGCCATGAGCTGCGTCAGGAAGTATGTGGGCAGAACTTCCGGGCATAGAGAGGGACATAGGCAGAGGCAAGCTGAAGCAGGAGATTCAGAGTAGACATGGGCAGAAAGAGATATGGAACAGACCACGGCAGAGGGGTAAAGAGCTAAGCAGCAGGTGGGTCTCAATGGTAGAAGAATAGGGTTAAATTTTAGAGAAGATGAGGGACTGCCCAGTGAAAGGCCTAAGATTCAAACTTTGTTCGAATTCTCCATGTCCCATTTACATCTCAGGCAACTCTGTGAAAATAGTACACAATACAGTATTAACATGGCTTTGAGCCTGTGGTTTGGTTACTTTTGGTCACTGTTCCTCAAGACTGCAGGAGAAGGAACAACACACAGGGCAAACACATGAAAACCATGTGCAGCTTAGAGTGGAAAAGATCACTAAGAAGTTTAGTGTCACAGCAAAGTCATGTGCTGAAGAGGAGGGTGACATAGTTAAGGAGATGAATGTTATTAACGATAAGCCTCCTGCCTCTGTACTGTAGAGATGTGGAAGGTGTCCTCAAGGCCAGACTCTTACCAATTAAAATTCCAACTTGGAAAAGGGAGCTCAATAGATTTCGTGCTCCTACAAAGCAAGTGCATAGGGAAGCTGCTGCAGTTGTCATCCAAGCAGGCAGCTGACAGGTCAGTGCACCTCATGTGGCACGGAATTTGGAGGAAAAAAGATTTTAAGATTCAGGATGACATGAACAGGACCAGGCGACTCTCGCATTTATGTTTTTATTATTTGAGGCTTGAATTAGAATGATACTCATAGTCTCATGTTTTTTAGTTTTCTTTCATTATTTTATCTACATTTCCAATTTATCTCCCACTCCATGTTCCTCTACATGAGTCTCTCTTCTGTCCCCCACACCCTCTCCCTATGAGATTGCTCCTCCACCCACCAATTCACTCCCGCCTCAGAGGCCTAAGTTCCAATATCATGGTTCATGAAGCTTCCTCAGAAACAAGGTTCTCCCGTCCCAGTGATCCCAGATAAGCTGGTCCTCTGCTACATTTCTACCTGGAGACATGGGCACACCCTGATTCTTTTATTAGTTACCTTAGTTAAGGTGTCTCTTCACAGCAATAGAGCAGTGACTGATAGGCTTAAATTCACTTTGCATCCCAATTGCTGTCCTTTCTCTTGTTACTTCTCTCCCACAGTTCCTCCCCAATGTCCTCACACCATCTCCTCTGAGAGAGTAGAGGAATATCCCTCAGAGTGTGCCTCCACCAAGACACATCAAGTTTTTGTAGGGCTGGTGGACCTTCTCCCACTGAGGCCAGGGAAGACACCTGAGTTAGGGTATCAGATTTCACAGACAGGCAAACCTTTGGGGATAGCCTCGGCTCCACTTACTTACAACAGGGTATGTAATACTGTATTAAACTTAGTAAGGTTTATTTACCTTCACCTAGCAACTCATCCTGAGAAACAGTGCTCTGGCCTGATGCTTTTGTGTTCAGCCCTATCTTCCTCTTTCTTCTGTGCTTACCATTGTAACACAGGAGAAGCTTCTAATATTAATGTTGCCAGATCTTTCTGGTGTTGGGGGATAATTCTATTCTGAGTTGTATATGGATTTAATATCTTCTTTACGTATGATGAATATATACTTCAGGAAAGGACTGCTTCCTTGTTTCTATTAAGATCTAATATGACGAAAGGATTCTGATTAATATTCCAGAATCGTAGGCCACCAGGTTGGTATGTCATCACTCACTGAAGTGAGGTGAATTTTATAACACCTTTTGGCCACCCACTTTCAATGTCATTATGTGGTATTGCCTTAGGCTCTTTTCTACATTCCCCTGCCTTTGGCTGAGTATATGTTTGAGGTCTCTCTGTGACTGTGCAAAGAAGTAAGAGCTAGGGCTGGGCCACAAAATAAGAAAGTACTTGTTCATCCAAAAACAAAAACAAAAAACAAACAAACAACCAAAAAAAGTTCTAGGGTAAAATATCGGTGCTAGTGCTTAACTGAACTGCCAGAGGTAATTTTTTTTACACTATCTTGGGGCTGATAATATGAATCAAATATCCTGCAACATAAGTTTGCAATGTTGCCTGCATTTTATAAATCAAGTCTGACCACCGTTTTGGTTCTTTCCAATCATGTCTGAGTGCATCATCACGGGAACCCCAAAGAAAATCAGAAATGGGTCCTTGAAGCTGATGCACAGGGCCAGTATAGACCTAAATACCACAGAGGAAACCTTGATTCTTATCACAAGGGATCATTCACCATCCCTCTTGTCCCATAACTTATGACAAGACGTCACCTTTCCTAAACTTAGCCTTTTTCCCGAGTGCTGCAGAAGGTAAGACCTGATGTCAAGGGGTCTGGACTCAGACCACAGGAACACTGAATTCATTTAAATAGGTGTAGATTATTGAATGCACACGCCAATACAGTTCACCCAGAGCAACAGCTCACAACTGTGTACTGGATATTTCTAGGCCCAGCTCATTGCAAAATCCACATGGGCTAAAGCACAAGTGCTGGAAATGCTGCTGTCTATGGGCCCTGACTTGGGTCATTTTACACATAATTGTTCCTATTTTCCTTGAATCTAATGGGTCCTATGTGAAGCTCATAGTTGGGGAACTTGTTAAGATTAACAAACCTCGTAACATACAGAATATAACAGGGTATGTGACCAGCACCACACAGTTCAATGTCAGGTTTTTTTGTTTTTTGTTAGTTTGTTTGTTGGCATCCATGATGTGGAGGCGTATTACAGAACAATAGGAAAGAGCTGGCTGCTGTGTAACAAATTTGCTGCTATTAAGGTAGGTATGGGGGCAAGACCTCAGCAACAGCCCTTAAGATGGGAAGGAGATGATGTGTTTGATACCTGAAAGGAGCTGCCTCAGCTGTGTTTCTCTGCCTGCTCAGTGCACATTCACCAACACTCTGTCCCTAAAGAGGACCTCAAGGTCTGCCCCCTGCTGCCTGTGAGCCAGGACTAGGCACAGAAAGGCAAGGCCACAGCACTGGTTTCCAATTCCTCAGTAATGCTGGATTTCCAATAATGTACTTGTATACACAAATACAGAGTGGTAAGTTACAATATATACTAATCATTTCTTACATAGGGCAACAGTTGATTGACTACAACTAATTCTATTTTAAAAAAAGAAAAGAAACCTGGCTCTTGTGGAAATACACAAAGAAATATCTACGATGGTGGGCAATGAATTCTGCCATAGACTGAACTCAGAAAGGTGGGGTTGTGAGAAAGATGCATGGTTAAATAGCCCACCAGGTTCACATTTTGTCAACTTGATTTAATCTAATGACAAAGAAGTGGAGTATCTCTGATGGCTTCCTTCTAATCCCTTGAAAGGATCCCTAGGGATTGGCCTCAGTACATCACACTTCTTGATGGGGCAACAACACTCAAGGAAGCTTGAGATTGTCATAGGCACAGTATTATGCTACATATACAGAGTAGATAATACTACGATGTTCAGATGATGATATCCATTTGTATGCACTCTTAAGGTGAACCTAAGGAAAGAGATATCAAGGTCCTTAGAATGGAAAGATCAGTCCCAGTTTTTTTTTTTTTTTCTACCATTCCAAACTGAACGACTGGTAGGGAGAGAATGGTAGATAATCGAGAATTGGTGGATGATGCTTTGAATGCAGGGTGGGTTTCTGTGCTGGTTTTAGACAGGGTCTCAAGTATCCCATGTTGCCCTCTCCCTGGCTGGCCAGGTTCACTTTGAGCTCAGATAAACCTCCTTCCACTTTCCAATAGATAGGCTTACAAGAGTGGCTTCCAAGGACTGTGAGGACAGCATTAGCCTTTGACAGTTGAGGTGTGTAACCCACAACTATAGTTTTAACCACGTTTTCCCATGTCTACCAGCTATTTCAGAGTGTTGCTGTTCTATGCCTGACAAGCGGGGACACAGAAAAATAACCTGATAGAGAGCAAGGACATGGTGATCACATCCTTACCTCTTCTGTATGTTCTGGATGAGGTTTGTTAAAATTCCAATATTGCAAAAAGCTTTATATAGTGCCCATCACATCAAGGGTCACTGTGTACTGTTCTATCTAAAATGTCTAATCAGAACTGACTACCATATAACACTTCCTGCAGTCCTCATATGAGAAACTTGGGATTTTGTTTTGACTTTTTCTTTTCTCTGTCTCTCTTATTTTTTGCTATATAAGTTGAGAGAAAGATAGTTAGGGCCATGAATTTGCCCCCAAAATTTGAACTATGGATGTGATCAATCAATGTTAGTGTGTGCATTCTGTAAAGTATTCATTTTTCACTATGATAGATGCTTTTGTGTTTGGTGTGGTGGCCATTTCCCAGTGTACAGGTGCTGGGACCTTGCTCTATCCACTTAATGATGTTTTTAGCCTCATTTTAGACCTTTCTGTGCACCCCCTATATCTCTTGACTATTTTATTTTTCTGATAGAAGCTCATGGTATATCTTACTCAGGCCTGTGAGCAGTGCTCCTTTGGCGACATTGGTGCAGAGAGGAGAACCCCACCACCAGCATGAGGTTCCCTTCACTGGAGGCTCCAATATTGCACTTTCCTCTGCCAACTGGTCTCCACACTATTCCTAGCACCATAAAGACTTCAACTCTTTCTCCTAAGGAATATTCTGGCAATTGTCGATTGCTAAGCACATGACTTCATGAGTGTTCCCCTAACACACACCCATGTTGTAACCTACCATGCAGACTATTTCTTGATGTGATATAAAGCACCTGTACATAATGAGACAGGAGAACTTTTGACTGCATATTCAAGCTGGTGTGAAATCTCAGGAAGGTTTAATGGCTAACATTGGTGAATGAGGACAATTTGAGTTAGGATGAGACATTTTGGGGCAAGATATGGAAGGAAACATTCATTTAGATGCATAGGGATTACTAAGGGTTTTATAATCAAGCCTTGAGGAAAATTTGGCTTTGGAAGCAGGAGATGCTCAGTGGCTCTGCCCCAGGAAAGTCTCCTGGAAAGGGCACCTCTGCTTATGCTCAGTACAGGGAGAACATTAGCAGGGAGGCAAAGTCTGCTCCCCATGACATCTGCTGTCCCTTCTTGGACATTCTATTGTCTCCTAGAGAGTTCTGGCATCCTCTGTGATGTCACCAGTGTTGTAGTGACAACCAGTGCCCTAGTTTCTCTCATACTGAGTCTGGCGGTTACAAGCTAAGTCATGTTTTCCCGTCTTCGCAAGCGTTTTGGGAGGGGGAACGTTGATTGTGGACAGACTAGAGTGAAGGAATCTGGCCTTTCGTCTCAAAGTAATGATGGACAAAGACAGCACTTCTGGGGAATGTTTAGTAAGTTCTGGGCAGTATATTTTGAGCTCCCTGTCAGGGGGGCTGCAGGCTTAAGCTGACCTTTCTAGCAATGGGCCACAACAACTGGAGCATCGGAAAAGGAATTGAATTTTCATGAATATCACAATTCCTGAAAGTCAGGATTTCGGAAGTTTAGTTTCCCCAACCCCACAGAGAGTATATGGTAAGGCCAATGCTATTATCCTGTGAATTTCTGGCCTTTACTTTTACATTGAATTTGTTAGGTTACATTGATATAATAACACGATCAGGAGTCATGGAGGGTCCACCTTTTCTGAGTTTAGACAGGGCAGCAATGTATTTCACTCTCATTGCTTCTTTAAATACAGTGGGTATCTGACAGTAGTAACAGGGAGAGATTGTGCTCCAGGCAATAACCTTATGTTCTTAGACCTTCTCTGATTTCTTCTAACTGGCAGGGTCATCATTAGCTTTATATATTAGAGGTTGTGTGTTACACACATTTTTCTAAAATACCAAAACTGTTTGGAACATGTGGACCAAGATTCATCCTGTAACCTATTGGAATTTCTGGGGCATTTGTTATTTCATATAGGGGAATTGATAAGTCTGTTGAACATGTCCTCCCTGGAAATGTGTTTTAAATCCAAAGTTGTTGGCCTAGAGTATCAGGGTAGGACATCTGAGTGTCTCCAATCACTCAAGTTTTGTGGATGGTGAATTTATCATCTGAGTTCTGAAACCACAGGGGTGATGGTCCTGAAACCAAGCTGTACCCTGTTCAGTTGATGATAATCCTGGAGAAGACATCTCCGTAGTACATGTAAGCACCTGATGTCCGGCATAGGGCACACCTGGCTGCTTACATCTCTTGGTCTCTATAGAGTAGTGGGAGAACTGAGATCCACTGAGGACGCCTCTTAAGGATAGACCAATCGCCTAGCAGTGACACTGGGTTCCAGGCTTGTTCTCCTGTTTAGGCCTAACTGTGGTCTATGTACACTCTATGCATTCTCCCCATGCAGGTTCACTTGTGTTCTTCTACCTACAGATGCTGGGAGAGAAACATCTTCCCCTGAAACTGCCCCAAGTGAGAATCAGGCCAAGAAGGAAAAAGAGAGGCTGATTAAAGAGCTGCAGCTCATTACCGAGGAGAGAAATGACCTGAGAGATCGCCTGAGGTTTCTGACAGAGAGATCCATGAAGAACAGGTATGAATTGCTCCAAATGCTCTTGTTTCATTCCTGGGTCTGCAAGGTCAACTTCTTCTTATCCTATTAAGGTTTTGGGTTCTAGAAAGCTGTGCCTCCCTAACCACCCTGTGCTAAACCTCACCTCCCATATAGAGGAGATTCAGAACCTTGACCCTTCCTGAGGAGCAAGATGGAAAATGGACTCATCTGCTTCAATTTATTGAAAAGCAGATCTTGTGGTCTGAATGAAGAATTCGGGGATAAAGTCAGGGAGAGTGAGTGTCTAGTGTGCATTTGCAAAGCCCTTGACAGATGGTGGCTTTGCAAGATTGTAATTGCAGTGAGTTTACGGTGAGTCTCTGTACTTGCTAGGCAGGGGACTCAGTGCTGGAAGATCCAGGCAGCAGCCCGAGGGGCCTGTTCCCAAACTGTTCATCTCAATGCTTGACTAGAACGTCTCAGGCTCAGGCCTGTTTGTTATTGTCTGTGTGTCTTGCACTCTGAGACAGCAATGGTGCATGCATTTCTCCTGGTTCTCACAGTGCTCTCTGTTTCCATATTTGTTTTTCTCTTTCTCTGATTCTGTTAACTTTTCTCTTTTTTTTGTGGGTGTGTCTCAGTCTGTGAGTCTGTGTGTGCATACATCCAAATGCATATGCACAACCGTTATATGTTTATATTTCCCTCCACACCTGGAATATGGGAGTCTATGTCTTGGCCTGAGTATTTACCTGTAACACTTTCATGGTGATGCGAATGCTTTGTTCTGGGAGCCCCACTGTCAACAGCACAGTTCTTTGCTTATGTGGCCACGTTTGCCTGTATATTTGTATTCGTTGTGCAGATTATAATTTTGGGTTGATATATGGTCTGTTATCAGGACAGGAACAAGGAAATCACAGGATTCTGGGTGCGTTGGGGGTGGGGGAGCATGGGG
This sequence comes from Rattus norvegicus, assembly GCF_021556685.1. Lineage (NCBI taxonomy): Eukaryota > Metazoa > Chordata > Mammalia > Rodentia > Muridae > Rattus > Rattus norvegicus. The sequence continues at coordinate 24,469,766 of NC_141552.1, forward strand.
AGGTGTGGCCTAGGCTCTTGATAGCTCAACTGGCTGGACTGCAGATTTCCTCTTGATTGAATAAAGGGAGCCAGGGAACCCTCCATCTGGATGCCGAGATTCTGGTGTGGTGGACACAGAAAAACATGTTTCTGAAGCTGAAGAAGGTCCAATATGTAGAATTCAGAAGGTGTCCTTCCAGGACTGGTGTAGTACAGGACCCACCCTGAGTTCATATCTTCCTAAATGCTGATGTTCATTGTATTCTATCATTTGGGGCCAGGCCACACTTCAGGCCAAATCCATATTATGAAGACCTGGAGAGAATGGAGGAGGCGGTCATGTCAATTCTGCACAACTTAGAGATGGAGAACACTGAGATCCATGAGAACAACCATAAGCTGAAGAAGGAGATTACCTTCTCTAGGTAAGTCCTGGTCAGAAAGGCTGTCACCTGTGGAATGGCCATTTCTGATTTCTTTGTTCTGGATTGGACGGTCTTCAGCTCTGGTTCTATCTCTTGTGCTGTTTACACATCAGTGTGCCAGGGTCATCAGGACTCAGTTTTCAGTTCCATAAAAGACTGTTACTCATCCCAGGATTGTCTAGGCATCTTCAGAAGGCTCTAGATAGAACAGCACTGATTGAAGTCAGCAGAACGTTATTAGGCTGACCTGGGCCTCTGTGGTCATACAAGGTTTTACAACACTCAGTGCGTGGACCACATGGTTAGCATGACCTTCTCTTGGTTCTACTGACCTCTTTTGCAGGTGTTTGCCAACTACTAATTGATGTTGCCCCATGCATTGGGCTTTCATGGATAGATGTAGATCCGTGTTCTTTTTGAGAGATGTGGACACTAATTGGTGCTCACGCCAAGCAAACAATTTATTCTTCCCTGAATTAACTCTTTGTGGTTTGTGCAGCAGCATTATATGTATCAAGATGCATTTTATTAAGTCTTCATGGGTATCTGGGACCTGGTAGAGTTAGTGGTACTTGGGAGTAGGAATGGGAGAAAGGGGCAGCATGATCTTACTATGCAGACTGTATTTCCAGAAACCTGCTCAGCCAGCTCCTGATGGAGAACACATGCAGGAAGAAGTTGGTCCCACGGAAGCAGGGGAGCAAGGAGGTACATCTTGAGTGTGCACTGAACCAGAAATATTTGGTTGACTTCAACAAGAAAGATAAAGACCAGCAACGTCCAGACCCAGCACCATCTGGTAGGGACAAGCAGCTGTGTTAGCTTAACAATATCTGATAAAGTTTGCCAATTTGATACATCTTTGCTCTCTCCTACCACCTTTCTAATTTACACTCACAACCAGCCAACCACCTCATGTAATGGAATTGTTCATTGCTCTGCCTATGCACAAGTATTCTGGGAAGTCAACCACTTTTCAGAAACTGAATTATTTTGCAAGTATATTTTGCTGCTCTTTTTGAAGCTGCATTATAGAAATGGTGACAGATCAATAACATATCACATTATTGCACATGCACGTGATAGATTGGATGCTATGTAGAGTTTTGAACAAGTTCTTGGTTCTTGACAAATGACAAGTGGTCATGTGACTTCTTGTGTAGGAAGCACCTTTGCGGGATAAGAACAAAATGCAAATGTCAAATTAGTACTTCTCATTGGCTTTAACCTTGGTGACATATGGACATCTCCTTTCTTCCTGCAACCCAATGAGGTCCCTTCCATTGCCCTGTTCTTGGTTTGCACTGGTATAAGTCTGGGTCCCATATTGGCAGCCCACATTACTGTGACGGTTGCTGGAGATTTTGCCCTGCCCACAGAGTTAGCAACAATGATATCAGTTAAAAGGTCCATGTCGACTGTCCAATAGAACTGAGGTGGTAGAAGGCAGCATTCTGACAGCTGGCTTGCGTTTCACCACCAAATCAGTGTCTGAAAAACTGCCTTCCTCTCCCAGGTCTCAGAAAGTGCAAGAGAGCTGGAATTGGACACACAGCAGTAAGAGAGCTTCCTGAAGAATAAGTTGCTTTCTCAGGAGTCCCTGATGACAAACATCCTGAACGGTAACAACATTTTTTGGATGAGTATTCTTCCTCAGAGTTAATTTGTCATTTCTTAGAGACCCTAAATTTATATAACACTAAGCCAGCCTGACTGATTGAGGTCTTACTCACTTTCTTCTTCAGAAAACACCACTTGAGAGACAACTTGGGGGACCACCTTTCATTATGTGTGCTAGAGGAGAAACAGCAATACATCTGTGCTTCTAAATGTTCGTTAAGAATATGCTGTTTAGAAATATTTTTGTTATGATTTTAATTGAAGTTTTCTTTTTGTTGTTTCATATTAATATGTTCTTGTTACTGTTTTTCACTTTCCAATATTTTTAAATATTTTTATTCATTCATTTTAATCCTGTTTTGTTGTAAAAATGTATTCATTATGAATAAATATTGATTTCTATCTCTTGACTCTTAAGACCATCATTCTTATTCAAGTGTTCTGTCCCCTCCTGAGGGCTTAGAACTGACAGCTAGAGATGGATCTCTGCATGTTCCATGGAGCCCGGGCTAATAAGTGAATTCAGAGTCACCAAGGGGTACTCAGTGTGACAGTGTCTTTTGTGTGGATAATGTGGCTTTTTCTCGGCACACACTTTATGATATAATCACTGACATGCTTTACCCAATTGTTAGGGTCCATGTGGTTCTTCTGAGAGAGCAGCAGATGCTCTACCCTGTGAGTCATCACCACAGCTCCTGCAGGTGGCTTCTGTTATTCCACATGAGGTCCTGTATTAGGTGGACAGGATCACCTCCAATTAAATAGAGAGATCTCAGGAGATGTGTGTTCACAGGGAACTTACTGAGCCATGCGTGCTCAACGTGTTAGGTTGCCAGGCATCCGTACAGGGCTCTGGTGTTCCCACTCCTCATTGTGGGTCAGGATCATCCTCCAGCATCACTTAGTTTCCATATAAGAGCAGATCTTTCAACTGTTATCAATGATGACCATATGTATTGTGCACAACTGATAAAATACAGAAAAGAAGCTAGCTTCTTCTAGGCCAGCTTGGCATAATCAGTTTTTTGATTGTTAGCAAGAAAATTATTTTAATCTGAGCCATTTAGGGAGGAACCTCAAGAGCATCTATAGTGAATGTAGCCTGCTGCTGTGAACACAGGTTTCTTCTGGAGAGCAGGCCTGTGCAAGCCCAGAACCTAGGTGGGACAGTTCAAGCTACCCTTTTTCCATGGCCAATCTGAGATCGTATTGAGAATGTATTTTTTCCAGTGACTGATTTCCAATTTATGGAATTGAACTAACTTACTGAGTGTGGAGGTGACTCAGAGAGTTAAAGTACAGAAGGAATAATCCAGAATGTCCACAAAAGCTTGCTGTCACCCCAGGGCTTTTAAAAGCTCAGCAGCTAGAGAAGCAATGTAGAATTTGGTTATTCTCATGCTTAGGTCTAGTCATTCATTATAAGCTGAACATAACACAAAAAGTGTCCTCTGTGTCATGATAGAAAGTAGTTGTAACTAGATTCACCCCACACTATCACATCACTACCGTATTTGAGGTTCTCAGTTACTATCTAAGAACCTGGAAGAGGCCTGGGTCTTGCTACACAAACTCATGATTTATGTCTTATTGACACTGTGTGCTTTGTTCTGTTAATGCTACCATTGGCATACAACACCTTGGATACTTTGTACTGACATCTGTGACATGAGACAATAGTTCATGTCATGCCTAACCTAATAAACTGTCCTTAGAGTACAGTGTAGACAGAGGGGCCTTCTTTTCCTATGAGATAGCAAACCATTTCCAGTCTTCAGTCAAGACTGACAGCCATTGTCCAGTGCCTGCCTTGAGATGTCCACATTTTCACCTGAGAATCTTCATCCAGGCTGCTCTGTAATCTTGTAGAAGATTAATTGTGTTCCATCCCTAGGATTTAATTCAGTGTCCCTGTACTTACCCGACATGCTCAAATCTGTAGGTCCTACCCTAACCCTGTGTTCCTTAGAGAGAAAGAAAATAAAGAACCACATTGTACTTGAAGTTTCTCCTCCAACAAAAGTTGAGCCTGCATAGGGCCTTTAAGTAACTCTAAGCCCCAGCTTCCCCACAACTCCCTCCATTGATTCCATTATTGATGTGTTTCATAACTGCTCACTTTATTTTTGGTGTGTAAAGAATGTGCACCATGTCAGTAAAGGCGGTGTGCGTTTGTGTGTGTGTGTGTGTGTGTGTGTGTGTGTGTGTGTGTGTGTGTAGTCCCTAGTGAAAACTGTCCAGGTGCAGGGAGACTCATGTTACTACTGTCTCATGGCACGCAGGGAGCACTGAAATCGTGGGCTACTTTAATACAGCCTCAACCGCGCTGTGCATGGTTTGCAGTGAGATTGTGATGTCATCCCCACTAGAGAGAGCAGCATAAGCTTCATTTATTACATGCTGCTCTTACCAAGGTGAGGCAAAGCCTCATCTTATAGAGTGTGTGGTAGGATTTGATGGCAGGAAATTAGTTCAAGGCTCAAATCAAATCAATCAATTACAAACAAGGAGAAAAATACAAAGAGTCAAGGGAACCACGAGCTGTTTGTAGGTTTTTTTGTTTCTTTGTTGGTTTGTTTGCTTGCTTTTTTTGTTTGTTTGTTTCCTTTTTCTTTTTGTTTTTTCTTTTTTTGTTGAGAATATCCACCAGACACACAACCTGTTCCTGAAACAAACTGCACACCAGAGAGACAATACCAAAACTGACAAAATTAGAAATGAAAAGGGGGATATAACAATAGACAATGAACAAATTCAACAATCCTCCCTGGTTTGAGTGCCCTGGGGAAGTTGGGAAGCCACTTTTCCCTGTCCTGTGTGACTTTCCCTGCATAGTGAGCTCTCCACAGGAGATGCTTTCACATGCTTCTTTAAAAGCACCTGTTCCTCAGATCTAGCTCAGCTGTGAAAACAGGTTGGGGGGAGGGAGGCAATGGGGGAGGGTTGGGAGGGGAACACCCATAAGGAAGGGGAGGGGGGAGGGGGATGTTTGCCCGGACACCAAAGAATTATTATTAAGTATTAAATAAATTTAAAAAAAAAAGAAAAAATGTCCTGGGGACAGTGATTTCAGATTGTGCCTTCAGCCAGGAATCTCTGTTGCCATTAAGGCAAGCAGCCTGGGTCCTCCTAAACTTGTCACTACATCAGGGTGTCTCTGCTCTCACACCTGCATCAGGTCCTCCTCAGATGAAGGCTTCTCAAAAAAAAGTATATAAAGCAATGTTTCTCAACCTGTGGGGAGCTACCACTCACAAAGATTTATATCAGATACCTTGCACATTATAACTTATAAGAGTAGCAATATTAGTTATGAAGTAGCAATGGAATAATTTTGTGATGGGGGTCACCACAGCAAGAAGAGCTGCATTAAAGGGTTACATCATTAGGAGGGATTTGAACCACTGCCATAGAAGCTGACAGATGGGAACAGACTCCTCAGATGAGTAGAGACCCATGCAAGTGATACTGTGTCCCACCCTAGAACCCAGAGATAGAATCTATCCCAGGAGTCTGTGGGTCACCTTGTCTTAAATTCTCCCAGGTTCAAGAATAGCATTGATCATCTCAGCAGAGTCAGCTTGCACAGCCACATCAGGCCCATGGCTTCCCTTTACAGAGAAGGATGTGGGTCTGAGTGACAGACAGTGAGACTGAGGGGACCCTGATACTCATTTGCTTTGAGCTGTGGTTTCTTCACCTGTAAAATGGGGGTGTTTCTGCTGAATTGGGTTGTTGTGGAGATTAACAGAACATACAACCTGCTCAGTGTCTGCCTGGCATGGACCCTGCTGGTTAAATGGAAGCTGTCGATGGTGACGAAGGTAAAAGTAGAATATCTAGCCCAGTAGTGTTAGATGCCGGGCGCCAGGCAGGGTTTGTAAGTAAGGATTTTGTGATGCTAAGACAGCCTAGTATTAAAACAGAAGGCTCTTATGTTAAATTTTTTAAAAATGAATCCAGTATAAACTACCAATATGAAATAATCATACTCAGAATTGAGCTAATTCCTGTGAAGTCATTTAGTTTTTCATTTTCTGCTTCTATTTTCAAGGCATCTAGAGTAGCACTATACGAAATCCTAAAGCCTTCTCTTATGGTGCTACCCATTCATTCCTCTCTCCTTGAGGACTTCTCAGGTGACTTAAGAAAACCTGATTTCGGGCTGGGGATTTAGCTCAGTGGTAGAGCGCTTGCCTAGGAAGCACAAGGCCCTGGGTTCGGTCCCCAGCTCCGAAAAAAAAGAACCAAAAAAAAAAAAAAAAAAAGAAAGAAAACCTGATTTCCTTACAGATTGTCCCGAGCTGGTGTGATCTCTCTGTCCATGGGCCTTGTCAAAAGCTGCAGAGCCAATGTGTTGTTTTACAACACAAAATTTCCAGACATCAATTTTACCAATGAAGTCTCAGGAGTCAGATGCTGAATTCAAGTAAAGCTCCCAATTGTCCTTCCTAATTCATTGTCCCCCCAGAAGAAGAGCGTTGTAGCTCCCTCTGCACACTTTCTTAAAAATCCTTCAACTCAAAGACTTTCCATTGCCCTAGTCATCTTCATTTCCTATCAAGTTGTGCCTTGATCTGCTCTAGACCTAAGTGCCCTTTAGCTTTGCAGTAAAGGTGTGAGGTAGGTGAGGTGAACAGTAATAAAGTCCATGTTCACAGTAAACAAAGAGCTCTTGCATTAAATGTCTGTGCCCTGGCGATGCTATACCACACAATAGTTTTTCATGAAATAATACATTCATGAAGATCAGAGTGTGATCAAATATTTTGTAACACAACTTAGTAATGTTCTCTCTATTACATAAGTCAAGTACTATCCTGTTTATTCTGGTCTTTTTCTGTCATGTCTGTGTGACTCACCATGGGAATCCCAAAGAATATAAATCCTGGGCTTTTGAAAATGTTGCATACAGCCAACCGGGGACCAAAACCACCCAGGAGACTACTGATACTTGACACACATAAAGTCACCTCCCTATTTTCATATAATTTATGGCAAGAAGTCACCATTGCTGACCATGTGTCATTATCCAACGTGCTACTAAATGGAAGAGTTGGGGTCAAGGAGGTCACCCACAAAGCACAAAACATCCATCTCAGATACATATGTATGCTTTATTGAATCCAAACATCCATGGATTTCAGGACACAATTAAAAGTCCAAACACAAGGATAAGAGACATAGAAGAGAATTGAGATTTCTAGTTCATAGGTCCAGTAAACATCTTCAACATATCATAGCAGAAAACTTCCATAAGGTAAAGAAATTAAAGGCCATAAAGGTACAGGAAGCCTACAGAACGCAAATTAATTTAACCAGAAAAATTTGCTCCATTCACATAATAATTAAAACACTAAATACACAGATAAAAGAAAGAATATTATACAGGGTAAGGTATAAATATCTACTAAGAAATGAATTCAGACCTATCTGAATTACACCAGACTGCTCAACGGAGACTGAAAGAGCCAAAAAATCCTGGACAGATGTAATGCAGACCCAGGTTCTTATTCCCAGCATAATTCGCAATCACCATGAATGGAGAAACCAAGATATTTTATGACAAATACAAATTTAAACTAAGAAAGCATAACCGAAGATAATAGGAGGAAAAATCCAAGACAATGAGCTAAACTATACCCAAGAAAAAACAAGAAATTAATCACCTCACAATAATTTCAAAAATAAGAAGAGAAGCACCCAAACATAATTTCACGTACAACCAGAAAAAGAAGAGACAGCAGCAACCATTGGTCATTAATATCTAACCAGACCCTCTGTCACCAATCCCCCAGTTCCTAGGGACAAAACTGCCAGCAAAAGTGTATACAAGGATGGGTCTATGGTTCTAGGTAACTGTGTAGAAGAGGACTGACTTAAGAGGCATCCATGTGGGGAGAGGCCATTGACTACACAGAGGCCTGTTGCCCCACCAAAAGGAGATCCTGGAGTTGTGAGGTGGGAATGGATATGTGTGGGTGGGGGAGCACTGTGATATGGGCAAAGCTGAGCAGAAATGGGATTTAAGATTTGATGAGGGGAGTCTGGAAAGCAGGAAAACATTTGAAATATAAATAAATAAAATAACCAATTAATAAAAAAAATAGCCTAAAATAAAGTAGAAAGTGAAAAGATAAAAGAAAACTTACACCAAAACAAAACTAAAGAAATCCCTGTAGTGTATTAGTCTAATTCTGCTTTTATTTAATGCTAATTTGTAGAACTCAAGACTGGTTAACCCCCAAACGCTGACCCTGCTCCCAGTTAACTGTGATCATAAAGAAGCCAACAGCCAACAGCTGCACAGCAGAGAGATGGGGGAGGTGAGCTTTGAGGGCTTTGCTAGAGAGGATCATGAGGAGGGAAGAAGGAAGAAGAAGCTGCCAGAGAATAAAGGAAGAACGTGTGTGATGGAGAGGAGAGAGGAAGAGGACAGCAGCCATGGTTAAGGGAGAGGAGAGCCTGGTCCTGAGGGCTGTCCAAGGGGAACAAAGAGCAGCCAAGATGCTACACAGTCAGTAAGAGTTGAGCGTTATTGTTTGGAAAGTAGATCTGATACCATGGAGGGCAGGCAGCTGCCCAGCTACTGTGCTGACTAATGCACACTAAAAATAAATTTAACACAATATGTATAACCAGTAAGACAGCTCTGTAGAGGATCCTAAAAGGAATACTTTAGCTTGAAGGGAAGCATAAACTATTAGAGAAAACAGGAAATGATTTAATAAAACTACAACAGTCAATCAAAAGAATCCAATAAAAACCACAAAAATTAACAAAATGACAACATTTAATACATAGGTTTAAATAATATTTGCACGTCACTAAACTCAATTCCCCAGTAAACACACATACATTTAGCAAGAAACATGATCACCATCATGATAGATATAGAGGATATACTAGGGAAACAGACCTAAGACACAGGTTCCTATGGCGATTCTATGCAATTTCTCTATCAATAAAAACCACCAAGCTCTAGAGGTAAATGTCTGTGTTAGTGCTGACCTACACCACCAGATGTACATTTTTTTAAGTAAATAACAAATCTTGGGGCTTACAATGTAATCAAATATCCTGAAACATGAGTTTGCAGTGTTCCCTACATTTTTTAAATGAAGCACTTTGACTACCATTTTGGTTGTTTCCAATCCTGACTGAGTGCATCATCACGGGAATCCCAAGGAAAATCAGAAATGGGTTCTTGAAGCTGTTGCACAGGGCCAGTATAGACCTAAGTGCCACAGAGGAAACCTTGATTCTTATCACAAGGGATCATTTCACCATCCCTCTTGTCACATAACTTATGGCAAGGTGTCACCTCTCCTGACCTTAGCTTCTTCTCCTAAATGCTGCCAAAGGGAAGATTTGGTGTCAAATCATTTGTCTGTGAGTTCCCCAACTTTTCCCATCACACCTTGGTTACTTGCCGAACCAGAGAGAACAAGGGCACTCTCTACCACAGCACTTCTTCATGCCCATAGCCTATCAGTCTGCTGGCAGGGACTTGAATTTTTTCTGCCTGACTCTGCCTGACCCTGACCCTGACCCTGACCCTGACCTGTCCCCAGCCCTGGCCCCGGCCCCGGCCCCTGACCCTGACTCTGACATCTCCTACTTCTTCAGCCCAAGACATTTGAGATCTGGAGTAGCCATTCCCTGCACCGGCCCTGCCATTAGAGTCTAAAGGCAGTGAGGACAGGCCCAGCTGACACTTATGTCTCCCCATCCCCAGATGTGTTTTGCACAGTTCTACACTCACTGCTTAGTTTGAGGGACCCCAGCAGGTGGCAGGCTTTGCTGAGCCTCAGGTGTGCCCCTGGGGCAGTAGGGGGACTTATGATTGAGGGAGGACACTCAGGGAGGTGCAGGCCTTTCTCAAACTCTCTGATCATCCATCCAATACCCTCCCTGGTTCTTGCCCAGTGGAAGTTGGGAAGCCACTTTTCGCTCTCCCGTGTGACTTTCCCTGCATTGTGAGCCCTCCTGCAGGAGATGCTTTCACATGCTTCTTTAAAAGCACCTGTTCCTCAGATCTAGATCAGCTGTGAAAACAGGCTTCTTCATGTCAGTGTGCTAGCTCCTCCTCCCAGCTCAGAGCTGCAACACCAGAGGATCCTCCAGCCCCAGTGCTGGGTGGGTCCCACAGAGGACTTAAGGCAAAGTGTTTCTTCTGAGAAGTGACTTAGAACAGAAGGTTCAGAAGTGACAGTCAACCCCCAAGTGCTTCTTCCAGGAGAAAGCAACCAGCTCTCCCTTTGAAACAGTGTTGGCTCCCACATGACCTAGTTCTGTCATTGGAGAAGATTTTCTGCAGCTTAATTGCCCAGTCAGAGTAGGACTACATCCTTGATCCATGCTCATTTCCACAACAAAAAGTCCTCCTCCACAACCCAGGCCTTGAGGTGAACCCAGGTCTTTCCAGGACCAACAGACCTGAGAGAACAGAGGGCAGCCCAGGGGAGAGAAGAGACCAGAATGATTTTAAGCTGGAGAAAACTCCCATACTAGCCATTTAACAACTTTTGTCCAGACCGTGGACTGCAGAATCTTAAGATAACATTTTTCTGATATCAGCTGATAAGTGAAGCTGCAGTCCAACCTGGGTGGGATCATCCCAGGCAGGGAGGGGATCTGACTCTGCAGGCCTGGCCACCCTCTGTGGTCTCCTGAAAATAATTATTGGTCAGCTGTTAATCTGAAGTGAGAGTAGGTTTTTGCTAACACAAACAGATGAGATTTCAAGTTTCACACACTATGTTAAAGACACACATTTACACTCGGGGATTTGAACTTACTTCTGTAGAAGTGACGGTAGGCCAACAGAGTGAAAGCATTCTTGCCTTTAGCATTCTGTCTGTATCAGAGACTACAGGGACTGGCTTCCTGGACAGATATGTCCAAGGAGACAGACATTGTAATGGGGGGGGGTTGAGGTAAGAAATATCCTGGGGACAGTGATTTCAGATTGTGCCTTTAGCCAGGAATGTCTGTGTCATTAAGGCAAGCAGCCTTGGGCCTGCTAAAACTTGTCACTACTACAGGGCATCTGGTCCAGGTCCTTCTGAGACGAAGGCCTCTCTTTATAAAAGAAAAAAAAAGTTTATTGAGTAATGTTGCTCAACCTGTGTGTCATGACCCCTTCTAGGAGAGTGTATGTCAGATACCTTGCATATCAGATACTTAGCATGCTATGACATATAAGAGTAGCAATATTAGTTATGAAGTAGCAATGGAATAATTTCCTGGTGGAAGCCATCACAGCATGAAGAGCTGTATTAAAGGGTTGTACCACTAGGAGTGTTTTGAGCCACTGCCATAGAAGCTGACAGATGGGAACAGACTCCTCAGATGAGTAGAGACCCATGGCAAGGGATACTGTGTCACACCCTAGAACCCAGAGATAGAATCTATCCCAGGAGTCTGTGGGTCACCTTGTCTTAAATTCTCCCAGGGTCAAGAATAGCATTGATCATCTCAGCAGAGTCAGCTTGCACAGCCCACATCAGGCCCATGGCTTCCCTTTACAGAGAAGGATGTGGGTCTGAGTGACAGACAGTGAGACTGAGGGGACCCTGGTACTCATTTGCTTTGAGCTGTGGTTTCTTCACCTGTAAAATGGACGTGTTTCTGCTGAATTGGGTTGTTGTGGAGATTAACAGAACATACAACCTGCTCAGCGTCTGCCTGGCATGGACACCTGCTGGTTAAATGGAAGCTGTCGATGGTGATGCATTTAAAAGTAGAATCTCTAGCCCGATACTGTTAGATGTAGGTGTTGTAAGCATTTTGTGATTCTAAGACAGCCTCGCATTAAAACAGAAGGCTCTTTTTTTAATTTTTTAAAAAATGAATCAGGTATAAAATGCCAATATGAAATAATCATACTCAGAATTGAGCTAATTCCTGTGAAGTCATTTAGTTTTTCATTTTCTGCTTCTATTTTCAAGGCATCTAGAGTAGAACTATCTGAGATCCTAAGGCCTTCTATTATGGTGCTACCCATTCATTCCTCTCTCCTTGAGGACTTCTCAGGTGACTTAAGAAAACCTGATTTCTTTTCAGATTGTCCCCAGCTGGTGTGATCTCTCTGTCCATGGCCCTTGCCAAAAGCTGCAGAGCCAATGTGTTGTTTTACAACACAAAATTCCAGACGTTAATTTTTACCAATGAAGTCGCAGGAGTCAGATACAGAAGTCAACTCCCAACTGTCCTTCCTAATTCACTGACCTCCCAGAAGAGCATTCCTGTTCCCTCTGCACACTTTCTAAAAATCCTTCAACTCAAAGACTTTCCATTGGTTTAGTTATCTTCATTTCCTTTCAAGTCCTTCCTTGACCATCTCTGAACCTAAGTGCAGTTTTAACTTTGCAATAAAGGTGTGTGGTAGGTTAGCCTTACCAAATTAGAGTCCATGTTTGCATCAAACAACCAACCCTCGTGTTAAATGTCTGTGCCATGGCGATGCTATACCACACAATAGTTTATCGGTAAATAATACATTCTTGGAGATCACAGTGTGATCAAATATTTTGTAACATAATTAGTAATTTTTGGTCTATTATATAAATTAAGTTCTTTGACAAGGATTCTGTTGATATCTGTCATATCTGAGTGCATCATCATAGGAAAACCAAGGAATATCAAACCTGGGCTTTTGAAACTGTTGCACATGGCCAACTGGGAACCAAAACCACCCAGGAGACTACTGATACTTGACACACATAAATTAACCTACCTATTTTCATATAGTTTATGTCAAGAGGTCACCATTCCTAACCATGTCTCATTATCCAACCTGCTACTAAATGGAAGAGTTGGCATCAAGGAGGTCACCCCACAAAACACAAAACACCCATCTCAGATAAACATGTATGGTTTATTGAATCCAAAACATCCATGAATTTCAGGACACAATTAAAAGTCCAAATCTAAGGATAATAGATATAGAACAGAATTAAGATTTCCAGTTCATAGGTCCAGTAAACATCTTCAATAAATTATAGCAGAAAACTTCCATAAGGTAAGGAAGAAAATGCCATAACTGTACAAGAGGCCTACAGAAGGCTAAATGAATTGTACCAGAAAAAACTCTGCCATTCACATAATAATTAAAACACTAAATACGCAGATCAAAGAAAGAACTTTAAAAGGGGTAGGGTATAAATAACCAGTAATAAATAAATTCAGACCTATCTGAATTACACCAGACTTCTCAACAGAGACTCCAAAAGCCAGAAAAATTTGGGCAGATGTATTGCAGACCCAGACTCCTATACCCAGCATAATTCTCAATCACCATAAATAGAGAAACCAAGATATTTCACAACAAAACCAAATTTAAACAATATTTTTCTTTAAGAGAGCACAACAGAGGATAATATGAGGAAAACCCCAAGAAAATGAGCTAAACTATACACAAGAAAAACCAAGAAATTAATCAACTCAATAATTTCAAAAAAGGGAAGCAAACAAACATGATTTCACCTATAACCAGAAAAAAGAGGAGAAAGCAGAAACCATTTGTCTTTAATATCTAACCAGATCCTCTGTCACCAGTCCCGCAGCTCCTAGGGACCAAACTGCCAGCCAAAGTATATACAAGGATGGCTCTATGGTTCTAGGTAACTGTGTAGAAGAGGACTGACTTAAGTGGCATCATGGGGTGGGAGGCCATTGACTACCCTGAGGCCTATTGCCCCACCAAAAGGAGATCCTAGAGGTGTGAGATGGGGATGGATATGTGTAGGTGGGGGAACACTGTCACATAGGCAAAGCTGAGCAGAAATGGGATGTAAGATTTGATGAGGGGAGTCAGGAAAGCGGGACAACATTTGAAATATACATAAATAAAAAAACTAATGATTAAAAAATAGCCAAAAATAAAATAAAGTAAAAGGTAAAAGAAAAATTAAAACAAAACAAAGCAAAAGAAATCCTTGTGGTGGAGTGGCCTAATTCTGCTTGTATTTTACTGCTAATTTGTAGAACTCAAGACTGGTTAATCCAAAAAAAACCTGACCCTGCTCCCAGTTAACTGTGTTTATAAAGAAGCCACCAGCCAACAGCTGCACAGCCAAGAGATGGGGGAGGGGAGCTTTGAGGGCTTTGCTAGAGAGGATCATGAGGAGGGAAGAAGGAAGAAGAAGCTGCCAGAGAATAAAGGAAGAACGTGTGTGATGGAGAGGAGAGAGGAAGAGGACAGCAGCCATGGTTAAGGGAGAGGAGCACCTGGTCCTGCGGGCTGTCCAAGGGGAACAAAGAGCAGCCAATATGCTACACAGTCAGTAAGAGTTGAGCGTTATTGTTTGGAAAGTAGATCTGATACCATGGAGGGCAGGCAGCTGCACAGCTACTGTGCTGACGAATGCACACTAAAAATAAATTTAACAAAATATGTATAACCAGTAAGACAGCTCTGTAGAGGATCCTAAAAGGAATACTTTAGTTTGAAGGGAAGCATAAAATACCAGAGGACACAGGAAATAATGTAACAAAACTATGACAGTCAATCAAAAGAGGCCAATAAAAACCACAAAAATTAACAAAATGACAAAATTTAATACATGTCACTAAACTCAATTCCCCAGTAAACAGACATACATTTAGCCAGAAACAGGATCACCATCATGAGAGATGTAGAGGATATACTAGGGAAACAGACCTAAGACACAGGTCCCTATAGCAATTCTATGCAGTTTCTCTATCTAGCTGACAGAATAGATTTCAAACCAATCCTGTCCACAACATGTAAGGACATTCACTTCATACTTTGCAATTATCAAAAGATACCACAACTCTAAATAAATACATATTAAACACAAGCTTCCTAATTTTAAAAGTACATACTATCAGATAGATATGAAACTACAGATTAGCTATAACAGTGGTTGTAATTGGTTTTAATAGTCCATTCTGACCAGTTGACAGATCACATGCAAATAAACAAAAGAGGATGAGCAGAATTCAGTGACATCATCAGTCAAATGGACCTAACAAACTACACAGAACTATACATATATTTTCTATCAGCCTGTGCTTCTGTCTCCAAAATTGACTACGGGTTAGGACACAGAACAACCCTCAGGAAAGATAAGAAGGTTGAAGTAGTGTCGTGCATTCTATCTGAGCACAAAGGAATCAAACTGATATCACACAATTGAAAGTACAGTCAGTGCACACACTCATGGAAAGTCAGCAACACAAACAACACACTACTGAAAGGGCCAAGGGAGAAATCCATAAGGAAAAATTAAAATTCCTAGAAACGAATGACAATAAAAACACAAGCACCACAAATCTCTGTGATACAACATAGTTTTAGGATTTATGTTGCAATCAGCAAAGCCACGGGAGTGGACCCATCTAATCCCTTTGTCATTCATCAGAAGTAGCAAATTTGGCGTGCGCTCTTTTTGGTTTATGCCGTGAATTTACTCACCACATTCCCAATTTCCCATTGCAATGATAACATTTACTTTTGGCATTACACATTGGATGTGTATAATTTGCCTTTTGATTTTGTAGGGGGAATAATTAAGGGACTGCCTGGAGTATCATAAAGCACTGTGGATAAACTGTACAGAGACCGAAAGACTACAGGAGTCTTGGAAGCTGAGCTAATGTATTTTTTTATTATGATATGTTTAAGAACCTATGAGGAATTGGGAGTGGAATATGGTGATCTGAATGATAATGGCCCCCATAAACTCATATATAGGAATGATTATTCCTGGTTTGTGGAAATGTTCGGTAAGAATTATAAGATATCGATTTGTTGGAGGAATGTTATGGGATTGGGCATTGAGGTTTCCAAATTCAATACCATTTATAGTTAACAGTCACTTTCTGTGTCCAACTTGCAGATAAGATGTAAGATCTCAGCCAGTTCTTTAGAAACATGGTGTCCTACCTGCTGCCATGTACCCCAGCATAATAATCAAAGACTCATGATCTTGAAACTGTAAGCTGCAATAAACTTTCTTCTATAAGTTCCCTTGCTCATGGTGTCTCTTTGCAACATAGAAAAGAAAATAAGATTGGAAGGAACATTTAAGTGAAAAATTTCTCAATAAAATACTGACAAATAAAATTCAGGAAAATACCAAAAGTATCAGGTACCATGATGACGCTGGCTTGATTCCAGAGGTACAAGAATGTTTCAACAAATACAAATGAATAAACAATTTACCACATAAAACCAAGAACAGGAAACACATGATCACTGCACTAGAGGCAGACAATTTCTTTAGCAAAATCACACAGCGATTCAAGAAAAAGTCCTGCAGAAGCTGAGATATGGAGAAGACATAACTTCACAATACAAAGGCAATATACAAGGCCAACAGCATCCTAACTGGAGAAAAATCTTAATGCATTTCCACTAAAATCAGGTATAAGTCACAGATGTTCAATGCTGAACTTCATGGGAATGAAAAAAAAATCTCAGAACTCACATGAAAGCACAACTGAGCAGGGCAGTCAGACACTGCTAACTAATAAGACAGTAAAGCACTGCGGGAGGCATCACCTTTAATGATTTCACCTTCATTTTGGGGAATAGTAAAAAAGAAAAACCAGCATGTTAATATCATGAGAGCAGACACAGTGCCTAATGGAATAAAATTGAAGAGCCTGATATTGGCCTATGTTCTTATCAGCATTTGGGTTTTGAGAAAAAGGAAAACAAACAAACAAAACAAAAAACTCACAACCCCCCCTCCCACCACCACACACAAGTGCAGTTTTCAACCTGTGGGTTGCAAGCCCTTCAGGGAACAACCACATATGAGACATACTTTATACATGCTATTTACATTACAATTCAAACAGTAGCCACCTTATATTTATGACTTAGCAATGAAATAATTTGGTAGTTGGGGTTGGTTACCACAATGTGAAGAACTGTATTCCTTGAGTTGTTCTTGGTCATAGTATTTTTCTGCAGTAACAGAAATGTGACTGATATATAAACTGGTACCGAAGTGAGTGGAGATGTTTGTGAGGAATCTCTTGATTTTTTGGAGGAGGGTGGGAGACTTTGGATTGGGAAAACTGTTGTATTATTTAAGGAGATCTTAACAGTTCTTTTAGTTTGCCACATGGGAGACATAAGTATTGTGAGTCTGTGCAAAATAGAGCCTCTCTGATGAAACTTCAAAGGATGGCAGGAACTCAATTGGTGACTGGCTTAGAAGCAATTGATATAATTTTGGCAAACAATCTGTCTCTTTTCTGCCTGGTTACTAAGAAGTGACCTGAAGATAAATAAAAAGCTAATTGACTAATTGTTTTGAGCAAACTTCAAGGGGTAGATATCCGGTGACCTTCCTCATATGGTAGGAATGTGTGTTTGTATTTTTCATTGTTAATGTAGCCAGGACTTCAGTTAATCCTGCCACATTCAGGGTCTGGACGCATAGGAAACTGCAAGATCTCCCAGGATTTGGAAAATGTCCCAATTGTTGAAAGGTCCCCAAAACATGTTGTCACCCCACACACATTGGGAAGCAACTTAAAGGAACATGACCCCCTCATTCTCAAGAGGAAGGGTGGGTGGGTGGTTATTTGTCTGCCGTGGGCTGTAGATGATTATTGTCAGTTAGGGGGTTGGTTGCAAGTTCTTACTGGCCATGGTCAGGGAGGAAACAGTAAAGCAGATTCGAATCAGGGATGTCTTTCTTCCTTTCTCTTTCTCTCCTCAATTCTCTGTCTAATGTTGTGGGAAATCAGGAGAAGGGACTAAAATGACAAAATCATAGATCACTGTATCTCTATTTATACTAGAAAGCAATACCAAGTCTCAAATATTTTAGGATGGCATGGATTTTTGAATGATGATAGAATTTAAAATTGTACTTGCATAAATGATTCAATTCATTTTTAAGATATAAGTATATGCAACTTATTCACAATGTGGTGTAAAATTCTAATTTTATAAAATTACTACTGCACACTGCCGTGGATAATTAAGGAATTCAAGCTAGTACTTTCCAACTATAAATAATCAGTTTTCCAGTCATGTTAGGTACTGCTTTAGTTAGGTACAGAAATAAGCTTTATTTAACTTCCTGTGTATGTTTTTAAAGTTAAGTAGGAAGTAAATCCCTTGGGGAAAAAAAGCCACATTTGTCCACTGAGATAGACATTATATACAAAGGTGGTTCTCAAATCCTTTAGAGATCTGAAGAATCTGCCATTTCAGATGTCCTAATAGTTAAAGGCTTTTCACAGTGGGAGAGACCTCAACTCCTGGTAGTGTCCCCAATCTATTCTGAAAAAGATGATGGGCTCTAAAGAACCATTGGGTGAAATACTACCCACTTACCTCTACTGCTGCCAGAAAGCTGTCCAGACTGTGCAGAAGTTGATCATGGGGAAGTCTGTGTCCCAGTTTTTGGAAAAAAAAAATAGGATAGTCCTTCAAGTGACCTGCTTCAAAGGATTGTTGTCAGAGCTCCTGGCCCAGTGAGTTGAAGGTGGATGCCACAGTGACACAGGAATATTTGCTGACTGACTCCCAGGGTAGCCAACAATTTCTGTCATTTCTTTAGATTTGGAAGCTGTTTGCTCTGAATTTCCTTTTATTCAGGCAACATTTCTCCTCCTCAGATCTTGGATGGGGTTGAAGATTAGATAGTTTAGTCTTAACCTTTTCTTGTTATGAGAATCAGAAAAACAAACTTGTTCACCATCGTGCAGAAATGTGACAGCCAGGAACCTGGACAGGAACAGGGTGGACATGGGAGGCTCAGAAAGCAGGGCTCTATGGACACTCCACAGCAGTATCAAAACTCCTGTGATAACCGCTCTGGCACCATAAGTCCTGAGAGAGGATGGGGATGCCAGGAGAGTGAGCGTGGTCTGCCCACTGCCTGGGACTTTTAAAAGCTTGTACCACCCCGAGCACATAGAAGAGCTTGAGCAGAAAGAGGCCGATGCCCAGAAGCCGCTGCTGTGGTAGGAGGCAGTTATGGCGGTTGGAGGTGGGGGTAGAGGTGGAGGAGGGATGGGAGAAGACCGAGGAGTTTCCCCAAAAGACAAGAACAGACATCATCCTTACTACTCCAGAACCCACGCCAATCCACCCCACCCCTAAAATGCCCAGTCCACTGCCAAACGTCCCCATGCCAAGTATTCACAGCTTCATCCCCACTGTGCTCATTTCTTATTTTTTTTAACTTCTTATTTATTCTCTGTGAACCTCACATCCTGCAGCTCAACTCCATTCATCTGCCCTCCCCTCAGGTCTGCACTCCACCCTTGCATCCTGCTCTAAATCAGAGCAAAAATAATCTTCGTGTAGAAGCTGAATAAAGAAAATTTGTACGCAAAAAATGTGTCAAATTTTAAGGATGAAAGACATAAACGCTTAAATTGTTTGGAATTAATGAAAGTACATTTGGTCTCAGAAGACTTATTATGGTTAATAAATGCAAGTTATGATAGATAAGGGATACAAAGCTTAAAAAGTGATAGAAAATGATTTAGGTACAAAATTTTAGACTAATATAATTTAGATAACGAAGTACCTTCTCCAATTTTGCAAAATACGAATGGACAGAATATTGTGACAGTAATTCTTACCTGATGCATCTCATAAGTTTTCTTATTTTATCTAGCTTATTAATGTTAAATTAAAGGTATTTCTTGGAGTAAAAGGGGAAATGCTGAGGTGACCTCCCTTTGTACTAAGGTGTGTCAACTTTCAATTGTTAGTTCTGTACTGGCAGTGAGCTAAGTGCTGGCAGGATTTCTCTTGTCATTTCTATGTCCCATCATCAGGTTTGCTATTTTGTGGATGTTTGTCCTTCTCCTCAGCTCAACACAAGCTAAGAGATGTATCAGGTGTTGTCTCACTGCCGATTGGATGTAATAAAGATCTGATGGCCAAGAGCTTCGTCAGGAAGTATGTGGGCAGAACTTCCGGGCATAGAGAGGGACATAGGCAGAGGCAAGCTGAAGCAGGAGATTCAGAGTAGACATGGGCAGGAAGAGATATGGAACAGACCACGGCAGAGGGGTAAAGAGCTAACCAGCAGGTGGGTCTCAATGGTAGAAGAATGGGGTTAATTTTTAGAGAAGATGAGGGACTGCCCAGTGAAAGGCCTAAGATTCAAACTATGTTCGAATTCTCCATGTCCCATTTACACCTCAGGCAACTCTGTGAAAATAGTACACAATACAGTATTAACATGGCTTTGAGCCTGTGGTTTGGTTACTTTTGGTCACTGTTCCTCAAGACTGCAGGAGAAGGAACAACACACAGGGCAAACACATGAAAACCATGTGCAGCTTAGAGTGGAAAAGATCACTAAGAAGTTTAATGTCACAGCAAATTCATGTGCTGAAGAGGAGGGTGACATAGTTAAGGAGATGAATGTTATTAACGATAAACCTCCTGCCTCTGTACTGTAGAGATGTGGAAGGTGTCCTCAAGGCAAGACTCTTACCAATTAAAGTTCCAACTTGGAAAAGGGAGCTCAATAGATTTCGTGCTCCTACAAAGCAAGTGCATAGGGAAGCTGCTGCAGTTGTCATCCAAGCAGGCAGCTGACAGTTCAGTGCACCTCATGTGGCACGGAATTTGGAGGAAAAAAGATTTTAAGATTCAGGATGACATGAACAGGACCAGGAGACTCTCGCATTTATGTTTTTATTATTTGAGGCTTGAATTAAATGATACTCATAGTCTGATGTTTTTTAGTTTTCTTTCATCACTTTATCTACATTTCCAATTTATCTCCCACTCCATGTTCCTCTACATGAGTCTCTCTTCTGTCCCCCACACCCTCTCCCTATGAGATTGCTCCTCCACCCACCAATTCACTCCCGCCTCAGAGGCCTAAGTTCCAATATCATGGTTCATGAAGCTTCCTCAGAAACAAGGTTCTCCCGTCCCAGTGATCCCAGATAAGCTAGTCCTCTGCTACATATCTACCTGGAGCCATGGGCACACACTGATTCTTTTATTAGTTACCTTAGTTAAGGTGTCTCTTCACCTTAATTCAGGCTTAAATTCACTTTGCATCCCAATTGCTGTCCTTTCTCTTGTTACTTCTCTCCCACAGTTCCTCCCCAATGTCCTCACACCATCTCCTCTGAGAGAGTAGAGGAATATCCCTCAGAGTGTGCCTCCACCAAGACACATCAAGTTTTTGTAGGGCTGGTGGACCTTCTCCCACTGAGGCCAGGGAAGACACCTGAGTTAGGGTATCAGATTTCACAGACAGGCAAACCTTTGGGGATAGCCTCGGCTCCAGTTACTTACAACAGTGTATGTAATACTGTATTAAACTTAGTAAGGTTTATTTACCTTCACCTAGCAACTCATCCTGAGAAACAGTGCTCTGGCCTGATGCTTTTGTTTTCAGCCCTATCTTCCTCTTTCTTCTGTGCTTACCACTGTAACACAGGAGAAGCTTCTAATATTAATGTTGCCAGATCTTTCCGGTCTTGGGGGATAATTCTATTCTGAGTTGTATATGGATTTAATATCTTCTTTACGTATGATGAATATATACTTCAGGAAAGGACTGCTTCCTTGTTTCTATTAAGATCTAATATGACGAAAGGATTCTGATTAATATTCCAGAATCGTAGGCCACCAGGTTGGTATGTCATCACTCACTGAAGTGAGGTTAATTGTATAACACCTTTTGGCCACCCACTTTCAATGTCATTATGTGGTATTGCCTTAGGCTCTTTTCTACATTCCCCTGCTTTTGGCTGAGTATATGTTTGAGGTCTCTCTGTGACTGTGCAAAGAAGTAAGAGCTAGGGCTGGGCCACAAAATAAGAAAGTACTTGTTCATCCAAAAACAAAAACAAAAAACAAACAAACAACCAAAAAAAGTTCTAGGGTAAAATATCGGTGCTAGTGCTGAACTGAACTGCCAGAGGTAATTTTTTTTAAAGTAAATAACACTATCTTGGGGCTGATAATATGAATCCAATATCCTGTAACATAAGTTTGCAATGTTGCCTGCAATTTATAAATCAAGTCTGACCACCATTTTGGTTCTTTCCAATCATGTCTGAGTGCATCATCATGGGAACCCCAAAGAAAATCAGAAATGGGTCCTTGAAGCTGATGCACAGGGCCAGTATAGACCTGAATATTACAGAGGACACCTTGACTCTTAACACAAGGGATCATTTCTCCATCCCTCTGGTCACATAATTTATGACAAGATGTCACCTTTCCTAACCTTAGCTTCTTTTCCTAAGTGCTGCTGACGGGAAGATTTGGTGTCAAGAGGTCTGGACTCAGACCACAGGAACACTGAATTCATTTAAATAGGTGTAGTTCATTGAATGCACACACCAATACAGTTCAACCAGAGCAACAGCTCACAACTGTGTACTGGACATTGCTAGGCCCAGCTCATTGCAAAATCCACATGGGCTAAAGCACAAGTGCTGGAAATGCTGCTGTCTATGGGCCCTGACTCGGGTCATTTTACACATAATTGTTCCTATTTTCCTTGAATCTAATGGGTACTATGTGAAGCTCATAGTTGGGGAACTTGTTAAGATTAACAAACCTCGTAACATACGGAACATAACAGGGTATGTGACCAGCACCACACAGTTCAATGTCAGGTTTTTTTGTTTTTTGTTAGTTTGTTTGTTGGCATCCATGATGTGGAGGCGTATTACAGAACAATAGGAAAGAGCTGGCTGCTGTGTAACAAATTTGCTGCTATTAAGGTAGGTACGGGAGCAAGACCTCAGCAACAGCCCTTAAGATGGGAAGGAGATGATGTGTTTGATACCTGAAAGGAGCTGCCTCAGCTGTGTTTCTCTGCCTGCTCAGTGCCCATTCACCATCACTCTGTCCCTGAAGAGGAAATCAAGGTCTGCCCCCTGCTGCCTGTGAGCCAGGACTAGGCACAGAAAGGCAAGGCCACAGCGCTGGTTTCCAATTCCTCAGTAATGCTGGATTTCCAATAATGTACTTGTATACACAAATACAGTGTGGTAAGTTACAATATATACTAATCATTTCTTACATAGGGCAACAGTTGACTGACTACAACTAATTCTATTTAAAAGAGAAAGAAACCTGGCTCTTGTGGAAATATACAAAGAAATATCTATGGTGGTGGGGAATGAATTCTGCCATGGACTGAACTCAGAAAAGAGGGGTTGGAAGAAAGATGCATGGTTAAATAGCCCACCAGGTTCACATTGTGTCAGCTTGATTTAATCTAAGGACAAAAAGTGGAGTATCTCTGATGGCTTTCTTTTAAACCCTTGAAAGGATCCCTGGGGACTGGCCTCAGTACTTCATACTTCTTGCTGGGGCAACAATGCTCAAGGAAGCTTGAGACTGTCATAGGCACAGTATTATGCTAGATATACAGAGTAGATAATACTAAGATGTTCAGATGGTGATATCCATTTATATATACTCTTAATGTGGACCTAAGAAAAGAGAGATCAAGGTCCTTACAATAGAAAGATCAGTTCCATTTTTTTCTACCATTCCAAACTGAACGACTGGTAGGGAGAGAATGGTAGATAATCGAGAATTGGTGGATGATGCTTTGAATGAAGTGTGGGTTTCTGGGCTGGTTTTAGACAGGATCTCAAGTATCCCATGTTGCCCTCTCCCTGGCTGGCCAGGTTCACTTTGAGCTCAGATAAACCTCCTTCCACTTTCCAATAGATAGGCTTACAAGAGTGGCTTCCAAGGACTGTGAGGACAGCATTAGCCTTTGACAGTTGAGGTGTGTAATCCACAACTATAGTTTTAGCCACGTTTTCCCATGTCTACCAGCTATTTCAGATTGTTGCTGTTCTATGCCTGACAATCAAGGACACAGAAAAATAACCTGATAGAGAGCAAGGACATGGTGATCACATCCTTACCTCTTCTGTACGTTCTGGATGAGGTTTGTTAAAATTCCAATATTGCAAAAAGCTTTATATAGGGACATCACATCAAGGGTCACTGTGCACTGTTCTATCTAAAATGTCTAATCAGAACTGACCACCAGATAACACTTCCTGCAGTCCTCATATGAGAAGCTTTGGATTTTGTTTTGACTTTTCCTTTTCTCTGTCTTTCTTATTTTTTGCTATATGGGTTGAGAGAAAGATAGTTAGGGCCATGAATTTGCCCCCAAAATTTGAACTATGGATGTGATCAATCAATGTTAGTGTGTGCATTCTATAAAGTATTCATTTTTCACTATGATAGATGCTTTTGTGTTTGGTGTGGTGGCCATTTTCCAGTGTACAGGTGCTGGGACCTTGCTCTATCCACTTAATGATGTTTATAGCCTCATTTTAGACCTTTCTGTGCACCCCCTATATCTCTTGACTATTTTATTTTTCTGATAGAAGCTCATGGTATATCTTACTCAGGCCTGTGAGCAGTGCTCCTTTGGCGACATTGGTGCAGAGAGGAGAACCCCACAAGCAGCATGAGGTTCCGTTCACTGGTGGCTCCAATATTGCACTTTCCTCTGCCAACTGGTCTCCACACTTTTCCTAGCACCATAAAGATTTCAACTCTTTCTCCTAAGGAATATTCTGGCAATTGTCGATTGTTAAGCACATGACTTCATGAGTGTTCCCCTAACACACACCCATGTTGTAACCTACATGCAGACTATTTCTTGATGTGATTTAAAGCACCCGTACATAATGAGACAGAAGAAATTTTGACTGCATATTCAAGCTGGTATGAAATCTCAGGAAGTTTTAATGGCTAACATTGGTGAATGAGGATAATTTGAGTTAGGATGAGACATTTTGGGGCAAGATATAGGAGGAAACATTCATTTAGATGCATAGGAATTACTAAGGTTTTTTTATAATCAAGCCTTGAAGAAAATTTGGCTTTGGAAGCAGGAGATGCTCAGTGACTCTGCCCCAGGAAAGTCTCTTGGAAAGGGCACCTCAGCTTATGCTCAGTACAGGGAGAACATTAGCAGGGAGGCAAAGTCTGCTCCCCATGACATCTGCTGTCCCTTCTTGGACATTCTATTGTCTCCTAGAGAGTTCTGGCATCCTCTGTGATGTCACCAGACATCAGTGACAACCAGTGCCCTAGTTTCTCTCAGTCTGAGTCTGGCAGTTACAAGCTAAGACATGTTTTCCCGTCTTCGCAAGTGTTTTGGGAGGGGGAATGTCGATTGTGGACAGACTAGAGTGAAGGAATCTGGCCTTTCGTCTCAAAGTAATGATGGACAAAGACAGCACTTCTGGGGAATGTTTAGTAAGTTCTGGGCAGTATATTTTGAGCTCCCTGTCAGGGGGGCTGGAGGCTTAAGCTGACCTTTCTAGCAATGGGCCACAACAACTGGAGCATCTGAAAAGGAATTGAATTTCCATGAATATCACAATTCCTGAAAGTCAAGGATTTCAGAACTTTAGATTCTCTATCCCCACTGGGAGGATATGGTTAGGCCAATGCTATTACACTGTGAACTTCTGGCCTTTACTTTTCAGTTCATTTGGTATGTTACATTGATATAAAAACACCATCAGGAGTCATGGAGGGTCCACCTTTTCTGAGTTTAGACAGGGCAGCAATGTACTTCACTATCATTGCTTCTTTAAATACAGTGGATATCTGACAGTAGGAACAGGGAGAAAATTGTGCTCCAGGCAATAACCTTATGTTCTTAGACCTTCTCTGATTTCTTCTAATTGCAGGGTCATCCTTAGCTTTATATATTAGAGGTTGTGTGTTACAAACATTTTTCTAAAATACCAAAACTATTTGGAATATGTGGACCAAGATTCAGCCTGTAACCCATTGGCACTTCAGGGGTTTGGTATTTCAAATAGGGGAATTGATAAGTCTGTTGACCATGTCCTCCCTGGAAATGCATTTAATCCAAAGATATTGGCCTAGAGTATCAGGGTAGGACATCTGAGTGTCTCCAGTCACTCAAGTCCTGTGGATGGTGAATTTATCATCTGAGTTCTGAAGCCACAGGGGTGAGGGTCCTGAAATAAAGCTGTACCCTGTTCAGTTAATGATAATCCTGGAGAAGCCATCTCCGTAGTACATGTAAGCACCTGATGTCCGGCATAAGGAACACCTGGCTGCTTACATCTCTTGGTCTCTATAGAGTAGTGGGAGAACTGAGATCCACTGAGGATAGACCAATCGCCTAGCAGTGACACTGGGTTCCAGGCTTGTTCTCCTGTTTAGGCCTAACTGTGGTCTATGTACACACTATGCATTCTCCCCATGCAGGTTCACTTGTGTTCTTCTACCTACAGACGCTGGGAGAGAAACATCTTCCCCTGAAACTGCCCCAAGCGAGAAGCAGGTCAAGAAGGAAAAGGAGAGGCTGATTAAAGAGCTGCAGCTCATTACCGAGGAGAGAAATGACCTGAGAGATCGCCTGAGGTTTCTGACAGAGAGATCCAAAAACAACAGGTATGAATCGCTCCAAACACTCTTGTTTCATTCCTGGGTCTGCAAGGTCACCTTCATCTTATCCTATTAAGGTTTTGGGTTCTAGAAAGCTGTGCATCCCTAACCACCCTGTGCTAAACCTCACCTCCCATATAGAGGAGATTCAGAACCTTGACCCTTCCTGAGGAGAGAGATGGACAATGGACTCATCTGCTTCCATTTATTGAAAAGCAGAACTTGTGGTCTGAATGAAGAATTCGGGGATAAAGTCAGGGAGA
Organism: Rattus norvegicus; assembly: GCF_021556685.1. NCBI lineage: Eukaryota > Metazoa > Chordata > Mammalia > Rodentia > Muridae > Rattus > Rattus norvegicus. The sequence goes on from NC_141552.1 coordinate 24,496,461, forward strand.
GTGAGTGTCTAGTGTGCATTTGCAAAGCCCTTGACAGCTGGTGGCTGTGCAAGATTGTAATTGCAGTGAGTTTATGGTGAGTCTCTGTACTTGCTAGGCAGGGACTGAGTGCTGGAAGATCCAGGCAGCAGCCTGAGGGGCCTGGTCCCAAACAGTTCATCTCAATGCTTGACTAGAAGTTGTCAGGCTCAGGCCTGTTTGTTATTGTCTGTGTGTCTGTGGGAGCCCCTCAGACACAGCAATGGTGCATGCATTTCTCCTGGTTCTCACAGTGCTCTCTGTTTCCATATTTGCTTTTCTCTTTCTCTGACTCTGTTTACATTTCTCTTTTTTTTGTGGGTGTGTCTCAGTCTGTGAGTCTGTGTGTGCATACATCCAAATGCATATGCACAACTGTTATATGTTTATATTTCCCTCCACACCTGGAATATAGGAGTCTATGTCTTGGCCTGAGTATTTACCTGTGACACTTTCATGGTGATGTGAATGCTTTGTTCTGGGAGCCCCACGGTCAACAGCACAGTTCTTTGCTTATGTGGCCACGTTTGCCTGTATATTTGTATTCGTTGTGCAGATTATAATTTTGGGTTGATATATGGTCTGTTATCAGGACAGGAAAAAGGAAATCACAGGATTCTGGGTGCGTTGGGGGTGGGGGAGCATGGAGAGGTGTGGCCTAGGCTCTTGATAGCTCAACTGGCTGGACTGCAGATTTCCTCTTGATTGAATAAAGGGAGCCAGGGAACCCTCCATCTGGATGCCGAGATTCTGGTGTGCTGGACGCAGAAAAACATGTTTCTGAAGCTGAAGAATGTCCAATATGTAGAATTCAGAAGGTGTCCTTCCAGGACTGGTGTAGTACAGGACCCACCCTGAGTTCATATCTTCCTAAATGCTGATGTTCATTGTATTCTATCATTTGGGGCCAGGCCACACTTCAGGCCAAATCCATATTATGAAGACCTGGAGAGAATGGAGGAGGTGGTCATGTCAATTCTGCACAACTTAGAGATGGAGAACACTGAGATCCATGAGAACAACCATAAGCTGAAGAAGGAGATTACCTTCTCTAGGTAAGTCCTGGTCAGAAAGGCTGTCACCTGTGGAATGGCCATTTCTGATTTCTTTGTTCTGGATTGGACGGTCTTCAGTTCTGGTTCTATCTCTTGTGCTGTTTACACATCAGTGTTCCAGGGTCATTAGGACTCAGTTTTCAGTTCCATAAAAGACTGTTACTCATCCCAGGACTGTCTAGGCATCTGCAGAAGGCTCTAGATAGAACAGCACTGATTGAAGTCAGCAGAACGTTATTAGTCTGACCTGGGCCTCTGGGGTCATACCAGGTTTTACAACACTCAGTGCGTGGACCACAGGGTTAGCATGACCTTCTCTTGGTTCTACTGACCTCTTTTGCGGGTGTTTGCCAACTACTAATTGATGTTGCCCCATGCATTGGGCTTTCATGGATAGTTGTAGATCCATGTTCTTTTTGAGAGATGTGGACACTAATTGGTGCTCGGGCCAAGCAAACAATTTATTCTTCCCTGAATTAACTCTTTGTGGTTTGTGCAGCAGCATTATGTGTATCGAGATGTATTTTATTAAGTCTTCATGGGTATCTGGGACCTGGTAGAGTTAGTGGGACTTGGGAGTAGGAATGGGAGAAAGGGGCAGCATGATCTTACTCTGCAGACTGTATTTCCAGAAACCTGCTCAGCCAGCTCCTGATGGAGAACACATGCAGGAAGAAGTTGGTCCCACTGAAGCAGGGGAGCAAGGAGGGACATCTTGAGTGTGCACTGAACCAGAAATATTTGGTTGACTTAAGCAAGAAAGATAAAGACCAGCAACGTCCAGACCCAGCATCATCTGGTAGGGACAAACAGCTGTGTTAGCTTAACAATATCTGATAAAATTTGCCAATTTGATACATCTTTGCTTCCTCCTACCTCCTTTCTAATTTACAATCACAACCAGCCAACCACCTCATGTAATGGAATTGTTCAATGCTCTGCCTATGCACAAATATTCTGGGAAGGTAAACACTTTTCAGAAATGGAATTATATTGCAAGTATATTTTGCTGCTCTTTTTGAAGCTGCAGTCTAGAAATGGTGACAGATGAATAACATACCTCATTATTGCATATCCATGTGATAGATTGGATCCTATGCAGAGCTTTGAACAAGTTCGTGGTTCTTTGCCAAATGACACTCTGTGTTAATGTGACTTCTTGTGTAGGAAGCATCTTTCCGGGATAAGAACCAAGTGCAAATGTCAAATTAGTACTTGTCATTGACTTTAACCTTGGTGACATATGGACATCTCCTTTCTTCCGGCAACCCAATGAGGTCTCTTCCCTGTGCCCTGTTCTTGGTTTGCACTGGTATAAGTCTGGGTCCCATATTGTCAGCCCACATTACAGTGAGGCTTGCCGGGGATTTTGCCCTACCTGCAGAGTTAGCAACAATGATATCAGTTAAAAGGTCCATGTCGACTGTCCAATAGAACTGAGGTGGTAGAAGGCAGCATTCTGACAGCTGGCTAGCATTTCCCCACCAAATCAGTGTCTTAAAACTGTGTTCCTCTCCCAGGTCTCAGAAAGTGCAAGAGAGCTGGAATTGGACACACCCCAGTAAGAGAGCTTCCTGAAGAATGAGTTGCTTTCTCAGGAGTCCCTGATGACAAACATCCTGAATGGTAACAATATTTTTTGGATGAATATTCTTCCTCAGAGTTAATTTGTCATTTCTTAGAGACCCTAAATTTATATAACACTAAGCCAGCCTGACTGATTGATGTCTTACTCACTTTCTTCTTCAGAAAACACAACTTGAGAGACAGCTTGGGGGACCGCCTTTCATTATGTGTGCTAGAGGAGAAACACCAATACGTCTGTGCTTCTACATGTTCGTTAAGAATATGCTTATGTTTAGAAATTTTTTTGTTATGATTTTAATTGAAGTTTTCTTTTTGTTGTTTCATATTTATGTGTTCTTGTTACTATTTTTCACTTTCAAATATTTTTAAATATTTTTATTCATTTTAATCCTGTTGTGTTGTAAATTATTTTGTTATTCCACATGAGGTGCTGTATTAGGTGGACAAGATCACCTATGATTAAATAGAGAGATCTCAGGAGATGTGTGTTCACAGGGAACTTACTGAGCTTGCCTGCTCAACGTGTTAGGTTGCCAGGCATCCCTTCAGAGCTCTGGTGTTCTGGACAGCTTCATCACCCGCCTGCTGGCGGTATGAGGACATCATCTGGGAGAAATTGTGCAGATGACTGAAGCAGAAGTCCGAGGGCTGTGTATCACGTCTCGTGAAATCGTTCTTAGCCAGCCAACAGCTGTGAACACAGGTTTCTTTTGGAGAGCAGGCCTGTGCAGGCCCAGAACCTAGGTGGGATAATTCAAGCTACCCTTTTTCCATGGCCAATCTCAGATCATATTCAGAAAGTATTTCTTGGGCTAAAGAGATGGCTTAGTGGTTAAGAGCACTGACAGCTCTTCCAGAGGTCCTGAGTTCAAATCCCAGCAACCACATGGTGGCTCACAACCATCTGTAATGAGATATGATGCCCTCTTCTGGTCTGTCTGAAGACAGTCACGGTGTACTTGTATACTATAAATAAATAAATAAATAAATCTTTAAAAAAAAAGAGTATTTCTTCCAGGTGATGGATTTCCAATTTATGGAATTGAACTAACTTACTGATGGTGGAAGTGACACAGAGAGTTAAAGTACAGAAGGAATAATCCAGAATGTCCACCAACAGTTGCTGTCACACCAGGGCTCTTAGAGAGCTCAGCTGTTAGAGAAGCAAGGTAGTCTTTAGTCATTCTCAAGCTTAGGTCTTCTAGTCATTATAAGGTGACCATGACACAAAAAGAGTCACCTATATCAAAATAGAGAATAGTAACTAGATTCACACCACACTATCACATTACTACTGTATTTGAGGTTCTCAGTTAATATCTAAGAACCTGGAAGAGGCCTGGGTCTTGCTACACATACTCATAATTTATGTCCCCATTGTCAGTTGAGATTCTTCATGCAGCCTGGGTCAAGGAGGTCATCCCACAAAGCACAAAACACCCATCTCAGATAAACATGTATGGTTTATTGAATGCAAAACATCCATGAATTTCAGGACACAATTAAATGTTGAAACCTAAGGATAATAAATAGAGAAGAGAATTAAGATTTCTAGTTCATAGGACCAGTAAACACCTTCAACAAATCATAGCAGCAAACTTCCATAAGGTAAAGAAAGAAAAGGCCATAAAGGTACAACAAGCCTACAGAACATCAAACTACTTGTACCAGAAAAATTCCTCCATTCACATAATAATTAAAACGCTAAATGCACAGATCAAGAAAGAACATTAAAAGGGGTAAGGTATAAATATCTAGTAACAAATAAATTCAGACATATCTGAATTACACCAGACTCCTCAACAGAGATTCTAAAAGTCAGAAAATCTTGGGCAGATGTAATGCAGACACAGGCTCCTATATCCAGCATAATCCTCAATCACCATAAAAGGAGGAACCAGGATATTTCATGACAAAACCAAATTTAAAGAATTCTTTTCTGTAGGAAAGCACAACAGAGGCTAATAGGAGGAAAACTCCAAGACAATGAACTAAACTATACCCAAGAAAAACCAAGAAATTAATCTTCTCTCAATAATTTAAAAAAAGAGAAGCACACAAACATAATTTCACCTATAACCAGAAAAAGAAGAGAATGCAGCAATCATTGGCTTTAATATCTGAACAGATCTTCTTTCCCTAATCCCTAAGCTCCCAGGGGCCAAACTGCCAGCCAAAGTGTATGCAAGGATGCTCTATGGTTCAGGTGAGGCTTGTTGCCCACCAAATGGAGATCCTAGAGGTGTGAGGTGGGAATGGATATGTGTGGGTGGGGAAGCACTGTCACATAGGCAAAGCTGAGCAGAAAAGGGATGTAAGGTTTGATGAGGGGAGTCTGGAAAGCAGGACAACAGTTGAAATGTAAATAAATAAAATAACCATTTAATAAAAAATAGCCAAAAATAAAATAACAAGTAAAAAGGTAAATGAAAATTAAACCAAACCAAACAAACAAACAAACAACACCCCTGTAGTGTATTGGCCTAATGCTGCTTGTATTTTAATGCTAATTTGTAGAACTCAAGACTGGTTAACCCCAAATAACTGACCCTGCTCCCAGTTAACTGTGATTATAATGAAGCCAACAGCCAACAGCTGCACAGCAGAGAGATGGGGGAGGTCAGCTTTGAGGGCTTTGCTAGAGAGGATCATGAGGAGGGAAGAAGGAAGAAGAAGCTGCCAGAGAATAAAGGAAGAACGTGTGTGATGGAGAGGAGGGAGGAAGAGGACAGCATCCATGGTTAAGGGGGAGGAGCGCCTGGTCCTGAGGGCTGTCCAAGGGGAACAAAGAGCAGCCAAGATACTACACAGTCAGTAAGAGTTAGCGTTATTGTTTGGAAAGTAGATCTGGTCCATGGAGGTCAGGCAGCTGCACAGCTACTGTGCTGACTAATGCACACTAAAAATAAATTTAACACAATATGAGTAACCAGTAAGACAGCTCTTTAGCGGATCCTAAAAGGAATACTTTAGTTTGAAGGGAAGGACAAAACACCAGAGAACACAGGGGATAAATTAATAAAACTAGGAAAGTTAATCAAAGAAGACTGTGAAAACCACAAAAATTAACAAAATGACAAAATTTAATACATAGGTTTAAATAATAATTACATATCACTAAACTCAATATCTAGGGTGGTGGGGCATGAATTCTGCCATGGTCTGAACTCAAAAAGGTGGGGTTGGGAGAAACATGTCTGGTTAAATAGTCCACCCACATTGTGTCAATGTGATTTAATCTAAGGACAAAGAAGTGGAGTTTCTCTCACGGCTTTCTTCTAACCCCTTGAAAGGATCACTGGGGTGTGGCCTCAGTACTTCATACTTCTTGCTAGGTCAGTGAAACTCAGGGAAGCTTGAGATTGTCATACAACAGTATTAGGCTAGATATACTGAGTAGATGATACTAAGTTGTTCAGATGGTGATATCCATTTGCATGTGTTCTTAATGTGGACCTAAGGAAAGAGAGATCAAGGTCCTTAGAATAGAAGGAACATTCCCAGTCCTTTTCTACCATTCCAGACTGAAAGGCTGGTAGGGAGAAAGTGGTAAATAATAAAGAATTAATAGATGATGCTTTGAATGAAGGGTTGGTTTTTGTGCTGGTTTAAGAGATGGTCTCAAGTATCCCATGTTGCCCTCTCCCTGGCTGGCCAGGTTCACTTTGAGCTCAGATAAACCTGCTTCCACTTTCCAATAGATAGTCTTACAAGAGGGGCCTCCGAGGACTGTGAGGACAGCATTAGGCATTGACAGTTGAGGTGTGCAACCCACAACTATAGTTTTAGCCACTTTGTTCCATGTCTACCAGCTATTTCAGATTGTTGCTGTTCTATGCCTGACAATCACGGACACAGAAAAATAACCTGATAGAGAGCAAGGACATGGTGATCACATCCTTGCCTCTGCTGTATGTTCTGGATGAGGTTTGTTAAAATTCCAATATTGCAAAAAGCTTTATATAGGGGCCATCACATTAAGGGTCACTATGCACTGTTTCATCTAAAATGGCCTAATCAGAACTGACCGCCAGACAACACTTCCTGCGAAGTTCCTATGAGAAGCTTAAGTTTTTTGTGTTTTTTCTTCTTCCTTCCTTCCTTCCTTCCTTTCTTTCTTTCTTTCTTTCTTTCTTTCTTTCTTTCTTTCTTTCTCTCTTTCTTTCTTTCTTTCTTTATAGGTTTAGAGGAATGTATTTTGGGCCACGGATCTGCCCCTAGTATCTTAGCTATGGATGCGATCAATCAGTGTTAGTGTATGCATTCAATAAAATGTCCATTTTTGACTAAGGTAGATGCTTCTGTGTTTTGTGGGGTGACCCATTGTCAATGTGTAGTGAGTTGGGGCCCTGGGTATGGTCGCATACCCCAGGACACAGGGGATGCAGAGCAAAGGCAGAAGAAACTGCACGCAGTTGCAAGCTTTATTAATCCTTATTAAGCTAAGAATATGCATTACTACAATTTTCATTGTGTCAAGATACCATAAGATCATTATTCCCAGGATACCAGGAACAATGAGGGAAGATTAAACAAAGAAAGACGAATAAACGAAAGCTTCTTCTAAAAATATTCATATAACAAATCACCTTTCTTATTATAATCAAAATATACTCACCATTACCAAGAGAGCGTTAGAACCACTTCCACAGAAATGGGACACAGCAGAACATAATTTAAGGCAAGTGAGAAAAACATTTTCTTCTCCAGGGCGGCATTCCAGCCCCTACTTGAATCTGTCACCAGGCCTTTCTTGACCCTGCCTGGGAGCTGCATCTCTATGTCTTAACAATTCCTTCTTTTTTCTTTTGTTTTAAAGTAACACTTTACATAACATAGCTAAAGGTCCTTGTAGGGGTTTAGTCATGTAAAAATAAAGCAACATAATACATAATGTACATAAGATTATGGCAAAACTACCTCCTCCCAAGCTATGGAAAATCCTTTGAAGCCAAGCCTTGGGATCTAATCCTGTCAATTGATCAGCCAATAATTTCGCTATTTCCATAGGGGTAGTATCTTCTAGCTGTTTACCAAAAGACATTCGAACATCATATTTCAAGGCATTAATTACTTTTGAAGCACTTTCATTACCCTCTAAATAGGCTTGAATTAACTTCCAATCATGTTCTGTGTCATTATCCATATATTTACTAACAGAAAAGTAGTAGGATTTCATCATGATAAGCAATATAAGCCCGATAACTGGCATTGGCCGCAGCAGAAGAAACCATGAGTAAAACACACATTGCTAAGAATAAGTGCTCAGCAGTACAGGACTTTCCTGAAGGGGACAAAATTATTCCTTTCAGTGCTTAATCGCTTCACCTTACCCCATATAGGTAATAGGGTTGTCACTACACGGATCCTTATCCATTGTTGTTTGTGGACACTAAGAGAAGCCAGGGCCTCAGTAATGGAGGACACCTCCTCATCTCCTGAGAACATCCATCAGGAGAAAATGTAGCTGGTTTAACTGGATTTGAGGGTAGGGAGCAGTTCTTATTATTCTGTGCTTGGATCCATCTCCCAGGTAACCAGAATAGTCTCCCATCCTGTAATGAGACAAAACCCTCTCCCCTATATACAATGATGTCCCTTCCTGCCATTCAGTATCCCGGGCAATTTTTATCCATACTGTCTGTTCCATGCCTTCTGGGGGGAAGTTCAACAAAGTGTCTATCGGCTCTTGATATAACTTCACCTTGTGGTAAATTAAGAAAATTAATAACGTATAATGCTTGTGCCAATATAGCTCTGGGACTGGTCTGCAAACTCCATTCAGGTTGCATAAGGCCATCTCTTTTCCCCCTTTGTAATTTTATAATTTGTCATTTCAGGGTATGGTGAATCCTTTCAACAAAAGCTTGTCCTTGTGTATTGTGTTCTGTACCAGTAATATGTACAATATGATATCGTTGACAAAATTGTTTATATTGATAAGAAATATATGTTGGTCCATTATCAATTTTAATTTTAGAGGGCAGTCCCATAACAGCAAAAGTTTCCAATAGATGCTGTATAACATGAGCAGTGCGTACTCCTGGCAATGGTGTAGCCCACACAAATTTTGAAAAATTATCTATGCTTACATCTATATGTGAAAGGCGACCAAACTCAGAAATATGGGTTCCATCCATCTGCCACGATGTATTAAGTTGCATTCTTCTGGGATTAATTTCAGATGGAACACATTTTATACGTGAAGACTGACACATAGGCAATTAGCAATAATTCGTTTGGCTTGAGAATAGGGAAGCTTATATTTAATATGTAAATATCCTGTATTGGCATGATTATGACTGTGTTCTTCTGGGGTAGCAAATGCCACTAATTGATCTACCATAGGATTGCCAAGTGTTAAAGATTCTGGAAATTTTGAATGTGATCTAGTATGTGTAATGAATATTCTAGAGTTTCATAATAACAATAGTCCTTTAATATGTGAGAATAACATTTAATGTAGGCTTAGATGTAGAAACAACAGCAGTCGCAATATTCTGTACTACTCCTACAACATAAGCAGACTCAGCTATAATATTTTTACATCATGAGTAAAATCCTGGAATACATTAATTACCGCTAATAATTCATTTTGTTGTACTGACCCAAAAGAAGATTCTTGTCCCCAAAATTAATCTTTGGTCCAATAAGCCATCTTGGTGTTAGAGCCATCTGTAAACACAGTAAAGGCTGATGGTAATGGATCAACAGAAATTAGTGTATTTATCAAATTTTTTTTTGTTTTTTAAAGCAATCCCACAATTTACTATGGGGAGGATGAAATTCAATATTTCCAGTGTAAGAAATCATGGCTAATTGAAAAACCTCAGACATCTGCATTAAATATTCCCCTTTATCTTTGCTTAATGGGAAAACAATAGCAGCACAATCATATCCCCACAGAGTAACAGGTCTTTGTATGCCTTGCTGAATAATTAAAGAAATTTGTTCCTCATTATTTGTTAATGTTTGGTTAAAGTTTTATTTAATATAAACCCATTCTAAAGGCAACTCATCCTGAGCGAAAGCGCCTGTATGATATTCAAGAGTATTTAAACATATAATTTAATAACTCTATCTGGATCAATACGTGCCAAATATGCATCTTTCCATTTTCAGAAAAGATACCCTTGCATGCCTTCATATAAGCATTAATATCCCCAGCCTCCTTTATAGGTAATAATGCTCTCCTGTACTCTTCATTAGCATTTTCAAAAGCAAGCATTTGCAGCAGTTGTCCTCCAGCTTCCTCTCCTACCATTGTTCTTTCCAATGTTAATTTTAATATACATAAAAACTTAATATATGGTTCATAGAAAGCTACTACCTTTTTCAACCAACCAGTATCATCCTTTATAATAAGTCGGTTGGGCCACACCTTGAATCGATGCTGGCCTAATTATAGGAAAAGAAAAGGCAGGTGAATTCGTCATTATCATCGTGTGAATCTAATGGTCAACATGCCATCCTCGGGAAAGGACTTAGAAAAACCTGCTTCAGGCAATGGTGCAGAGGGCAAAACTTTTACTTTCGTTTTGTCTTAATGAAGCTGTAGCTTCTTGTTCTCTATTCGTTATTACCCTGTCTGCATTCATGGCCTTGAACACAGTAAAAATTACAGCTCAAAGAGACCAGAAATTGGAATCTTTTTGCCCTGCCTGACAGCCTTTTTCACCTTAACTTTCACTTTGACCCAGATATCAGAATCCCTGGAACCCTCGTCAGGGAACCATGGAGTTTACTCTTGCTGTCTCTAAACACTTTTCTAAACCAGACTGATAGACATGAATTCCCTGCACTCTTAAAGATGCTTAAGCATAGCGAGATGAAGAGAAGATTTATCTTGTCCCATTTCCTTGTAATAAATTGTACTTACCTTATCTGACTGTCCAGACTTACCTTCAGGGACCCTGTTCCAGTGCCATAGGTCGACGTCTAGGGTGTTGGGAGCCCTGCGTCCGGTCGCATTCCTTTCTGTGTTTCCCGATGCTCAGTGGTCATGCCACTCCAGCATGCTTTGAAGTGAACCAGTCCGCCGACACCACCACCACCACCACCACCACTACCACAACCACCACCACCACCACTACTACCACCAATTTGGTTTTGTAAATAAAGTTTTATTGACATCGCCATACTCAGCATTTACATCCTGTTCAGTGCTGCTTCTGGCTGCAGCTGCAGGGCTTAGGAGCCACAGAGCCCTTTAGGCTCCCAGAGCTGAGAGCATTGACCTTTGCCTTGTTTGTGAAAGAGGTGACTGACCCCTGTGCTCGAGGTGGCCTTTCCGTGCCCTTTAACCCATAGCATAGGTCTCTGTGCCATCCTCTCCCTTTGCTGTGGTGTGCACTTCCTGGTACATTTCCGTTAGCTCTTGACATTTCCAGAGCATTGGGTCTTGCAAATTGAATTTGCATGGCACCAGGAATAGACCTGATAGCAGGGTGTGGGACACTCCCTATGGGGACCCTGCCCAGGGGCATAAGCTTACTTTTCCAGTCAACTCCCTGAACAGTGAGCCTTTGTGGGACAAGGTACTTCACGACATGACTTGACCTCTCTGCAGTGCACCCAATCCCTGCTTGGCTCAGATGTCCCCCAGAGAGGTTGTGTGAGTGTCCCCAGTAGAGGCAGCACTCTGTGTGGTGGCATTGACATGGCATCCAGGAAAGTCAAAACCAGAGGGACATGTTGGGCAGTTGGAAGCAGATGTCTGCGTCCATGGGGAGAAGGATGGACTAGACACTCCTACAGGGGGTGAGCTGAGAAGCACTTCCTTGGCTTTTTCACAACCATACATCCTGCATGTCATGCTGTGTACCCATGCTGAGCTGAAGCCCCAGGCTTTGAGTCTCCCACAGCTGCTGTGTCCTGGGTCCAGGGTAGGATGAAGCAGACTTCAGCAGGAGAAAGGTGAAAACCCTGGTTGCAGGGTGGGATGGCACAGTCATAACACTCCTGCACATGAGGCCCCTGACTTAGAGCCATATAGCACCTGTGACAAGCCAGCTCTGGTGACACTCATCTGCAATGCCAGGCCATGGGGGGTAGAGGCAGTAGGATCAGTTGTTTAATTATCCTTGGCTACACGGCAAGTTCGAGGCCAGCCTGGGCAACTTTGTCTATGAAAATAAGACAAAACAAGGTCTTGACTCTGAGCATCACTGCCTGTACCTGGCATGGTTGCCCCACCCCAGGTAAGAAACCCCTCTGTCCAGAGGCCATAACTGCAGGAGACCCCTGGCCAAGTGTCTATACAGCGCCCTGTTTGACTGGACTGTGCTGAGGACCAACCACGCTCTCCTCAACAGGAAGGACATGGGAGAGGCTGTTACTGTGAGATTCCGGGCCCTGAGAAGGCCAATAATAAACCCTGTCCTTGGGAAAGCCATGGAGACTAGGAACCCAGGGGATCTCTGCAAACACCAGGGCTGGCAGAGGACTCTGATCCTCTACAGCAGCTGCTCTCAATCTGTGGGTTCTACATCAGAGCTCCTGCACACCAGACATTTACATTACAGTTCCTCACAGTAACAAAGTTACACTCATGAAGTAGCTCTCCAATAAGTTTATGTTGGGATGACAACGACATGAGGAACTGAAATAAAGAGTCACAGTGTTAGGAACGGTAAGAACCGCCATTCTATAGGAACCCAGGCATCTGCACTCGGTGTCTGGAAGTGTGGTAGGCTAGACTTCACCCTCAACGATGCCAGCATGTGGGCACCAAGCCTAGGTTCCACCCCAATGCTTACTGGATATGTGCAGGCCTGGTTCCATCAAGAAGTAATAAAGGAACCCTTGGCAAAAAAACACTGGGTACCAAACTGGTCAGGAAAACACACCCCCTCTTCTGCAACTCCTCTCAGGAGGGCTAGTCTTTCCAGGAGGCCCCGGCTATAACCAAACCTTGTCTCCCAGTGCTTGCCCATTGGTGTCTTGGCCATATTCAGATTTGAGGACTTTGAACAGAATAGCTTCCAGCAGATTTGCATCAATGAATCCAACAAGCAGTTGCAGTCCTACTTCACCCAGCACACCTTCAAGCTGGAGCAGGTGAGAGTGGACACCTATTCGCCAGCCCAGCCCAGCCATCACCCTGAATGTGAGCTGTGTCCCTCAGTATCAGCGGGATGGGGCCTGGGCACCATAGGTTCCCCAGGACCTAAAGCTATGTCCTTGAACTCAGTGCCATGCTCAGCCCTTCCAGCCTCTTTCAACCCTTCTGGAAGCTCAACTGCTCCTGCAGCAAGGCAGCAGTGTGCACATTCTGTCACGTCATTTGTGTGTGTCTACAGGAGGTCAGAGCCTGTCTCCTCTGTTCCTTTCTTTTGCTGTATTTGCCTTTCTGAGGAGGCAGCACCCACAGGTATGGGAGGCAGCCACATGCATATTCTGCAGCCATGTCTGATTCCTCTGAGGCTCAGTCCCACTTACACACCTACCCTCCAACCTCCCCACTCCATGTCACCCCTGGGGCTCTGTAAACCTTCCTGCTTTCTGTCTTTATATAATTGGTGACACTGCAGCCCTCAGTGGTGTCATACAGTGTTAGTTTGTCTTTGCACTGCCTGGAGGTCTGACTTAGGAGAATGGCTACCATTCTCATTCCTGTTCAAGGGTCAGAATCTGAATCCTATGTAAGGCTGAATAATATTCCAGCACATGGCTGTGCCATGTTGAATTTACACAGTCACCTATGGATCTTATATTTTGACTTGTAAACACACACATATAAGACTCAAGTGACACCCAAGTGGGGAATTGCTGGAGTCCTCCATGGCTTTCTGAACTGTCTGAGAGACCGAGACCATCCTGTCCACAGTGTATAGGGCACCATCTACTCATAGCTCACACAGCATGAGAAGATTAGGGAGGGTTAACCTGGCTTCTCTGTCTCCTACTTTCTGCCACACTAGCCCTAGCATCTTTCTGTATTGCAGTGAATGTTTAGAACCCAGGAGGATTCCAGCTTCCTTGCTCAAATATAGCAAGTTCCTCCTTGCCTGCTTTGAGACTGAGTCTCATGCAGCCCAGGCTGGCTTTGATCTCACCATTAGTTAAGATGGCCATGAACTCCTGGTTCTCATGCCTCAGACGTCTCTGAGTGCTGGGTGACAGGTATGCACCACTCTCAAGTCCTGCCACTGGGACAAGAGTGAGCAGAGCCAGCTCTGAAGCACACACTTTGCTGGTGTCAGTGATGACTGACTTATGTTTCCTGTCTTCCTTGCCCATGGCCCTTCACCTTGGTGCATGCCATCCTTCCTCCCTGTGACTCATGGGGGACACCAAGCCTGAGGATGTCAGGAAGAAGTTTACTTACTTCACTGGGTTGGAGGCTGTTAGGTTCCTGCGTCAGTAGGTGAGATTCAAGCTAGAAGGTTTGTGGCATGAGAAACTGGAACAGAGCTGGAATGGCAGGAACAATCGTCGCCTGGCTCTGAGAAGACCAGGTGGGCAGAAACTCATCGTTGGGCAGGTAGTGAGCTCAAGACCAGGCTGGGCATTGCTCAGCGCATGTGAACAGGTGTGCTTACATGGACATGTGTTTCCCCCACATGGTCACCACTTATCCAGGCACGGTGAATACTCCAAGGAGCTTTTTATGTTTTAACATTGTGTGTGTTTGTGTGTCCATACATACATATACACATACATTCATACATATACACGAATACACGTACATGAAAACACATGCATATACATGACTATATACATTCATGCTCACACACACATATATACACACCTACATGCATACACACATACACACACACATACACACACATACACACATACACACATACATGCATACACACATACACATATACATACACACATACACACACATACAATACATATACACACATACAAATACACCTATACACACATATAGACAGACATATACATATACACGTATACACATACATGCATACACACATTCATATCCACACGTACATACAGACATATACATATATACTCACATACATGTAAGCACATGAGTGGAAGCCAGAGGACAGCTTGGCCCTTGGTTCTCTCCTTTTTACCACGTGGGTCCTGGGGATTGAGTCAAGCTCATCAGACTTGACAGCAAGCCCCTTTAACTGTAGAGCCCTCTCATTGGCTGCCAGTTGCCTCTTTCCACAAATTCTATCTATGGTGGGATGTTTAGAGTTGTTATTCTCATGATTCCTTCAGCAATAGCGCAGACATCATTTACACTGCATTAGGAGTTATAATTCATGTAGATGTCAGGAGAGCTGGAGGCGTGGATCAAGAAGAGAGCCCACTTTCAATGTCATTATGTGGTATTGCCTTAGGCCCTTTTATACACTCCCCTGGCTTTGTCTGAGTATATGTTTGAGGTCTCTCTATGACTGTGCAAAGAAGTAAGAGATAGGGCTGGGCCACAAAATAGGGAAGTACTTGTTCATCCAAAAACAAAAACAAAAAACAAGCAAACAAACAAACAAAAATAGATCTAGGGTTAAATATTTGTGCTAGTACTGAACTACACAGCCAGAAGGTATTTTTCTAAGTAAATAACACAATATTGGGGATGACAATATGATCAAATATCCTACAACATAAGTTTGCAATGTTACCTACATTTTATAAATCAAGTCTGACCACCGTTTTGGTTGTTTCCAATCCTGTCTGAGTGCATCATCATGGGAATCCCAAGGAAAATCAGAAATGGGTTCTTGAAGCTGTTGCACAGGGCCAGTATAGACAAAATACCACAGAGGAAACCTTGATTCTTATCTCAAGGGATCATTCACCATCCCTCTTGTCACTTAACTTATGACAAGACGTCACCTTTCCTAAACTTAGCCTTTTTCCCAAGTGCTGCAGAAGGGAAGACCTGGTGTCAAGGGGTCTGGATTCAAACCACAGGACACTGAATTCATTTAAATAGGTGTAGTTTATTAATGCACACACCAATACAGTTCAACCAGAGCAACAGCTCAGAACTGGGTACTGGACATTGCTAGGCCCCGCTCATTGCAAAATCCACATGGGCTCATGCACAAGTGCTAGAAATGCTTCGGTCTATGGGCCCTAACTCAGGCCATTTTACACATAATTTTTCCTATTTTCCTTGAATCTATTGGGTCCTATGTGAAGAATACACTTGGGGAACTTGTTAAGATTAACAAACCTCATAACATACAGAACATAACAGGGTATGTGACCAGCACCACACAGTTCAACGTCAGAGTTTTTTGTTCTTTGTTAGTGTTTTTCTTGGCATCCATGATGTGGAGGCGTATTACAGAACAATAGGAAAGAGCTGGCTGCTGTGTAACAAATTCACTGCTATTAAGGTAGGTATGGGGGCAAGACCTGAGCAGTAGCCCTTAAGATGGGAAGGAGATGATGTGTTTGGTAACTGAAAGGAGCTGCCTCAGCTGTGTTTCTCTGCCTGCTCAGTGCCCATTCAACATCACTCTGTCCCTGAAGAGGAACTCAAGGTCTGCCCCCTGCTGCCTGTGAGCCAGGAAGAGGCACAGAAAGGCAAGGCCACAGCACTGGTTTCCAATCCCTCAGTAATGCTGGATTTCCAATAATGTACTTGTATACACAAATACAGTGTGGTAAGTTGCAATAGATACTAATCATTTCTCACAGAGGGCAGCAGTTGATTGACTACAACTAATTTTATTAAAAAAAAGAAACCTGGCTCTTGTAGAAATATACAAAGAAATATCTAGGATGGTGGGGGATGAATTCTGCCATGGACTGAACTCGTGGAAGTGGGGTTGGGAGAAAGATGCATGGTTAAATAGCCCACCAGGTTCACATTGTGTCAACTTGATTTAATCTAAGGACAAAGAAGTGGAGTATCTCTGATGGCTTTCTTCTAGTCCCTTTAAAGCATCACTGGGGTTTGAACTCAGAACTTCACACTTCTTGATGGGGCAACTACACTCAAGGAAGCTTAAGATTTTCATAGACACAGTATTATGCTACATATACAGAGTAGATAATACTAAGATGTTCAGATGGTGATGTCCATTTGTATGCACTCTTAATGTGGACCTAAAAAAAGACAGATCAAGGTCCTTAAAATAGAAAGATCAGTTCCAGTTGTTTTCTACCATTCCAAACAGAACGATTGGTAGGGAGAGAATGGTAAATAATCGAGAATTCGTAGATGATGCTTTGAATGAAGTGTGGATTTCTGTGCTGGTTTAAAACAGGGTCTCAAGTATCACATGTTGCCCTCTACCTGGCTGGCCAGGATCACTTTGAGCTCAGATAAACCTCCTTTCACTTTGCAATAAATAGGCTTAAAAGAGTGGCCTCCACGGACTGTGCAGACAGCATTAGCCTTTCACAGTTGAGGTGTATAACTCACAACTATAGTTTTAGCCATGTTTTTCCATGTCTACCAGCTATTTCAGATTGTTGCTGTTATATGCCTGACAATCAAGGATGCAGAAAAATAACCTGATACAGATAAGGACATAGTGATCACATGGTGCCTCTTCCGTACGTTCTGGTTGAGGTTTGTTAAAATTCCAATATTGCAAAAAGCTTTATATAGGGCCCATCACATTAAGGGTCACTATGCATTGCTCTATCTAAAATGGCCTAATCGGAACTGACTCCCATATAACACTTCCTGCAATCCTCATATGAGAAGCTTGAGCTTTTAGTTTTAACTTTTTCTTTTCTCGTTCTTTCTTATTTTTTGCTATAAAAGTTGAGACAAAGATATTTAAGGCCATGAATTTGCCCCCAAAATTTGAACTACGGATGTGATCAATCAGTGTTAGTGGGTGCATTCTATAAAGTATTCATTTTTTACTATGATAGATGCTTTTGTGTTTGGTGTGGTGGCCATTTCCCAGTGTACAGGTACTGGGACCTTGCTCTATCCACTTAATGATGTTTATAGCCTCATTTTAGACGTTTCTGTGCCACCCTCTATATCTCTTGTGTATTTTATTTTTCTGATAAAACTCATGGTATATCTTACTCAGGCC
This sequence comes from Rattus norvegicus, assembly GCF_021556685.1. NCBI lineage: Eukaryota > Metazoa > Chordata > Mammalia > Rodentia > Muridae > Rattus > Rattus norvegicus. The sequence continues at coordinate 24,514,117 of NC_141552.1, forward strand.
TGTGAGCAGTGCTCCTTTGGCGACATTGGTGCAAAGAGCAGAACCCCACAAGCAGCATGAGGTTCCCTTCACTGGAGTCTCCAATATTGCATTTTCCTCTGCCAACTGGTCTCCACACTTTTCCTAGCACCATAAAGACTTCAACTCTTTCTCCTAAGGAATTTTCTGGCAATTGTCGATTGCTAAGCACATGACTTCATGAGTGTTCCCCTAACACACACGCATTTTGTAACCTACCATGCAGACTATTTCTTGATGTGATTTAAAGCACCTGTACATAATGAGACAGGAGAACTTTTGACTGCATATTCAAGCTGGTGTGAAATCTCAGGAAGTTTTAATGGCTAACATTGGTGAATGAGGACAATTTGAGTTGGGATGAGACATTTTGGGGCAAGATATGGAAGGAATCATTCATTTAGATGCATAGGAATTACTAAGGTTTTTTATAATCAAGCCTTGAGGAAAATTTGGCTTTGGAAGCAGGAGATGCTCAGTGGCTCTGCCCCAGGAAAGTCTCCTGGAAAGGGCATCTCAGCTTATGCTCAGTACAGGGAGAACATTAGCAGGAGGCAAAGTCTGCTCCCCATGACATCTGCTGTCCCTTCTTGGACATTCTATTGTCTCCTAGAGAGTTCTGGCATCCTCTGTGATGTCACCAGACATCAGTGACAACCAGTGCCCTAGTTTCTCTCAGTCTGAGTCTGGCGGTTACAAGCTAAGACATTTTTTCCCTTCTTCGCAAGCTTTTTGGGAGGGGGAACGTCGATTCTGGAGAGACTAGAGTGAAGGAGTCTGGCCTTTTGTCTCAAAGTAATGATGGACAAAGACAGCACTTCTGGGGAATGTGGAGTAAGTTCTGGGCAGTGTATTTTGAGCTTCCTGTCAGGGGGGCTGCAGGCTTAAGCTGACCTTTCTAGCAATGGGCCACAACAACTGGAGCATCTGAAAAGGAATTGAATTTCCATGAATATCACAATTCCTGAAAGTCAAGGATTTCAGACCTTTAGTTTCCCCATCCCCAATGGGAGGATATGGTAAGGCCAATGCTATTATACTGTGAACTTCTGGTCTTTACTTTTCAGTTCATTTGTTCTGTTACATTGATATAATAACACTATCAGTAGTCATGGAGGGTCCACCTTTTCTGAGTTTAGACAGGGCAGCAATGTATTTCACTATCATTGCTTCTTTAAATACAGTGGGTATCTGACAGTAGTAACAGGGAGAGATTGTGCTCCAGGCAATAACCTTATGTTCTTAGACCTTCTCTGATTTCTTCTAACTGTGAGGGTCATCGTTTGCTTTATATATTAGAGGTTATATGTTACAAAAATTTTTCTACAATACCAAAACTATTTTGAACGTGTAGACCAAGATTCAGCCTGTAACCTATTCACAGTTCTGGGGCATTTGGTATTTCACATAGGGACACTGATAAGTCTGTTGAACATATCCTCCCTGGAAATGCGTTTTAAATCCAAAGTTGTTGGCTTAGAGTATCAGAGTAGGACATCTGAGTGTCTCCAATCACTCAAGTTTTGTGGATGGTGAATTTATCATCTGAGTTCTGAAGCCACAGGGGTGAGGGTCCTGAAACCAACCTGTACCCTGTTCAGCTGATAATAATCCTGGAGAAGCCATCTCCATGATACATGTAAGCACGTGATGTCCGGCATAGGGAACACCTGGCTGCTAACGTCTCTTGGTCTCTATAGAGTAGTGGGAGAACTGAGATCCCCTGAGGAGGTCTCTTAAGCATAGACCAATCGCCTAGCAGTGACACTGGGTTCCTGGCTTGTTTTCCTGTTTAGGCCTCACTGAGGTCTACGAACACTCTATGCATTCTCCCCATGCAGGTTCACTTGTGTTGTTCTACCTACAGACGCTGGGAGAGAAACATCATCCCCTGACACTGACCTAAGCAAGAATCAGGCCATGAAGGAAAAGGAGAGGCTGATTAAAGAGCTGCAGCTCATTACGGAGGAGAGAAATGACCTGAGAGATCGCCTGAGGTTTCTGACAGAGAGATCCATGAAGAACAGGTATGAATCGCTCCAAACACTCTTGTTTCATTCCTGGGTCTGCAAGGTCACCTTCTTATCCTATTAAGGTTTTGGGTTCTAGAAAGCTGTGCCTCCCTAACCACCCTGTGCTAAACCTCACCTCCCGTATAGTGGAGATTCAGAACCTGACCCTTCCTGAGAAGTGAGATTGAAAATGGACTCATCTGCTTCCATTTATTTAAAAGCAGAACTTGTGGTCTGAATGAAGAATTCAGGGATAAAGTCAGGGAGAGTGAGTGCCCAGTGTGCATTTGCAAAGCCCTTGACAGCTGGTGGCTTTGCAAGATTGTAATTGCAGTGAGTTTATGGTGAGTCTCTGTACTTGCTAGGCAGGGGACTGAGTGCTGGAAGATCCAGGCAGCAGCCTGGGGTAATATAGGACCCACCCTGAGTTCGTGTATTCCTAAATGCCGATGTTCATTGTATTCTATCATTTCGGGCCAGGCCACACTTCAGGCCAAATCCATATTATGAAGACCTGGAGAGAATGGAGGAGGCGGTCATGTCAATTCTGCACAACTTAGAGATGGAGAACACTGAGGTCCATGAGAACAACCATAAGCTGAAGAAGGAGATTACCTTCTCTAGGTAAGTCCTGGTCAGAAAGGCTATCACTTGTGGAATGGCCATTTCTGACTTTCTTTGTTCTGGATTGGACGGTCTTCAGCTCTGGTTCTATCTCTTGTGCTATTTACCCATCAGTGTTCCAGGGTCATTAGGACTCAGTTTTCAGTTCCATAAAAGACTGTTCCTCATCCCAGGATTGTCTAGGCATCTTCAGAAGGCTCTTGAGACAACAGTACTGATTGAAGTCAGCAGAAGGTTATTAGGCTGCCCTGGACCTATGGTGTCACACCAGGTTTTACAAAACTCAGTGGGTGGACCACATGGTTAGCATGACCTTCTCTTGGTTCTACTGACCTCTTTTGAGGGTGTTGGCCCACTACTAATTGATGTTGCCCCCATGCATTGGGCTTTCATGGATAGTTGTAGATCCATGTTCTTTCTCAGAGGTGTGGACACTAATTGGTGTCAAGCCAAGCAAACAATTTATTCTTCCCCGAATTAACTCTTTATGGTTTGTGCAGCAGCCTTATATGTATCAAGATGCATTTTATTAAGTCTTCATGGGTATGTGGGACCTGGTAGAGTTAGTGGGACTTGGGAGTAGGAATGGGAGAAAGGGCCAGCATGATCTTACTATGCAGATGTATTTCCAGAAACCTGCTCAGCCAGCTCCTGGTGGAGAACACATGTAGGAAGAAGTTGGTCCCACCGAAGCAGGGGAGCAAGGGGGTACATCTTGATTGTGCACTGAACCAGAAATATTTGGTTGACTTCAACAAGAAAGATAAAGATAAAGATCAATGGCCAGAACCAGCATTATCAGGTAGGGACTGTTAGCTTAACAATATCTGATAAAATTTGCCAATTTGATACATCTTTGCTTCTCTTACCACCTTTCTAATTTACACTCACAACCAGCCAACCACCTCATGTAATGGAATTGTTCATTGCTCTGCCTATGCACAAGTATTCTGGGAATGTAACCACTTTTCAGAAACTGAATTATTGTGCAAGCATATTTTGCTGCTCTTTTTGAAGCTGCATTATAGAAATGGTGACAGATCAATAACATATCACATTATTGCATATCCATGTGATAGATTGGATCCTATGTAGAGTTTTGAACAATTTCTTGGTTCTTTGACAAATGACACTCTGTGGTCATGTGACCTCTTGTGTAGGAAGCACCTTTGGGATAAGAACCAAGTGCAAATGTCAAATTAGTACTTGTCATTGGCTTTAACCTTGGTGACATATGGACGTCTCCTTTCTTCCTGCAACCTGATGAGGTGTCTTGCCATTGCCCTGTTCTCGGTTTGCACTGGTATAAGTCTGGGTCCCATATTGGCAGCCCACATTACTGTGAGGCTCTCTGGAGATTTTGCCCTGCCCACAGAGTTAGCAACAATGATATCACTTAAAATGTCCATGTCGACTGTCCAATAGAACTGAGGTGGTAGAAGGCAGCATTCTGACAGCTGGCTTGCATTTCCCCACCAAATCAGTATCTGAAAAACTGCCTTCCTCTCCCAGGTCTCAGAAAGTGCAAGAGAGCTGGAATTGGACACACAGCAGTAAGAGAGCTTCCTGAAGAATAAGTTGCTTTCTCAGGAGTCCCTGATGACCAACATCCTGAATGGTAACAACATTTTTTGGATGAGTATTCATCCTCTGAGTTAATTTGTCATTTCTTAGAGACCCTAAATTTATATACCACTAAGCCAGCCTGACTGATTGAGGTCTTACTAACTTTCTTCTTCAGAAAACAGCACTTGAGAGACAACTTGGGGGACCGCCTTTCATTATGTGTGCTAGAGGAGAAACAGCAATACGTCTGTGCTTCTAAATGTTCGTTAAGAATATGCTTTTAGAAATATTTTTGTTATGATTTTAATTGAAGTTTTCTTTTTGTTGTTTCATATTTATATGTTCTTGTTACTATTTTTACTTTCAAATATTTTTAAATATTTTTATTCATTTTAATCCTGTTTTGTTGTAAAAATGTATTTGTTATGAATAAAAATTGAATTCTATCTCTTGACTCTTAAGACCATCATTCTTACTCAAGGGTTCTGAAACCTCCTGTGGACTTAGAACTGACAGCTACAGATGGATCTCTGCATGTTCCATGGATCCTGGGCTAATAAGTGAATTCAAAGTCACCAAGGGGTACTCAGTGTGACAGTGTCTTTTGTGTGGAGAATGTGGCTGTTCCTCGGACACACACTTTATGATGTAATCACTGACACACTTTACCCAATTGTTAGGGTCCATGTGGTTCTTCTGAGAGAGCAGCAGATGCTCTACCCTGTGAGTCATCACCACAGCTCCTGCAGGTGGCTTTTGTTATTCCACATGAGGTGCTGTATTAGGTGGACAGGATCACCTATGATTAAATAGAGAGATCTCAGGAGATGTGTGTTCACAGGGAACTTACTGAGCCGTGCGTTCTCAACGTGTTAGGTTGCCAGGCATCCCTACAGGGCTCTGGTGTTCCCACTGCTCATTGTGGGTCAGGATCATCCTGCAGCATCACTTAGTGTCCATATTAGAGCAGATCTTTCACCTGTTATCAATGATGACCATATGTATTCTGCACATCTGATAAAATACAGAATAGAAACTAGCTTCTTGTAGGCCAGCTTGGCATAATGAATTCTTTTGATTGTTAGCAAGAAACTTATCTTTATCTAAGCAGTTTAGGGAGGAACCTCAAGGGCATCCATAGTGAATGTAGCCTGCAGCTGTGAACACAGGTTTCTTTTGGAGAGAAGGCCTGTGCAAGCCCAACCTAGGTGGGACAGTTCAAGCTACCCTATTTCCATGGCCAAACTGGGATCGTATTGAGAATGTATTTTTTCCAGGTGACTGATTTCCAATTTGTGGAATTGATCTAACTTGCTGAGAGTGGAGGTGACTCAGAGAGTTAAAGTACAGAAGAACCAATCCAATATGTCCACAAAAGCTTGCTGTCACCCCAGGGCTTTTAAAAGCTCAGCAGCTAGAGAAGCAATGTAGTATTTGGTTACTCTCATGCTTAGGTCTAATCATTCATTATAAGCTGACCATGACACAAAAAGAGTCATCTGTGTCACAATAGAAACTAGTTGTAACTAGACTCACACCACACTATCACATCACTACCGTATTGAGGTTCTCAGTTACTATCTAAGAAACTGGAAGAGGCCTGGGTCTTGCTACACAAACTCATGATTTATGTCTTCATGACAATGTGTGCTTTGTCCTGTTAATGCTACCATTGGCATACAACACCTTGGATACTTTGTGCTGACATCTGTGACCTGAGACAATAGTTCATGTCATCCTATCCTGAATAAAATGTCCTTAGAGTACAGTGTAGTGGGAGGGGCCTTCTTTTCCTGTGAGATAGCAAAACATTTCCAGTCTTCAGTCAAGTCTGACAGCCATTGTCAGTGCCTGTCTTGAGATGTCCACATTTTCAGCTGAGAGTCTTCATCCAGGCAGCTCTGTAATTCTGTAGAAGATTAATAGGTTCCAACCCTAGGATTTAATTCTGCATGACTGTACTTGCCGAACATGCTCAAAGCCCTGTGTTCCACCCTAGCCCTCTGTGCTTTAGAGAAAGAAAATAAAGAACCACATTGCACTTGAAGTTTCTCCTCCAACAAAAGGAGAGCCTGCATAGGGCCTTTAAGTAACTCGAAACCCCAGCTTCCGCCCACAGCTCCCTCCATCAATTCCATGATTGGTGTGTTTTCACTACTACTCACTTTCCTCTGTGTGCAAAGAATGTGCACCATGTCAGTAAAGTGTGTGTGTGTGTGTGTGTGTGTGTGTGTGTGTGTGTGTGTGTGTGTAGTCCCTAGTGAAAACTGTCGAGATACATGCAGACTCATGCTACTACTGTCCCATGGCACCTTGCAGGGAACCCTGAAATGGTGGCTACTTTAATACAGTCTAAACCGTGTGTGCATGGTTTCTGTAAGGTCACCACTACAGAGAGCAGGAAAAGCTTCAGTAGTCACATGGATGTGATCAATCAGTGTTAGTCATGCCCTTCCAGCATGGTAGACTGCAGGTTGTCTGTCCCCATCACTTTGCTCTCTTGTGCCCAAACAATGCCAAGGTCAGGGCCGTTGAGCCGTGAGGCAGAGGCTCACCACCCTGAGTGCTGCCTAAGACCCCTAAGACTGTCTCTTTCGGGTGTGTGCGTGCTGGACACTCATGGATCCTGAGATCTCCGCAGCTGAGGTGAAACAGTACCAGAGGCATTGCAATGTGGGCACACATTTGGTTGTGGAGCTGGGCCACTCTTTGACTTTTGTTGAGTGGAGAGACAACTGTTGGCTGAGCCTTTGGTGAACCGGATGGCCCCTGGCCACGTCAGCAGTCAGCAGTATCAAAGGTGAGAAACCAGTGTTTTATGTTCCATTTTGTCATCGCTGGTCAGTGTTCTGATGCCACAGCACATGGCTGGTCTCAATCTCCCCATGTGGCCACAATCCCTAATTGATATGGCCTCCACTTCCGAAGTGCCACTGGGATTTCTGTAGAACCCCTAAGGCAGCAGCAAGCAGGAGCCCCTGACTATTCCCTCCCTGCTCTCTGGATCTGCAAGTCGTTCTGTGTACATATGGCTATTCCCTCATATACTCTTGATGCCATGATACCTTAATAAACACTTGAATCATGCCCTGATGGCCAGTTTTCAACTGCTACCTGACACCATCTATAATCGCCTGGGAAATGAGGGACAGTCTGGATCAGACTGGCCTTTGAGCATGACTATGCGTGACTGTCTTCGTTGCTGTGGGAGATGCCAGACAGCCTCTTTTCTGATCCTAGAGTCCCTATAGCCAGCCACTTGTCCCCTCTACAGCCAGACCCTACTTCTGTTCCTAGGCACTGTCTTGGACTTCCTTCTCTCAGGTGGCTTCTCTCCTTTGGTTGCTACAGAAACCTGTTATGAGGACAGGAACAGGGAGTTAAGAGTTCAAAGCCATCTTCCCACTGATGTTCTTTCTCAGAGGTCAGTGGGACACTTAAAGAGTTTTGTGTATACATTTTATTAAGCAAGGGACAATCATGCATCAGACACAGGAAACTAACAGCACATCTACCGGACCTCCTTCAACACCTGGGCATCTCTTCTGGCCTGTGCTTCTGTGTGCTGAAACCTGGGGACCAACTTCCTGTGGTGTTTCCCATGATGACTATGCACATTACTACACTGGCGTAAATCCTCAAAACTCACAAACAGCAACAGGACCGACCGCCACAGGAACGGTTCTCTATCAACAGATACCACAGACCAGCAAGCAGAAGCATGGGAGGGTGGTGCTGTGGTTCACACACTTCTCTTTCCTCACTAGGGCAGGTGACCCGCTGGAGAAAACAAGGAGGCAGCAGGATGGAAGAGGAAAACTACAACCCAGTCCTTGCATTAAACACCCAAGCACATTTAGACTAGAAGAGAGAAGTTTGCCAAGAATGAGGGCCACTTTGGACATCCATCATCAATAGCCCTGGCTGTCTAGGCCAGCATCAGATCCAGCAGTCTCCAGGCAGGTGTCAGCTAGGCCCTCAAGGGCACTAAGAGCATTAACCATGAAAAATAGAACAAGATCTCTGCCTCTTGCCTGACTGACAGCCAAGCATGTGTATGCCCTGGCAATGCTCACGCTGGGACCCCTGCGAGATATTAAGATATAGAGACCTGATAGTTGATTAGGACCCTGTTCAAAAAGGAAGACACCGGATATTTCCCTCAGGCATCCATATGTGCATGCATGGTTGTACAAACTGGTAGAATCTCTCTCTCTCTCTCTCTCTCTCTCTCTCTCTCTCTCTCTCTCTCACACACACACACACACACACACACACACACACACACACACACATTCAAAGTTTTGAAGCACAGCAGAAGAATCTCTGGGACTCTAAGCCTGACCAGCCTCATCTGTGAGTCACAGCTTCTGTGTGAGAGCTCCTTTGTGTGAGAGGCATAGGGTGACTGAGGAAGGTTGCTGGTGTCCATCCCTGGCCTGCATGTGCATGCATAGAGACATGGACACATGCACATGCTGAGTACCCCTCATCCAATCCTGAAATCTGAAAAAACTGAATTTCAAATCCAGGCATTCTCCTAACCTACACCTTCCCTCAGGAATTGGAGATGAGGCCTTGCAAGAATCCTCAACCAGTGAGACTGGCCCAGACCTTCTGAGATCCATTCTGCCCCAGGAGAACACAGCAAGTGGTATCAGGACAACACAGAAACTCAAGACTCCAGCCTGATGCAGGGACCACCTGCTGGGTTAGGAGAAGACTCAGCATCAGGTTCCTGAACGAAAACATCACCTCTGAACACACGGGGTCGCTGTGGCTATGCCTTCAAGGCATCTTCAGCAGCAGCTTAAATGGACTAGGGATGACTATGGGAATCTGCCTGCAGGGTGATGTGAGAATCCTTTTGCTAAGGCTTGATAGCTAGATGTTGCCACAGAAACCCTTGAACTCTTCTTGGAGTACAGTCCAGGCAGAGGCTGAACACAAAACATTCTGATTATGACCTGAGTTTAACAGATAATCCGGAACCTGAAGGCCACAGGCCCAAAGGTCTGCACTGCAGGGGTAAGGCATCACTGCAGGGATGACCACACAGTGCAGGGGTGAGGTGTCACTGCGGGGATGACCACACACTGCAGGGGTGAGGCATCACTGCAGGGATGACCACACACTGCAGGAGTGAGGAGTCACTGCAGGGATGACCACACAGTGCAGGGGTGAGGTGTCACTGCGGGGATGACCACACACTGCAGGGGTGAGGCATCACTGCAGGGATGACCACACACTGCAGGAGTGAGGAGTCACTGCAGGGATGACCACACACTGCAGGGGTGAGGCATCACTGCAGGGATGACCACACACTGCAGGAGTGAGGCATCACTGCAGGGATGACCACACACTGCAGGGGTGAGGCGTCACTGCAGGGATGACCACACACTGCAGGGATGAGGTGTCACTGCGGGGATGACCACACACTGCAGGGTTGAGTTGTCACTGCAGGGATGACCACACACTGCAGGGGTGAGGAGTCACTGCGGGGATGACCACACACTGCAGGGGTGAGGTGTCACTGCGGGGATGACCACACACTTCAGGGGTGAGGTGTCCCTGTGGGGATGACCACACACTGCAGGGGTGAGGTGTCACTGCGGGGATGACCACACACTGCAGGGGTGAGGCATCACTTCGGGGATGACCACACACTGCAGGGGTGAGGTGTCCCTGCAGGGATGACCAGGAAGCTGACTGAGCTCCTCAGGGCTCTCCCTGTCCTGAATGTGCTTCCCTTCTAGGTGAGCACGGCAGCTTTCAGGGTGCTGGAGGCCTGTGTGGGCAGCAGTAGAAACTGCTATCCTTGTTATTCACAGCTGAAACTATCACACAGGGCATTCCAGAAGTGAACACCACCAAAGTGGGGCCTTTCACAGCATTCTGGGTAGGATGGCACAAAGCCCCATGACAATTTCGCCTGTGATCCATACCAAATGTCTGCTGTCAGTGCCTGTCTGTTAGGAGCCACCTGGATGATCCAGGGGATGGTCCTGAAGAAAAGGCTTGGCAAAATAGAGGTCCCCAAAGCCAGAGGAGCAGTGAAGAGGTGCAGGGGCTGTAGACCATGGAGACTGACATATGCTGATGTTAGATACCCAGACTCATCCCTGTGTCCAAGTCTGGATGTCACAGAGGTACCTGGCAAAGGTCCCAACAGTGTCCTTCAGGATTCAGCTGTCTCCCTACTTGCCCTCCACATAACCCACTTCCTGTGGTTCTGGGAGTCAAGGACTTCATCACCTTTTTCGTTTTCTTGTCATATTGCAGGTACTGTGACTCGACCAGTCTTCCTCCTGCAGGAGACACATCGTTTGTCACAGAACAGGACTGCTGCACCAGGAAGACCCAGAGCATAACCAGGACCCTGCAGTGAAAAGCAGGACTGGCCCTTCATGCTGAATGACAGGAAAAGCACCCGGCCTTCTCTTTGTTGCAGACTGGATTCCTCAGCCTTCCTGTTATGAACAGGGCACTAGTACCCTTCACAGGATACTTAGTGTTTATAAGACATTTATAGAATTCATCTGGTATGTAGGCCATTGGGCTAGGAGCCAGCATCAAGGCATCAAGTAGGAGGAAATACAGAAACATTCTAGGAAGGGACAGCCAGGGGCCAGTGGGATGGCTCAGTGATTGAGGACCAGAGTTCAGATCCCAGCACATGGATGTTCACAGTCATCTGCAGAATCAGATCTAGGGGGTCCCATGACCTCCCCAGCTCCCAAGCAGCTACATGTGTGCGTCTTAGACACTTCTTACTCACCGTGAAACAACCTAAGCCACAAAACATCCCACACCTTCTTGGATGGGCCCATCCCTGGGGGAGTCTTGTGTGTTCTGGGCTTCAACTCTAGGAAAGCTTGGCGCTGTTTTCTAGGATGTCTTATTCCTTATATCAGCAGAGAAAGAAAAAAAAGATCCAGTCCTGGAACCCTAGAGGACACGGCCATGATGTCACTGCTGTGCTGGCATAGGCTTAGAGATATCTCCATGATCCATCCGAGTCACCTAGAGCTCAGGGAATGATGGAAGAGTCCATGTGAGTTCGCCCAGAGCTTGCAACCATGAGAAAGCTTGGAAAACACAGGGCACATGTGGTGTTTGATCCGAGGTCAGTTCAACCCTCTTGAGCCTGCAGCTAAGACAGACAGTTACACTGGCCTGAGTGCACAGGCCAGATCTCAGAACCTGTTTGCCAACCATGGAACACTCTGGATCCCTCCTCTCAGCTGGACCTTCTTCCTCTACACCTCATCCACCCAAGCTTCTCAAGAAATGAAGCTACCAGGTTAATACAACCACAAACTGAAGGCAACAAGAGCCTTCAGCCACCCTGTGGCAGTAAGGTCAGTCCATAGGTCTCCTGTCCCTGCACCATCAGTACCTGTGAGAGCCATGGCCACCTATTCCCTTCCGAGGTGAGAACAATTATACCCACAACCTTGCTTTCAACAAATCCTGCCTTGGCTATTGGTGGGACCCTCATGCGACTCAATCTGATGCAGGCCTCCTCAGACACTTTGGCTTCCTTTCTGGCTGCTGGAGCTTGGGCCCTCTGGCCTGGCCCAATGTAGGATCAGCAACATCCAACTCTGTCTGGCCTCAGCCATCCCACATTGGGGGCCCTGCTTCACTCCTAGGTGCATTCTTTTCCCACATCTCTCCAGTCTCTCCCTCATCCCTAATTCCCCTTGCCTCTCAGGCCCAGCCCTTCAGTCTCTAATGGAGACTGTCCTGGAAGGACAGGAGCCCCTCCCCTGCTGGGCTGTGACAACTCCGCCCTTGGGCTGACTCATCTCTACAGGCACAGCCTGCTGCTCCCCTGCCCCTGCAACCCACTTCCTAGCTCTGCTTCACACAAACACTCTGAGATCTCTATACTGGTTTCCCATTCTATTTTGCTCCCTCTCTGTCCTCCAGAAGTTCTGCTGCTCTCTCTCACCACAGTAGGACCCCACCAAGACACTGCTCCTGACCCCAGCAGCCACCAGCAGCCCAGGTCATGGGGCTACTAACAGCTTTGGCCCAGGACTCAGGGCTCCTTCCTTCTTCAGTATCGAGTCCAGGCTGAGACCATCTGGCCTGCTGCTGGGTCCTTGAAACCCTCAGTCTCACAGCCTCTGGGCACTCTGAGCCCTAGTCCTTATGGCTAATAAGTAGCTGCCCAGTCAAGCAACATGGACCTCACTGGCTTCCTGGTGTGCCATGATGCTTTCCCTGCATGGCCGGGGATGACTGCATGCTAGGATTATGTCTGGAACTAGACCTGCAGGTAACACCTGATGGGTTGGCCAGGCTGTCCTCCTACTCCTGTTCTCAGGAGATTCTCCTGACTAAGCCTCCCAAGTGCTGGGATGAGAAGTATGTGCCACCATGCCAGGTAGGGGTCTTCAGGTGTGATGAAAGACTGGGATCTGTGGTCCTGGTTACTTCCAACAGTGGGGACACCAGTGTTCTGAGCATTATGTCATCTAGGACTTATATTCCATGTACTTCACACGAACACTGGGAGACTTCTGCACTGGTTACCTGTTCTCTTTGAAACCTGTCTTCAGGTATCTGACAGTGGGAGTCTCCATGAAGTTTTTGTCACCCTGAGGATGTGGCTATATTAATAAGCTCAGGCAGCATGCAAACACAGCAGAGGTTACAAACAAGACTACCAGGCTGGGGCCACTAAGTGATAGAGTGCTCCTTTGGCATGGTGAGGGCCCAAGTTCTCTTGCAACCAACATCTGCTGGGGATGTAGCTCAGTGATTAGGCACTTGCCTAGCGTATGTGAGGTCCTGGGCTCCATCCCTAGGACTAAACCCTCATCCCTACCCTGAACGCACCAGGACCAGGTATCACTGTCAATCCTGAGGGCTTGAGTTTGATCCTCAGGCCCTCTCCGATACAAAAAGAGAAAAAACTCCCCTGATTTGTGTTTGACCCCCACATGTGTCATGCCCGCCCCACTTCGAGTGTACAATTAAGGAAAGCATGAGTAAGTGGTTGAGAGGAACTCACTGCCCTTGCAGGAGACCCCAGTTTGCTTCTCAGCACAAACTGCATGTGACTCAGCAGGTCTCAGGGTAGAACTGGATATGTGACCCTGTGCTAAAGCACTGTCCTGAGTGGGGACTGTAGCTTCTGAAGAGGAATGCAGGCCTGGCCTCCAGACCTCCACCTTCAAGTCCTGTCTTGATGCCCTGGCAAAAGAAACTCCTTCTCTCCAGAGGAGCACTGCACTCAAATGACACCTCAGTGATGAAAACTATCAGTCCCCAAAGGCATGCCACTGAGCAGAGATAGCTTCCCCCATGCACCTCTGCCCATCCCCAGTTTCTCATGTCAATAACTCAACCTTTCATGAAGTAGATGGCAATGCATGAGGTAGGATGATCAGTAGTTTACTGGCCAGTCTGGGCTCTATGAGATGCTCTCCCTGAAATCAGAGCCAGCAAGAAATTCAGCATGAAAGCTCTTTGTAAAGAAGCTCAATGACCCAGAGCAGAGCCTGGGACCCCGCACGGTAGGATAAAGTGACTCCCATGCATTTTCCTCCACCTTCAACACTCATGCTTTGGCATGCACACCCCTACAAGGAGATCAATACACATGGAATAAAAAATTAAACAGAAACATTAATGAAGACAATGCATACAATGTATTAAAGGATCCTGGGAACACTCACTTAGCACTTTCCTTTTCTTTGTCTTGGGAACAGCACCTGCACCAGAGACTGGAGACTTCCTGCAAGAGAGAGAGGAGAGATGCACTGTTCATTCAGCTGGAGAGCTGTGCAAAGACCAGAGCCACACGGCTTTTTCTGACAGTGGGAGCTGGGCCCAAGTGTGGGCTGCTCCTACTAGAGGAACCACAGGAAGAGGACCACCTTCCTCAAACCTTCCTGGAAGTCAGAGCAAGGGCTATGGACGTCCCTCAATCCTCAGATGATTCTCTTTCAGCAATGGCTCAGAGCCTGTTAGGACAGAGAGGGACCAGAGCTTCCCCCCAAAGCAAGATCCCTGTCTTATCTGACAGTTATGAGGGCTTAGGGATGGGACAGAGGATGTGACAAGGTTACATGTAGCACAGGGCTAGGTTAGTAAGGCAATCAAAGAGGAAAGAATCCTGGAACATTCCTCATCTGTTCTTTTTGCTCTGTTCGTAGGGATGAGGGGCAGTGTGGGGTAGAGGACTAGGACACAGGACAGCCTTCTCTGCACATGGTTAGCTTTCTAGGCTGCCTGGTCACTGTGACCAGCAACTTTTCAACTGTGCCACTCTACTACCAAGGCTGACACAACTGGTGCACCATGTAGCAATAGGACTTTATTGACTTAGCAACATTTGGAATCACACAATGAGCATGTGTCACAGAAGAGTTTTTTTTTTTAAGAAAAGGATTTTAAAAAACTATTTATTTTGTCCATCTGAGTACGCTGTCCCTGTTTTCAGACACAACAGTAAAGGGTAGTATATGAGAGTAGAAATGGTTATGAGACACAATGTGTGGTTGCTGGGGATTGAACTCAGATCCTCTGGAAGAGCAGTCAGTGGTCTTAACCACTGAGCCTTCCCTCCAGCCCCAGTATATTGCATTTTCAATGTTGTTTGTTTTTATTTCCTTTTTCACGTATGTATGTATAGCGTTTCTGTGAGTACAGGTGTGTGTGTGCCTGTGTAAAGGTCAGGGACAACCTGAGCACAGGTCCTCACCTTCTACCTCTCGTCCATGGCTGTGTATGCTAGGCTAGCCCTTCCCCCTAATCCTAGAGACTGTCCACTTTAGGCTCCTATCTCCCTGTGGGAAGTGCTGGATGACAGACACTACTGCATCCAGGTTTATGTGGCTTCTAGGGACCTTAACTGTTGTTGGGCTTGTTCAGATGAAAATAAACACCATTTCACAGCCCTGGCTGGCCAGGCAGCGCACAGGTCTTTGCTGTTCTTGCAGAAGACTTGAGTTCAGTCTCCAGCACCCGGGTCAGTTGGCTCACAACCACCTGAGACTCCAGGTCCAGGGACTTCCAAGCTCTTTCTGGATAAACCTACATGGCAAAAGCAGGGCTGGGAGCTGGAAGACTCTGGTGTTGGCTTCTCCCTGTAGCAGGGGGCAAAACGTGGGCATGTGAGGTAACATGGAACCCTGTTATTCTACAAAGTGCAGAAGCTCCTGATGTCCCTCATGGTGCCCCAGAGCCTGTCCACCACTCATGGAGGCTTCAGGAACATGGCCTTTTCCTGACCTGTGTGCACTCTGCATCCTCACTCTCTACCCCCTGCTTTTCTGGGTTGGAAGTCTCAGGTGTAGGAGGCGCCAACCATAGGCCTCTTCCCTTAGCATTTCAGCATTTTACCCACTTGACCTTCACCAGGCATCCTTTGCTCTACACAGTTACCTCAGCCTGTGACCCTCATCCTCCAGACTCTAATGAAGCAAACACCCATGTGTGTGGAGCTCTCATAGTTAGCCAGGGCTAAAGGGGAAGGCAGCACATCCTTCATGATCTCTAGACTCCTGAGGCCTAGGAAAATGTCTATACCGGTGCTAAACTCATGCTGACCTGTAAGACTACATTTTTCCTTTAAACAGAAGGATGTGTGGTGGTGGTGGCACAGGCCTTTGATCCTAACACTTGGGAGGCAGAGGCAGACAGATTTCTGAATTCTAGGCCAGCTTCCTCTACAGAGCTAATTCCAGGTCAGCTACACAAAAAACAACACTGTCTCCAAGAGTAAAACAAAAAGAGAAAGAAAGAAAGAAAGAAAGAAAGAAAGAAAGAAAGAAAGAAAGGAAGGAAGGAAGGAAGGAAGGAAGGAAGAAAGAAGTGAAAGAAAGAAAGGAAGGAAGGAAGGAAGGAAGGAAGGAAGGATTCATATTTTGTATACAATGAGATGCCTGCCTGTCTATACCTGAACCACCATGTTAACTATAACTCTTGTCACATCTGTATTAATTCAAATACTGAAGGCCAAATGGTTAAATCTTAATGACTATACAATTGGGGGGTGGTGCTGAAGAGATGGTTGGTTTAGTGGCTAAGAGCAGAAGACCAAGGTTCAGTTCCCAGTGTCCACATGGTGGCTCCTATTAACCTGTAATTGCAATTCTAGGGAATCAGTCTGGACTTCACGGGCACCACACATACCACATGGTGCACAAGCATTTATTAGGTGAAACACTCAGGCACATAAAATAAGTAAATAAAATATATGGTTAACAGACACTGTGATTCAGGAAGTTCTTAGTGACTTTGGTTATCATTTCTCTCTCCCAGAGACCTGTCTTCCTCATGGCTCAGCCTCCCTGGCTTCTAGGACATTCCCTAGCTCTGTGGAGCATGAAGTACTCAACACCATAAGCCAAGCATTGCAAAGCAAACTGCACCTTTACTACTACACCTTCACCATGGCTGTGTCTAAAGGGAGAGACTTGGAATCCCACAGAGGCAAGGCCAAACCTGTTGGGCTATTTGAGCCCAGCCACTCAATAGTCAGATCTATTCCTGTCCTTGGCTATGGCATGAGGCTCTTAAGACAAATTAATCTGAAGGATCTCAACAGCTATGCTGTTAGACCTCTCATTGCTCTGCCCGACCTCCAAGCTTCGTTTTACTGGCTCAAATTCACACCCGAACTCCTCTCCTGCCTCAGCCACCATCAGCTCTTCTACTCCTCTCCACCTGTGCTCTGAATAATCCACACTAAGGTGGACGTTAACCTCTCCATGGACCTCCAGACGTATGCTTGTGATTACTCTTCATTGGCTGTTTTGTATGGGTAGGCGGGTTCTTCTAGTCTCATGCAGAACACTGCTCACACATTTTGGATCTTACAACACCCTCTTGATTGAGAATCCTGACTAATGACTGACTGAGCCTTCCATCCCTGAAGCCACCCTCTGTCTACCAGTCCAAGATGAGAATCCCCACCCTAACCCCAGGGTGTCCAGTTTCATCTCAGAAGCTAGACTCCGAACTGCCCAATATCTTTTGGATCTCTGCCTCTAATTCTCTGACAAATCGTTCCTATTTTTTTTTTTCCGGAGCTGGGGACCGAACCCAGGGCCTTGGGCTTCCTAGGCAAGCGCTCTACCACTGAGCTAAATCCCCAAACCCCCCCACCCCGTCCTCTTTTCTTTAAAAAAAAAAACAAAACACATTTTGTTGTTTATTTTTTGAGACAGGGTTTCTCTGTTCGGCCCTGGCAGTTCTGATATGCTCTCTGTAGACCAGACTTGTCAGGAAACCAGATATCTCCCTGCCTCGGCCTCTTAACCACTGGGATTACTGGATTTTGCCCGAAAGTTTAATTAAAAATTATTTAGTGGCAGTGCATGTTGGCACATGCCTTTAATTCAATCCATTGGGAGGTAGAGGCATTGTGAGTTCCAGGACAGCTAGGGCTATAAATTAACACCTTGTCTCAAAGAAAACAAGCCAAAAATAAAACAAAAATGTTGCAATATGGTCTTAGGTATGTAACTGAGTCTGTTCTTGAACTCTGAATCCTCCCACTTTCACTCAGGTGCTAATCAGCAGGCTTCTGTCTTGACTTTCACTGCGCACTCAGGGCTACCAGGACTGTTACCTCTCCCAGTGTAACTCCTGACTCTCTCATCAGCATCATCACAAAACTCCTGCTAAGAATTAAGGAAACCTGAATTCTAAGGAACTCCAGTATTTCCAAAGCTCACTCTAACACAGATGGATCCTATGCTGAAGTAAAATGGTGACAGCTGGAGGTCTTAATTCCAGGACTTGGGACAGAGGGGTTGGAGGATCTTGAATTCAGGGTTGCTTTTACCTTACAGTGTTGGTTAAAGCAGGTTTGTGCTGCTACAAGATACCCTGTCTAAAACTATACCAAACACACCTAAAATGAAACAGAGGAGTTTGAGTGGGCACAGATGGGAAAGCTGGGCACTTTGTGGCTAAGCCACCTGCTGCCAGCACCAAAGTCCATGCACAACCCCGATTCTGAGCTGCGTCTGGGACCCTGCTCAGGAGAATGCAGCAAAGTAGCTCAGATCCAGGGCTTTTGGTCTAAGAGGAATTCAGGCAGTCACTCTTTGGATGCCAGTTCTCCAGCTCAACTGCCTGTCAGCACAGGATCTGGTCGTAGTCATGGCTTGACACCCCTAAATTCCTCCCAGCTATGCTCTGAACTCACCCTGTGCCCCGTTCTGATGAATCTGCCATTCTCCATGGGAGTAGCCTCAAGAAGTCCCTCTCATGTGAAGCTCCACTCAGAGTGCACTAAACACTGCTGGGGAGGGGCGTGGCCAACAGAGCACCCACCCCTTTTAGCTGTAGAACATTTAGCTCTAGAGTGAGCACTACTGTGCATTGTGGAACTTAAGCAGTATCCCAGTCTTGGCCTGGGAAGAGCCGTGGACACCCACACTTTCTGGAGCGACATTGTCTCCTGAGGATAGAGTCAGGCCAGGAGCAGCAACTGATGTTCACGAGAGACAAACTTTCTTCACCTCCTGCCCATGCTGGCCCTAGGATCTGGGCTTTTTTGGTGACATGAGTGCTGAGCCTCCCAGGTAGATGGGTTTTCAGGGGTCAGGTGGTGATTGTCACCAAAGATATCCATAAGGATAAGTCATACTGTACTAATTCCCATATTAGATCCCTTCTCACAGGTCACAGAGGCCATAGTGGGTCCTAAATGTGGAGTCAGGTTCCTGTGCACTTTTGAGGAGACTGGTCAGACGTTTAGGCTTCGTGATATTTTGTTGGCATTATTTTGGGGGGATTTTATTTTTACTGTTGGGGCCAAACCTGGGGCTGCCATGTGGAGGGAAAAGGCTTTGCCATAGCTGTAGATCATCCCTAATTATAAACTCATGAATTCTCCCAATCCTGGAACTATCTAGGTCCCTCACATGATGCAACCTTTGGGGCATTCCTCACATAGAATCGTGGGGTGGACTGCATCCCAAAGAGAGACAGTGGGAAATGTTCCCCAGTGTCTCCCTGTGGCTGTGACGATGGGAGTGCTGACCAGTGGATGGCAGGCCCCATGTGAAAGCCTTTTGGTTTCTACTTGAGTGGAATCTTCACCATGCCTTTTTTTTTTTCTTGAAACACAGGTTGCCCTGGAACTTACAGTCTTCCATCACCCTGACTCAGTTTCCCATGACTGGGATCATAGGCTTAAATTACTATGCCCATTTTTCTTTTTTGTATTTATAAATCTGCTAAAAAGCCAGAAGGATCAGGAATGTAAAATGCTGCGGTCCAAGGCATGTCCAACAGGGGATTCTTGACCTAGGAGTATCCAGACCAGTGTTTATTGTGTGGCTACTTCATTCCCATAACAGCTTATATTTGACAAAGAATTCCAAGTTGTGATATCACTGGGCAGCAGGCGATATCCCACACAGCAGGAATGACTCAGGTTGTAATTAAGGCTGGAGAAACTTACTAGGACCCTGGTAATCCTACCACCCTGGGGCCTTTAGACAGCCTTAATCTGATCTTCCCCCCTGTGCTATGAATCAATTGCTCTTGAAGGTAGATTTGAATTTACAGTCACTGTGAGGCAGGAGAATTAGGACCCTATGGTCACTCTGGGCTGCATAGGAAGAGCCTGTTTCAATAGTAAAAGAGGTCACCTGTGAGTTCTTACTGTCTTCCCTGAGGCCTTCCTGCTGGAGTTAGACTAGCTGTCTCACCAATTGAAGTAGAGGGCAGAATGCTGGTGCCTTCTATAGTGAGGACTAGTGACAGATAGTCTATGGAAATTCTAGAAAGGTCTACAAGTATTTATGTCCTGTGCATGGGAACTGCTGGCTTCCCTGTGTCTTTGCCTTTATTTTGCAGTCCATGGGGCACCTGGAAATGTCCCCAAACCAGGCTGTACACAGGGCCTGTCCCGTGACTCTCACTTGCACTCAGAGCCTGCCTGATAGTCATAGGTCTGACAGAGCCCTGACACCTGCAGAGACCACTATAAGGGACCCTGCAATCCCCATACTGCCCATCAGTGTCTATAATGTCCCTATACGACACTGAGACGATCTAAGCTCCTTCCCATCTTTATGCTGCATCAGAATCTGACCATTGCTACTTTTGCTCCTCTCATACCCACACTAGAAGCCCTGTACCCACACTAGTCCCAGCTGGCCTGTTGCCTACTGACATCTCATGGACTCTGCCCCAATATTCCCTCTTTGCCTGGGTCCCTGCAACTGTGTCCAGTTCTGGCTGCTTCCCTGCCTCCCCTCTTCCATTTTCCAAATGGCCACATTGACACATGGGTTTCTGGGTCTCCCACTCCTCGGATGCTGGGAACAGGTTCCTTCTTTGCTGTTTGAATGGTTGTCCTAACACTGGAGGACCTTGCTTCAAGTAGTGGCAGTCAAACCTGGTGCTGATCGTGTCAGATCTGTCCAGGCTGTCTGTGTGACTGTGGAATGCGCCTCTGTTTTGGCTGAGTGTTATTTACCTCCCTCATGGCCATGTGATAATCAGCCCATGAGCATGTTCATTGTTTGGAAAGAAGGGTGTGGAGGACATATGCTCCTCATCCTAGCATTAGTGGAAAAAAGACATAGGTAGATGATGCATTCTAGACCATCCTGGGCTATAGAAACTCTGCCTCGAAGAATGCAGGTGGAGCAGGGCTGGGGTTCAGTTGGTTGCCTAGCAGCCTACCACATTGAGCAGGCACTGCTCAACCACCTGTACATACACATCTCCTGAGATCTCTCTCCTAAATGGGAGGTGATCGTGTCCACCTAGTACAGCACATGCCCTGGAAGGACAAAAGCTACCTACAGGAGCTGTGGTGATGACTCCCAGGTTAGAGCATCTGCTGCTCTCTCAGAAGAACCACATGGTCCCTAACAATCATCTACAATGGGGAATGCTATTCCCTCTTTTGGATCATGAGGGAAATGCACTCAGGAGTGGCCCAGACATACATTTGAAAAAAAAAAGATCCATTGAGTTACATGATAAAAATAAATATAATCAGCAACAATAAAAAACACAGCATATGAATGATCAAGTGAAACAGCACCTATAAAAACCTATTTCCCAAAATGACGTTGATGGTCATTATCTTTATGGTTTAATAATAATGCTGTATTGTAAGAAAAACTGAGGCACATGGTTCTCGATTAGGATTATTCTATATTCCTTTGTGAAAGTTGTCATTTTTTCTGCACCTCTACAGGCATGAGTGTGTGTTACTCAATATCTGGTGCACACAGTCAATAAGGAATGTGTGTTGTAGACTGATATAGACTAGGATGAGCAGAACACATGACAGCATGGATACAGTATGTCAGTGATTACATCATAAAGTGTGTGTCCATAAAAAAAGTCACATTATCCACACAAAAGACACTATCACCCTGTGTACCCCTTGGTGGCTTTGAATTCCCTATTTACCCATGCTGCCTGGACCATGCAAAGATCCATATCCAGCTGTCAGTTCTAAGTCTACAGGAGGGGAAAGGACCCTTGAAGAAGATGGTCTTAAGAGTCAAGAGTTACAAATCAATTTTTATTCATAAGGAATACAATTTACAAAAAACAGGCATAAAATGAACAACTAAAACGGTATAAAAAAATGAAAAACAGTAACAAGAATATATAACTATGAAATACCAAAAAGAAAACTTCAATGAAAATCATAACCAAAAACATTTCTTAACAGCATTTTCTTAATGAATATTTAGAAACACAGTTGTAGTGCTGTTTCTCCTCTAGGACGTGAGATGTCAAGGCAGTCCCCTCAGTTGTCTCTCAAATGGTGTTGTCGGTAGGAGAGAGGAGAAAGACGTCAATGAGACAGGCTGGCATACAGATACATAAATTTAGGGTTTCTATACATTGAGGAAATTATCTGAGAAGAAGAATATTCCCCCAAAAAGTCTTTGACTGTGAGGATTGTCGTCACAGGGAACTCCTGAGAGAGAAACTCATTCCTCAGGGGGCTGTCTTCCTGGGATCTGTCCTATGCCATGTCTCCTGCAGTTTCTGAGACCTGGGAGGAGAAGGCAGCTATTAAGACACTGATTTGGTGGGGACATGCATACCAGCTGTCAAGTTGCTGCCTTCTGTCCCCTCAACTACATTGGACAGACAGCACTGATCTTTTCACTGAAATCATTGCTGATATCTCTGCAGGCTGGGAACATCACCAGCAACCCTCACAGTACTGTGGGAGAACAAGCTGCTCCTCAGACTCTACCAGTGCAAAACAGAAATGGGGAAATGGGGAGAGACCTAATTGGGGTGCAGGAAGAAAGAGAAGGCCACATGATACCCAGATCAAAGCCAATGACCAGGACTCATTTGCCATTTGCACTTGGTTCTTATCCCTACAAGGTGCTTCCAACCATAACATGACCCCTGTATGACCTTTGTCACACGACCAAGAACTCATTCAAAACTCTTCATAGCATCCAATCTTTGATAGGGAGATGCAGTCATATGATATGTTATTCCTCTGTCACCATTTCTGGACTGCATTTTCAAAAAGGGCAGAGAAGTATAATTGCCAATAATTCAGTTTCTGAAAAGTGTTTAACATCCAAGAATACTTGTGCACAGCAGGGCAATGAATAACTCTATCACATGAAGTGGGTGACTGATTGGGTGTGGGGAGATTAGAAAGGTGATAGGGGAAGCAAAGATGTATCCAATAGGCAAACGGTATCAGACATTGTTAATCTGACTCAGCTGCTTGTTCCTACCACATTTTGCTGGGTCTGGAGGTTGCTGGTCTTCTCCTGTTCGTCTTCATCTTTCCGGTTCAACTCAAACAAATATCGCTGTACCTCCTTGCTCTCCTGCTTCAATGTGACCAACTTCTTCTTCATACATGCCTTGTCCATCAGGAGCCGGCTGTGCAGGTTGCTGGAAACACACTCTGCATAGTAAGATCCTGAAGCCTCTTCCTCCCATTCCAACTGCCAAATCCCACAAAGTCCACCAGGACCCAGATACCCATAAAGACTTCATAGAATACATCTCCATACATGTAAGGCTTCTGCACAAACAGCAAACGGCCAATCCAGGGAAGAATAAATTGTTTCTGTGACCCAAGCACAAATAAGAGTCCATGTCTGTCCAAAAGAACAAGGGATCTACAACTACCCATGAGAGCCCAATGCATCGGGACAGCATCAATTAGTAGGCAGTAAACAACCACAAGAGGACAGTAGAACCAAGGGAGGTCATGCTAACCATGTGGTCCACACATTGAGCTTTGTTAAACCTGGTCTGACACCAGAGCCGCAGGTTGGCCTAATAACACACTGATGCCTGAATCAGTGTAGTTCTATCCAGAGCCTTCTAAAGATGCATAGACACTGTGGTGATAAATGACAGTCTCTTATGGAACTGAAACTGAGTCCAAAAGACCCACGGCACAGTGATATTTAAACAGCAGAAGAGATGGGCCCAGAGCTGCAGACCCTCCGGTCCAGAACAAAGAGAGGCAGACATGGCCATTCCCCAAGTGATGGGCCCTTCTGACCAGTACTTACCGATAGAAGTTAATGTCCTTCTTGAGCTCCTGAAATTTCTCACGATGTTCAATGTTCTTTGTGTCTAAGTTGTGCAGTAATGACATGACCTCTTTCTCCTTTATCTTCAAGTTTTCATAAAATGGATTTGGCCTGAAGTAGGGGCTGGCCCCAGGAAGATAGAACCCAATGAACATAGAGGTTTAGGATTATATGAACTCAGGCTGTGCCCTGTACTACCCCAGCCCTGGAAGGACACTTTCTGACTTCTACATATTTGGATCTTCTTCAGCTTCAGAAACTTGGAATTGTGTGCCCAGGACAACAGAAGCTAAGCACCCAGATAAAGGGTTCCCTGGCTCACTTTTTTCAATCAGGAGGGCTGGATCTGCATTCAAACCTGTTATGCTGTCAAGAGCCTAGGCCATAGAGCTTACCCAACCACACACACACACACACACACACACACACACACACACACACACACACACACACACCCAGAAACCTCTTATTTCATTTTTCCTGTTTTGACAAGTGGAATGCTACAAGCCGAATAACTAATATTCTAGAGGCAGACAGTACACATAATTCTGGAGATGAGACCAGATATTGCCACAAACTTATAATCTGCCCAAGGCATACAAATGTATAGACCAATGTGACCACAAAGGCAAAGAACTGTACTGTTGAAAGTGGGGCTTCCAAAATAAAGCACTTACACCTCCATGAAACTATTATACAGGTATATGCTGAGGTCAAAAAACAGACCCTTAAATTCCAAGGGTGGAGGGACATAGAAACATATAAAAGTTGTGCATATGCATGCAGACCTGTGCACACACAGACACACAAACTGGGACACACCCACAAGAAAAGAAAAGTAAACAGACTCAGAGAATGAGAAAGAGAGACAAATATGGAAAGGGCACAACTGGAATCAGTAGAAATGTATGCACCATTACTGTCTCAGAGTTTAAGGCACACAGACAAGAAGGAACAGGCCTGAGCCTCAGGCCTTCTAGTTAAGCATGGAGATGAACAATGTGTTACCTGTCACCTAAGGGTGCTGCCAGGATATGATAGCTTTCAGTCACCTTCCTAGCAAGTACAATCACTGTCCACAAACTCACAGCACCTAGAACCTTGCAAACTGCCACCTGTCAAGGGCTTTCCAATTGTACACTGGGAACTCATGCTCCAGTGACTTTATCCCTGAATGATTCACTCACATCACAAGTTCAGATTTTCAACAGGCAGAATCAGAGAGTCCATTTCCAAACTCACTCCTCAGTAAGGGTCAGGTTCTGAATCTCCTCTCTATGGGAGATGAGGTTTAGAACAAGGTCGTTTGTTTGGAGCAATGCATACCTCTTGCTCATGGATCCACCTGTCACATAAAGGAGGCGATCTGTCAGCTCATTTCTCTCCTTGGTAGTTAGCTCCAGTTCTCTATTCAGCCTCTCCTCTTCCTCATTGCCCTGCACCTTGTTTAGGATATTTTCAGGGGATGACGTCTGTCTGCAGGCCTCTGTAGGTAGAAGAACACAAGTGAACCTGCATGGGGCGAATGCATAGAGCATACACAGACCACAGTGAGGTCCAAACAGGAGAACATGCTTGGAAGCCAGTGTCACTGCAAGGAGTTTGGTCTATGTGTAAGAGGCCTCCTAAGTGGATCACAGTTCCCCCACTACTATATAGAGACCAAGATATTTAAGCAGCCAGGTGTTCCCTATGCCCGCCCACACAGGCTTACAAGTACCAGAGAGATGCCTTCTCCAGGATTATTATCAGGTACGCAGGCTACAACCTGGTTTCAGGACCCTCACCCCTCTGGTTTCAGAAGCAGATCATCAATTCAGCATCCACAATGACTTGATTGATCAGGGATACTCAGATATCCTACACTGTTACTCTAGTCCAATAACTTTGCATTAAAATGTCATGTAGGGGGAGGACATGGTCAACAGACTTATTAATTACCCCTACTGAAATGACAAATGCCCCAGAAGTGTCAGTAGGTTACAGGCTCTTTCTCTACCTGCCCCATATAGTTTGGCTACTGTAGAAAAATATCTTCCACACAGAACCTCTAATATATGAAGGTAAGAGTGGCCCCGTCAGCCAGCGGTAGTCAGAGGAGTTCTACGAATATAAGGTCATGTCAGGAGCACAATTCTCTACCTCTTACTACTGTCAGTTAGTCACTTAATTTAAAGAAGCAATGAAAGTGAAGTACATTGATGCCCTGTTTAATTCAGAAAAGTTATACCCTCCACGACTCCTGATGGTGTTATTATATCAATTTAACATACCGAATGCACTGTAAAAGTAAAGACTAGAAGTTCACCCAATAATAGCATAGGCAGTGCCATATCCTCCACGTGGTTATGGAGAAACTAATGATGTGAAAACCTTGACTTTCAGGAATTGTGATAATCATGGAATTCAATATCTGTGGAGATGTTCCAGTGGTTGTGGCACATTGCTATAAAGGCCAGCAGAAGACCCCCACACACACCCCTGACAGGAAGCTCAACATACACTGCCCAGAACTTACTCCACATTCCCCATGTCCTGTGTCCATCATTACCTTTAGGTTTCGTTTGCTTCACTCTAGACTCTTCTCTATCAACATCAACTCTCCCAAAGCGCCTACAAAGACGGGCAAACATGTCTGTGGATATATCCTTTGGACACTAAGAGAAAAAGCAGGGAATTGGTTGTCACAACGATACTGGTGACATCACAGGGATTCCAAGGTCTGTCTAGGAGACAATAGAATGTCCACGAAGGGTCTGCTGATGTCATGGAGAACAGACTTTGCCTCCCTGCTAATGTTCTCCCTGTACTGAGCAAGCGCTGATGTGCCCTTTTCAGGAGACTTCCCTGTGTCATAGCCACTGAGCACCACATGCTTCCAAAGCCAAATTTTGCTCTAGGCTTGATTGGAAAAACCTAAGTCATTACTATGTATCTAAATGAGTGCTTCCTCCCCAATCCCTGCACAGAAATGTTTCATCCTACCTCAAATTCTCCTCAGTCAGCAATATTACCCATTAAAGATTACTGAGAAATCACACCAGTTCCTATAAGTAGCCAAAGAGGTCTCCTGTCTCATCATGTGCAGGTGCATGAAATCACACCCAGAAAGAGCCTGTAGGGTAGGTTGCAATGTGGGTGTGTGTTATAGGTACAACCTGAAGCTTTGTGCTTAACATATGACAGTTGCTACCAGATTCCTTAGGAGAAAGAATTGCATTCATTATGGTCCTGGCAACAACGTGGTGATCTGTTAGGAGAGGAAACTGAAATATTGGATCCACCAGTGAATGCACCCTCAGGCTGAGTGTGGGGCTCTCCTCTCTGCACCTAAGTTACCAAAGCAGGATTGCTTACAGGCCTCTCTAAGCTATAACGTGTGATTTCATGTGAAAAATAAAATAGTCAGCAGATGTGGGGGGGGGGATGCAGCCAAAGGAGTAGGACAAGCCTAGAGACATAACTCAGTGTACAGAGTAAGAAACAAGCATCTTCACTCCTGTTTCATGGATCACCCCACAAAACACAAACGCATCTATCGTACTAAAAAAAAAAACCAAGTTATTTTATTGAATGCATACACTAATACTGTTTACAGTATTAGTAGCAAAGCTCAGATTTTGGGGGCAGATACATGACTTGAACTATCTTCCTGACAACATATAAAGCAATAAATAAATAAATAAATAAATAAATAAATAAATAAGAAAAAAACACAAAAATAAAAAACACAAAAAGCACGAGCCTCTCATGTGAAGTTACAGAAGAGAGATCCAGTGGTCACTTCTGACCAGGCCATTTTAGCTATGACGGTGCATAGTGACCCTTAATTTGATGGGTCCTATATAAAGCTTTGTGCAATATTGTCATTTTAACAAACCTCATCCAGAACATACATAAAGACACAGGATATGATTGCCATGTCCTTGCTGTGTATCAAGTTATTTTTCTGTGTCCTTGATTGTCAGGCATATTACACCAACAATCTGAGATGGCTGGTAGACTTGGAAGAAAGTGGATATGAAAGATCCCCGTTTGATATCAGTACAGCCATTTCTTAAGCATGAGAATCTTTTAAGCTGGCCCTCGCTTAGCCCCTAGACGTTAGACAATAGACCAGAAAGTACAGAAAGCACATTCCCACCCACTCTCTAGGAAGCTGCCCGACCATAAGAACAGAGGGTATAGAACATATTTACTGCAGGGCAATTACAAGACAGGAAACATCTCTGGGAAGCTGACTGACCACTATAGAAGTGAGATGTCCTTGGTACTGAATGCAGCTGTGCTATAGGCTGACATAGCTATAGCCTTGTCCTGGGAACTCCAGAAGAGAAACACCTGCCAAGACAGATATCCTTGATCCTTGTCCTGGGAACCCCAGGATAAGAAAACATATATCAAGTCAGACGTCCTTCCTACTGAAATAGCTACATTGATGTGGTTTCGGCCTTATCCCAGGACGAGAAACATCTGCCTAGTTATTCTTGGCACCGAAATAGCTGAGCTAATGAAACTGTGTGATCATAAATGACTGTTTAAGCTGTACATTTCTGTTGTTTGAGGCTCCTTACATCCCTCCTCCTGAGGACCATGTCGAGCCCCAGTGCATTGGTAACCCAAAGTAAACCTCTTGTTTTTACATCAAGACTGAGTCCAGTGTGTTCATGGGGTGGTGATTGTCCTCAGGACTGGAGCGAGAGTCTCCTCTGTCTGAGGGTCTTTCAGATAAAGCTATAGTTGTGGGTTACACACCTCAATTCTCATTGGCTAATGCTGTCCTCACAGTCCTTGGAGGCCCCTTTGTAAGACTACCTGTTGGAAAGTAGAAGCAGCTTTATTTGAGCTCAAAGTGAACCTGACGAGCAACGTAGAGAACAAGATGAGGTAATTGAGAACCTGTCTAAAACCAGCACAGAAACCCACCCTTCATTCAAAGCATCATCTACCAATTCTTGAATTTTTACCATTCTCTACCAACCAGTCTTTCATTCAGGAAAGGTAGAAAAAAACCGGAAATGATCTTTTTATTCTAAGGATCTTGATCTGTCTTTCCTTTGGTCCACGTTAAGAACAAATGAAATGGGTATGACCATCTGAACAACTTAGTATCACCTACTCAGCATTTCTAGCCTAATACTGTGCCTATGGCAATCTCAAGCTTCCCTGAGTGTTGCTGCCCCAGCAAGAAGAGTGAAGAACTGAGGTCAAACCCCACTTAACCTTTCAAGGGGTTAGAAGAAAGCCATCAGAGATACTGCACTTCTTTGTCCTTAGATTAAATCAAGATGATACAACGTGAATCTATTGGGCTATTCAACCATACATCTTCCTCACAACCCCACCTATCTGAGTTCATTGCTTGGCAGAATTCATGCCCCACCATCCTAGATATTTCTTGATTCATTGCTGCCAAGGGCCAGGTTTCCTGAGTTTTGTTTTTTATAGAATTGGGTTTAGTCAATCATAGTTGCCCTCTGTAAGAAATGACAAATATCTATAATAACTGACCACACTGTACTTGTGTATACAAGTACAGTAGTGGAAAATTCAGCATAACCGAGGAGTGGGAAATCACCACTGTTTCCTGGCCTTTCTCTGCCCATATCACAGCTCACAGGCGGCTGGGGCAAACCTTGAGTTCCTCTGTAGAAACAGAGTGATGTTGAATGGACACTGAGCAGGCAGAGCAACACAGCTGAGGCAACTCAATTCCAGCAACAAATGCATTATTTGTTTCCCATCTTAACAGCTCCTTTTGAGGACTTGTCCCCACACCTAGCTTAAACACAGCAATTTTCATACATGCCTGCCTGCTATTTCATATTGTTGCTGTAATACGCCTCCACATCATAGATTTCAAAAAAGAAAGAAAATAAACCTGACACTGAGAAGGGTGATGCTTGTCAACAGCTAGTGTGTTCGGGGCCCAGGTACGGTCACAAATAACCAGGACACAGGGGATGCAGAGCAAAGGCAGATGCAACTGCATGCAGCTGCAAGCTTATTAACCCTTATATATGCATGAATATGGATTACCTCACTTTCCCTTTTGGCAAGATATAATAAGATCGTTATTCCCATGATACCAGGAACAACCGAGGCAAGACTAGGCAAAGAAGTGAGACTAAGCAAAGGCTTCTCCTTAAAATATCTGTATAGCAAATCACCCCTCTTCCTAGTATCACAATATACTTGTCATAACCCAGAGAGCATGAGAGCCGCTTCCACAAAAAACGGACACAGTACAGCATAGTGTAAGGTAAAGTGAGAAAAACATTTCTTTCTCAAGGGCAGCATTGCAGCCCCTGCTTGCATCTCTCAGCCGTCTTTCCTTGATCCTGTCTGGGAAGTGTCTCTCAGTGACTCCTCAATTTCTCTCTTTGTCCTTTTGTTTTAAAAGTAACACATTCTATAACATAGCTAAATGTCCTTGAAGGGGTTTAATCATGCAAAAAGAAAGCAATATAATATATAATGTATGCAACCTTTAATGAGTGTATCTATTTTCTTAGGGGTATTATTCAGATACCTTCCCAGATCTGGATTTAACTTTGGTAATTGTTATCTGTCTACAAAATCAACAATATCCAATAAATATTCCAGTTTTCTGGCGTAAAGTCCTCGGGAGTAAGAACTAATGATTTTGGAATTTGCTCGGTGTCTATTGTTATGTCCCTCATTTCATTTCTGATTTTTAATTCATGTATTGTCTCTCTTGTGCATTGTTAGTTTGAGGAAGGGGTTGTCTCTCTTGTGGATCTTCTCAAAAAAAAAAAAAGAGGAAGAAAAGACAGCTCTTGCTTTCCTTGACTTTGTATTTTTCTCTTTGTTTCTAAAGGCTTGATTTCAACCCTGAGTTTATTTCCTTTCATCAGATCCTACCAGACTCTCTATGGGATGAGGCTTTGCCTCCTCTTGGTAACAGCAGCATGGAATAAATGAAGCTTCTGCTGATCTCTGTTGTGGTTTTGCACATCACAATCTCCCCGAAAACCATGCATACCCTGGTTTTAGGCTCTATTAAAGCGGCCCACTAATTCAGTGTTCCCTGCAAGGTGCCATGGAACAGTAGTAACATAATTCTGCATGCACATAGACAGGTTTCTCCACAGTCTTATGGGTCATTCGATAATAATTTATAGTGAGATCATGGATGAACACACACACACACACACAGACACTCATACTCATACTCTCACTCATACACACACAAACTTTAAAGCAATAGTAATTTTTCTTAGAGTCTGATATAATTGGTTCTAATACAAAGACAGCCTGAGTGTAGTTACTATATAACTAAATAGTACTCATGCTCTCAGGCAAAGAGTTTAAAGTTTATAGGTACCTAATAAACTAGCATTGGGACATATAAAGAACATTTAAATGTTCAGCAGAAATACAAAGAACAACTAATTTAATTTGTTAAAAGTGAAAGCTTATACAATTCTGAAGGTTTTTATACTGGTTTTATTATACATGTAACTATGAAAAGAAAACATACATACTTGATCAATGAAATGAGGAAGAGTGATTTAATGAACAGAAAAATGGATGGTACTTCAAAATTTCCATGATTACATATTATCTATTTAATTCCCTCCACAATAGCAAGAAACGGACATTATTATTTATGCGACATTACAGATACATAAACCGAGAAAATATTGTTTGGCCTGATTTTCTGAGCTTTTTAAAGGTTTAGTTAATTGACAGGGCTGTGGTTTAAAATTAGGGTCCATATTCTTCTGTTTTAAATGTGTGACACTTTTCTCTTTTTTTCTCCTTCTTTATTAAATTGGGTATTTCTTATTTACATTTCAATTGTTATTACCCTTCTGGGTTTCCAGGCAAACATCCCCCTAACCCCTCCCCCTCCCCTTCTCTATTGGTGTCCCCTCCCCATCCTCCTCCCATTGCCACCCTCCCCCCCAACAAGCCCCTTCACTGGGGGTTCACTCTTGGCAGGACCAAGGGCTTCCCTTTTATTTCTAGTGGGTGCTGCTCTCCCTGCTCCGTGGGAAGTGGATGGGGGGAAGGCCCGGGCCTGAGGTGAGTTGGAACTGGGGTAGAAAGGCATAGGGCCTCCTAGGTGAGAATGCCAAACCACCACTGCTGCTGCAGCCACCATGGAGAAGCCCTTGTTCCTGCTGCAGGGAGGAGAGTCTGGTGCCCACAAGATGGCTGAAGGGGAGCTGAGAGTGGACAGCTTCATCACCCGCCTGCTGGAGGTATGAGGATATCGTCCGGGAAAAATTGTGCAGATGACTGAAGCAGAAGCCGAGGGCTGTGTATCACGTCTCGTGAAATCTTTCTTAGCCAGCCAACAGCTGTGAACACAGGTTTCTTTTGGAGAGCAGGCCTGTGCAGGCCCAGAACCTAGGTGGGACAGTTCAAGCTACCCTTTTTCCATGGCCAATCTCAGATCATATTCAGAAAGTATTTCTTGGGCTAAAGAGATGGCTTAGTGGTTAAGAGCACTGACAGCTCTTCCAGAGGTCCTGAGTTCAAATCCCAGCAACCACATGGTGGCTCACAACCATCTCTAATGAGATATGATGCCCTCTTCTGGTGTGTCTGAAGACAGTCACGTTGTACTTGTATATAATAAATAAAGAAATAAATCTTTAAAAAAAAGAGTATTTCTTCCAGGTGATGGATTTCCAATTTATGGAATTGAACTAACTTACTGATGGTGGAAGTGACACAGAGAGTTAAAGTACAGAAGGAATAATCCAGAATGTCCACCAACAGTTGCTGTCACACCAGGACTTTTAAAAGCTCAACTGCTAGAGAAGCAATGTAGTCTTTGGTTATTCTCAAGCTTAGGTCTTCTAGTCATTATAAGCTGACCATGACACAAAAAGAGTCATCTATATCAAAATAGAGAATAGTAACTAGATTCACACCACACTATCACATCACTACTGTATTTGAGGTTCTCAGTTAATATCTAAGAACCTGGAAGAGGCCTGGGTCTTGCTACACATACTCATAATTTATGTCCCCATTGTCAGCTGAGATTCTTCATGCAGCCTGGGGTCAAGGAGGTCATCCCACAAAGCACAAAACGCCCATCTCAGATAAACATGTATGGTTTATTGAATCCAAAACATCCATGAATTTCAGGACACAATTAAATGTTGAAACCTAAGGATAATAGATAGAGAAGAGAATTAAGATTTCTAGATCATAGATCCAGTAAACACCTTCAACAAATCATAGCAGCAAACTTCCATAAGGTAAAGAAAGAAAAGGCCATAAAGGTACAACAAGCCTACAGAACATCAAACTAATTGTACCAGAAAAATTCCTCCATTCACATAATAATGAAAACGCTAAATGCACAGATCAAGAAAGAACATTAAAAGGGGTAAGGTATAAATATCTAGTAACAAATAAATTCAGACGTATCTGAATTACACCAGACTTCTCAACAGAGATTCTAAAAGTCAGAAAATCTTGGGCAGATGTAATACAGACAAAGGCTCCTATATCCAGCATAATCCACACTCACCATAAAAGGAGGAACCAGGATATTTCATGACAAAACCAAATTTAAACAATTCTTTTCTGTAAGAAAGCACAACAGAGGCTAATAGGAGGAAAACTCCAAGACAGTGAACTAAACTATACCCAAGGAAAACCAAGAAATTAATCTTCTCTCAATAATTTAAAAAAAGAGAAGCACACAAACATAATTTCACCTATAACCAGAAAAAGAAGAGAAAGCAGCAATCATTGGCTTTAATATCTGACCAGATCCTCTTTCCCTAATCCCCAAGCTCCCAGGGGCCAAACTGCCAGCCAAAGTGTATGCAAGGATGCTCTATGGTTCAAGGTGAGGCCTATTGCCCCACCAAAGGGAGATCCTAGAGGTATGAGGTGGTGATGGATATGTGTGGGTGCAGGAGCACTGTCACATAGGCAAAGCTGAGCAGAAACAGGATGTAAGGTTTGATGAGTGGAGTCTGGAAAGCAGGACAACAGTTGAAATGTAAATAAATAAAATAACCGATTAATAAAAAATAACCAAAAATAAAATAACAAATAAAAAGGTAAATGAAAATTAAACCAAACCAACCAAACAAACAAAAATCCCTGTAGTGAAGTGGCCTAATGCTGCTTGTACTTTAATGCTAATTTGTAGAACTCTAGACTGGTTAACCCCAAATAACTGACCCTGCTCCCAGTTAACTGTGATTATAAAGAAGCCACCAGCCAACAGCTGCACAGCAGAGAGATGGGGGAGGTGACCTTTTGAGGGCTTTGCTAGAGAGGATCATGAGGAGGGAAGAAGGAAGAAGAAGCTGCCAGAGAATAAAGGAAGAACATGTGTGATGGAGAGGAGAGAGGAAGAGGACAGCAGCCATGGTTAAGGGAGAGGAGAGCCTGGTCCTGAGGGCTGTCCAAGGGGAACAAAGAGCAGCCAAGATGCTAAACAGCCTGTAAGAGTTAGCGTTATTGTTTGGAAAGTAGATCTAATACCATGGAGGGCAGGTAGCTGCCAAGCTACTGTGCTGACTAATGCACACTAAAAATAAATTTAACAAAATACGTATAACCAGTAAGACAGCTCTGTAGAGGATCCTAAAAGAAATACTTTAGTTTGAAGGGAAGGACAAAATACCAGAGAACACAGGGGATAAATTAATAAAACTAGAAAAGTTAATCAAAGAAGACTGTGAAAACCACAAAAATTAACAAAATGACAAAATTTAATGCATAGGTTTAAATAATAATTACATATCACTAAACTCAATATCTAGGGTGGTGGGGCATGAATTCTGCCATGGTCTGAACTCAGAAAGGTGGGGTTGGGAGAAACATGTCTGGTTAAATAGTCCACCCACATTGTGTCAATGTGATTTAATCTAAGGACAAAGAAGTGGAGCATCTCTCATGGGTTTCTTCTAACCCCTTGAAAGTATCACTTGGGTGTGGCCTCAGTACTTCATACTTCTTGCTAGGTCAGCGAAACTCAGGGAAGCTTGAGATTGTCATAGCACAGTATTAGGCTAGATATACTGAGTAGATGATACTAAGTTGTTCAGATGGTGATATCCAATTGCATGTGTTCTTAATGTGGACCTAAGGAAAGAGAGATCAAGGTCCTTAGAATAGAAGGAACATTCCCAGTCCTTTTCTACCATTCCAGACTGAAAGGCTGGTAGGGAGAAAGTGGTAAATAATAAAGAATTAATAGATGATGCTTTGAATGAAGGGTTGGTTTTTGTGCTGGTTTTAGACAGGGTCTCAAGTATCCCATGTTGCCCTCTCCCTGGCTGGCCCGGTTCACTTTGAAGTCAGTGCTTCCAATTTCCAATAGATAGTCTTACAAGAGGGGCCTCCGAGGTCTCTGAGGACAGTAGTAGCCATTGACAGTTGAGGTGTGCAACCCACAACTATAGTTTTAGCCACTTTGTTCCATGTCTACCAGCTATTTCAGATTGTTGCTGTTCTATGCCTGACAATCAAGGACACAGAAAAATAACCTGATAGAGAGCAAGGACATGGTGATCACATCCTTGCCTCTGCTGTATGTTCTGGATGAGGTTTGTTAAAATTCCAGTATTGCAAAAAGCTTTATATAGGGCCCATCACTTTAAGGGTCACTATGCACTGTTTCATCAAAAATGGCCTAATCAGAACTGACCGCCAGACAACACTTCCTGCGAAGTTCCTATGAGAAGCTTAAGTTTTTTGTGTTTTTTCTTCTTCCTTCCTTCCTTTCTTCCTTTCTTTCTTTCTTTCTTTCTTTCTTTCTTTCTTTCTTTCTTTCTTTCTTTCTTTCGCTTTATAGGTTTAGAGGAATGTATTTTGGGCCACGCATCTGCCCCTAGTATCCTAGCTATGGATGTGATCAATCAGTGTTAGTGTATGCATTCAATAAAATGTCCATTTTTGACTAAGGTAGATGCTTCTGTGTTTTGTGCGGTGACCCATTGTCAATGTGTAGTGAGTTGGGGCCCTGGGTATGGTCGCATACCCCCAGGACACAGGGGGTGCAGAGCAAAGGTATAAGAAACTGCACGCAGTTGCAAGCTTTATTAATCCTTATTAAGCTAAGAATATGCATTACTACAATTTTCATTGTGTCAAGATACCATAAAATTATTATTCCCAGGATACCAGGAACAATGAGGGAAGATTAAACAAAGAAAGACGAATAAACAAAAGCTTCTTCTAAAAATATTCATATAACAAATCACCTCTCTTATTATAATCAAAATATACTCACCATTACCAAGAGAGCGTTAGAACCACTTCCACAGAAACGGGACACAGGAGAACATAATTTAAGGCCAAGTGAGAAAAACATTTTCTTCTCCAGGGCGGCATTCCAGCCCCTACTTGAATCTGTCACCAGGCCTTTCTTGACCCTGCCTGGGAGCTGCATCTCTATGTCTTAACAATTCCTTCTTTTTTCTTTTGTTTTAAAGTAACACTTTACATAACATAGCTAAAGGTCCTTGTAGGGGTTTAGTCATGGAAAAATAAAGCAACATAATACATAATGTACATAAGATTATGGCAAAACTAGCTCCTCCCATGCTATGGAAAATCCTTTGAAGCCAAGCCTTGGGATCTAATCCTGTCAATTGATCAGCCAATAATTTCGCTATTTCCATAGGAGTAGTATCTTCTAGCTGTTTACCAAAAGACATTCGAACATCATATTTCAAGGCATTAATTACTTTTGAAGCACTTTCATTACCCTCTAAATAGGCTTGAATTAACTTCCAATCATGTTCTGTGTCATTATCCATATATTTACTAACAGAAAAGTAGTAGGATTTCATCATGATAAGCAATATAAGCCCGATAACTGGCATTGGCCGCAGCAGAAGAAACCATGAGTAAAACACACATTGCTAAGAATAAGTGCTCAGCAGTAAAGGACTTTCCTGAAGGAGACAAAATTATTC
Organism: Rattus norvegicus; assembly: GCF_021556685.1. Lineage (NCBI taxonomy): Eukaryota > Metazoa > Chordata > Mammalia > Rodentia > Muridae > Rattus > Rattus norvegicus. Next base: position 24,550,804 of record NC_141552.1, read on the forward strand.
CTTTCAGTGCTTAATCGCTTCACCTGACCCCACATAGGTAATAGGGTTGTCACTGCACGGATCCTTATCCATTGTTGTTTGTGGACACTAAGAGAAGCCAGGGCCTCAGTAATGGAGGACACCTCCTCATCTCCTGAGAACATCCATCAGGAGAAAATGTAGCTGGTTTAACTGGATTCCTTTGAGGGTAGGGAGCAGTTCTTATTATTCTGTGCTTGGATCCATCTCCCGGGTAACCATAATAGTCTCCCATCCTGTAATGAGACAAAACCCTCTCCCCTATATACAATGATGTCCCTTCCTGCCATTCAGCATCCCGGGCAATTTTTATCCATACTGTCTGTTCCATGCCTTCTGGGGGGAAGTTCAACAAAGTGTCTATCGGCTCTTGATATAACTTCACCTTGTGGTAAATTAAGAAAATTAATAACGTATAATATTTGTGCCATATAGCTCTGGGACTGGTCTGCAAACTCCATTCAGGTTGCATAAGGCCATCTCTTTTCCCCCTTCTTAATTTTATAATTTGTCATTTCAGGTTATGGTGAATTCTTTCAACAAAAGCTTGTCCTTGTGTATTGTGTTCTGTACCAGTAATATGTACAATATGATATCGTTGACAAAATTGTTTATATTGATAAGAAATATATGTTGGTCCATTATCAATTTAATTTTAGAAGGCAGTCCCATAACAGCAAAAGTTTCCAATAGATGCTGTATAACATGAGCAGTGCGTACTCCTGGCAATAGTGTAGCCCACACAAATTTTGAAAAATTATCTATGCTTACATCTATATGTGAAAGGCGACCAAACTCAGAAATATGGGTTATATCGATCTGACACGATGTATTAAGTTGCATCCTTCTGGGATTAATTTGAGATGGAATACATTTTATACGAGAAGACTGACACATAGGACAATTAGCAATAATTTGTTTGGCTTAAGAATAGGGAAGCTTATATTTAATATGTAAATATCCTGTATTGGCATGATTATGACTGTGTTCTTCTGGGGTAGCAAATGCCACTAATTGATCTACCATATGATTGCCAAGTGTTAAAGATTCTGGAAATTTTGAATGTGATCTAGTATGTGTAATGAATATTCTAGAGTTTCATAATAACAATAGTCCTTTAATATGTGAGAATAACATTTAATATAGGCTTAGATGTAGAAACAACAGCAGTCGCAATGTTCTGTACTACTCCTACAACATAAGCAGACTCAGCTATAATATTTTTACATCATGAGTAAAATCCTGGAATACATTAATTACCGCTAATAATTCATTTTGTTGTACTGACCCAAAAGAAGATTCTTGTCCCCAAAATTAATCTTTGGTCCAATAAGCCATCTTGGTCTTAGAGCCATCTGCAAACACAGTAAGGGCTGATGGTAATGGATCAACAGAAATTAGTGTATTTATCAAATTTTTTTTTGTTTTTTAAAGCAATCCCACAATTTACTATGGGGAGGATGAAATTCAATATTTCCAGTGTAAGAAATCATGGCTAATTGAAAAACCTCAGACATCTACATTAAATATTCCACTTTATCTTTGCTTAATGGGAAAACAAGAGCAGCACAATCATATCCCCACAGTGTAACAGGTCTTTGTATGCCTTGCTGAATAATTAAAGAAATTTGTTCCTCATAATTTGTTAATGTTTGGTTAAAGTTTTATTTAATATAAACCCACTCTAAAGGCAACTCATCCTGAGCGAAAGTGCCTGTAGGATATTCAAGAGTATTTAAACATATAATTTAATAACTCTATCTGGATCAATACGTGCCAAATATGCATCTTTCCATTTTCAGAAAAGATACCCTTGCATGCCTTCATATAAGCATTAATATCCCCAGCCTCCTCTATAGGTAATAACGCTCTCCTGTACTCTTCATTAGCATTTTCAAAAGCAAGCATTTGCATCAGTTGTCCTCCAGCTTCCTCTCCTACCACTGTTCTTTCCAATGTTAATTTTAATATACATAAAAACTTAATATATGGTTCATAAAAAGCTACTACATTTTTCAACCAACCAGTATCATCCTTTATAATAAGTCGGTTGGGCCACACCTTGAATCGATGCTGGCCTAATTATAGGAAAAGAAAAAGCAGGTGAATTCGTCATTATCAACGTGTGAATCTAATGGTCAACATGCCATCCTCGGGAAACGACTTAGAAAAACCTGCTTCAGGCAGTGGTGCAGAGGGCAAAACTTTTACTTTCGTTTTGTCTTAATGAAGCTCTAGCTTCTTGTTCTGTATTCGTCATTACCCTGTCTGCATTCATGGCCTTGAACACAGTAAAAATTACAGCCCAAAGAGACCAGAAATTGGAATCTTTTTGCCCTGCCTGACAGCCTTTTTCTCCTTAACATTCACTTTGACCCAGATATCAGAATCCCTGGAACCCTCTTCAGGGAACCACGGAGTTTACTCTTGCTGTCTCTAAACACTTTTCTAAACCAGACTGAGAGACATGAATTCCCTGCACTCTTAAAGATGCGTAAGCATAGCAAGATGAAGAGAAAATTTATCTTGTCCCATTTCCTTGTAATAAAATGTACTTTCCTTATCTGACTGTCCAGACTTACCTTCAGGGACCCTGTTCCAGTGCCATAGGTCGACGTCTAGGGTGTTAGGAGCCCTGCGTCCGGTCACATTCCTTTCTGTGTTTCCCGATGCTCAGTGGCCATGCCACTCCAGCATGCTTTGAAATGAACCAGTCCGCAACCACCACCACCACCACCACCACCACCACCACCACCACCACCACCACCACCACCACCAGCACCACCACCAATTTGGTTTTTTAAATAAAGTTTTATTGACATCGCCATACTCAGCATTTACATCTTGTTCAGTGCTGCTTCTGGCTGCAGCTGCAGGGCTTAGGAGCCACAGAGCCCTTTAGGCTCCCAGAGCTGAGAGCATTGACCATTTGCCTTTTTTGTGAAAGAGGTGACTGACCCCTGTGCTCGAGGTGGCCTTTCCGTGCCCTTTAACCCATAGCATAGGTCTCTGTGCCATCCTCTCCCTTTGCTATGGTGTGCACTTCCTGGTACATTTCCGTTAGCTCTTGACATTTCCAGAGCATTGGGTCTTGCAAATTGAATTTGCATGGCACCAGGAATAGACCTGATAGCAGGGTGTGGGACACTCCCTATGGGGAACCCTGCCCAGGGGCATAAGCTTACTTTTCCAGTCAACTCCCTGAACAGTGAGCCTTTGTGGGACAAGGTACTTCACGACATGACTTGACCTCTCTGCAGTGCACCCAATCCCTGCTTGGCTCAGATGTCCCCCAGAGAGGTTGTGTGAGTGTCCCCAGTAGAGGCAGCACTCTGTGTCGTGGCATTGACATGGCATCCAGGAAACTCAAAACCCGAGGGACATGTCGGGCAGTTGGAAGCAGATGTCTGCGTCCATGGAGAGAAGGATGGACTAGACACTCCTACAGGGGGTGAGCTGAGAAGCACTTCCTTGGCTTTTTCACAGCCCTGTAGGCTGCATGCCATGCTGAGTACCCATGCTGTGCTGAAGCCCCAGGCTTTGAGTCTCCCACAGCTGCTGTGTCCTGGGTCCAGGGTAGGATTAAGCAGACTTCAGCAGGAGAAAGGTGAAAACCCTGGTTGCAGTGTGGGGATGGCACAGTCATAACACTCCTGCACATGAGGCCCCTGACTTAGAGCCGTATAGCAGCTGTGACAAGCCAGCTCTGGTGACACTCATCTGCAATGCCAGGCCATGGGGGGTAGAGGAAGTAGGATCAGTTGTTTAATTATCCTTGGCTACATGGCAAGTTCGAGGCCAGCCTGGGCAACTTTGTCTATGAAAATAAGACAAAACTAGGTCTTGACTCTGAGCATCACTGCCTGTACCTGGCATGGTTGCCCCACCCCAGGTAAGAAACCCCTCTGTCCAGAGGCCATAACTGCAGGAGACCCCTGGCCAAGTGTCTATACAGCGCCCTGTTTGACTGGTCTGTGCTGAGGACCAAACACGCTCTCCTCAACAGGAAGGACATGGGAGAGGCTGTTTCTGTGAGGTCCCGGGCCCTGAGACGGCCAAGAATAAACCCTGTCCTTGGGAAAGCCATGGAGACTAGGAACCCAGGGGATCTCTGCAAACACCAGGGCTGGCAGGGGACTCTCATCCTCTACAGCAGCTGCTCTCAATCTGTGGGTTCTACATCAGAGCTCCTGCACACCAGACATTTACATTACAGTTCCTCACAGTAACAAAGTTACACTCATGAAGTAGCTCTCCAATAAGTTTATGGTTGGGATCACAACATGAGGAACTGAAATAAAGAGACACAGGATTAGGAACGGTAAGAACCGCCATTCTATAGGAACCCAGGCATCTGTACTCGGTGTCTGGAAGTGTGATAGGCTAGGCTTCACCCTCAGCGATGCCAGCATGTGGGCACCAAGCCCAGGTTCCACCCCAATGCTTCCTGGATATATGCAGGCCTGGTTCCATCAAGAAGTAATAAAGGAACCCTTGGTAAAAAACACTGGGTACCAAACTGGTCAGGAAAACACACCCCTCTGCTGCAACTCCTCTCAGGAGGGCTAGTCTTTCCAGGAGGCCCCGGCTATAACCAAACCTTATCTCCCAGTGCTTGCCCATTGGTGTCTTGGCCATATTCAGATTTGAGGACTTTGAACAGAATAGCTTCCAGCAGATTTGCATCAATGAATCCAACAAGCAGTTGCAGTCCTACTTCACCCAGCGCATCTTCAAGCTGAGGCAGGTGAGAGTGGACACCTATTCCCCAGCCCAGCCCAGCCATCACCCTGAATGTCAGCTGTGTCCCTCAGTATCAGCAGGATGGGGCCTGGGCACCGTAGGTTCCCCAGGACCTAAAGCTATGTCCTTGAACTCAGTGCCATGCTCAGCCCTTCCAGCCTCTTTCAACCCTTCTGGAAGCTCAACTGCTCCTGCAGCAAGTCAGCAGTGTGCACATTCTGTCACGTCATTTGTGTGTGTCTACAGGAGGTCAGAGCCTGTCCCCTCTGGTCCTTTCTTTTGCTGTATTTGCCTTTCTGAGGAGGCAGCACCCACAGGTATGGGAGGCAACCACATGCATATTCTGCAGCCATGTCTGATTCCTCTGAGGCTCAGTCCCACTTACACACCTACCCTCCAACCTCCCCCCTCCGTGTCACCCCTGGGGCTCTGTAAACCTTCCTGCTTTCTGTCTTTATATAACTGGTGACACTGCAGCCCTCAGTGGTGTCATACAGTGTTAGTTTGTCTTTGCACTGCCTGGAGGTCTGACTTAGGAGAATGGCTACCATTCTCATTCCTGTTCAAGGATCAGAATCTGAATCCTATGTAAGGCTGAATAATATTCCAGCACATGGCTGGGCCATGTTGAATTCACACAGTCACCTATGGATTTTATGTTTTGGCTTGTAAACACACACATATAAGACTCAAGTGACACCCAAGTGGAGAATTGCTGGAGTCCTCCATGGCTTTCTGAACTGTCTGAGAGACCATCCTGTCCACAGTGTATAGGGCACCATCTACTCATAGCTCACACAGCATGAGAAGATTAGTGAGGGTTAACCTGGCTTCTCTGTCTCCTACTTTCTGCCACACTAGCCCTAGCATCTTTCTGTATTGCAGTGAATGTTTAGAACCCAGGAGGATGGCAGCTTCCTTGCTCAAATATAGCAAGTTCCTCCTTGCCTGCTTTGAGACTGAGTCTCATGCAGCCCAGGCTGGCTTTGATCTCACCATTAGTTACGATGGCCATGAACTCCTGCTTGTCATGCATCAGACGTCTCTGAGCGCTGGGTGACAGGTATGCACCACTCTTAAGTCCTGCCACTGGGACAAGAGTGAGCAGAGCCAGCTCTGAAGCACACACTTTGCTGGTGTCAGGGATGACTGACTTATGATCCTGTCTTCCTTGCCCATGGCCCTTCTCCTTGGTGCATGCCATCCTTCCTCCCTGTGACTCATGGGGGACACCAAGCCTGAGGATGTCAGGAAGAAGTTTACTTACTTCACTGGGTTGGAGGCTGTTAGGTTCCTGCGTCAGTAGGTGCGATTCAAGCTAGAAGGTTTGTGGCATGAGAAACTGGAACAGAACTGGAATGGCAGGAACAATCGTCGCCTGGCTCTGAGAAGACCAGGTGGGCAGAAACTCATCGTTGGGCAGGTAGTGAGCTCAAGACCAGGCTGGGCATTGCTCAGTGCACGTGAACAGGTGTGCTTACATGGACATGTGTTTCCCCCACATGGTCACCACTTATCCAGGCACGGTGAATACTCCAAGGAGCTTTTTATGTTTTAACATTGTGTGTGTTTGTGTGTCCATACATACATATACACACATACATTCGTACATAAACACGAATACACGTACCTGAAAACACATGCATATACATGACTATACACATTCATGCTCATGCACAGATATATACACACCTACATGCATACACACATACATACACACACATACACACATACACACATACATGCATACACACATACACATATACATACACACATACACACACATACAATACATATACACACATACAAATACACCTATACACACATATAGACAGACATATACACACATATACATATACACGTATACACATACATGCATACACACATTCATATCCACACGTACATACAGACATATACATATATACTCACATACATGTAAGCACATGAGTGGAAGCCAGAGGACAGCTTGTCCCTTGGTTCTCTCCTTTTTACCACGTGGGTCCTGGGGATTGAGTCAAGCTCATCAGACTTGACAGCAAGCCCCTTTAACTGTAGACCCCTCTCATTGGCTGCCAGTTGCCTCTTTCCACAAATTCTATCCATGGTGGAATGTTTACAGTTGTTATTCTCCTGATTCCTTCAGCAATAGCGCAGACATCATTTACACTGCATTAGGAGTTATAATTCATGTAGATGTCAGGAGAGCTGGAGGCGTGCATGAAGAAGAGAGCCCACTTTCAATGTCATTATGTGGTATTGCCTTAGGCCCTTTTATACACTCCCCTGGCTTTGTCTGAGTATATGTTTGAGGTCTCTCTATGACTGTGCAAAGAAGTAAGAGATAGGGCTGGGCCACAAAATAGGAAAGTACTTGTTCATCCAAAAACAAAAACAAAAAACAAACATACAAACAAACAAAAATAGCTCTAGGGTGAAATATTGGTGCTAGTGCTGAACTACACAGCCAGAAGGTATTTTTCTAAGTAAATAACACAATATTGGGGATGACAATATGATCAAATATCCTACAACATAAGTTTGCAATGTTACCTACATTTTATAAATCAAGTCTGACCACCGTTTTGGTTGTTTCCAATCCTGTCTGAGTGCATCATCACGGGAATCCCAAGGAAAATCAGAAATGGGTTCTTGAAGCTGTTGCACAGGGCCAGTATAGACCTAAATACCACAGAGGAAACCTTGATTCTTATCACAAGGGATCATTCACCATCCCTCTTGTCACATAACTTATGACAAGACGTCACCTTTCCTAAACTTAGCCTTTTTCCCGAGTGCTGCAGAAGGGAAGACCTGGTGTCAAGGGGTCTGGATTCAAACCACAGGACACTGAATTCATTTAAATAGGTGTAGTTTATTAATGCACACACCAATACAGTTCAACCAGAGCAACAGCTCACAACTGTGTACTGGACATTGCTAGGCCCCGCTCATTGCAAAATCCACATGGGCTGGTGCACAAGTGTTGGAAATGCTTCGGTCTGTGGGCCCTGACTCAGGCCATTTTACACATAATTGTTCCTATTTTCCTTGAATCTATTGGTTCCTATGTGAAGAATACACTTGGGGAACTTGTTAAGATTAACAAACCTCATAACATACAGAACATAACAGGGTATGTGACCAGCACCACACAGTTCAACGTCAGAGTTTTTTGTTCTTTGTTAGTGTTTTTCTTGGCATCCATGATGTGGAGGCGTATTACAGAGCAATAGGAAAGAGCTGGCTGCTGTGTAACAAATTCACTGCTATTAAGGTAGGTATGGGGGCAAGACCTCAGGAGTAGCCCTTAAGATGGGAAGGAGATGATGTGTTTGATAACTGAAAGGAGCTGCCTCAGCTGTGTTTCTCTGCCTGCTCAGTGCCCATTCAACATCACTCTGTCCCTGAAGAGGAACTCAAGGTCTGCCCCCTGCTGCCTGTGAGCCAGGAAGAGGCACAGAAAGGCAAGGCCACAGCACTGGTTTCCAATCCCTCAGTAATGCTGGATTTCCAATAATGTACTTGTATACACAAATACACTGTGGTAAGTTGCAATAGATACTAATCATTTCTCACATAGGGCAGCAGTTGATTGACTACAACTAATTCTATTAAAAAGAAGAAACCTGGCTCCTGTAGAAATATACAAAGAAATATCTAGGATGGTGGGGGATGAATTCTGCCATGGACTGAACTCGTGGAAGTGGGGTTGGGAGAAAGATGCTGGTTAAATAGCCCACCAGGTTCACATTGTGTCAACTTGATTTAATCTAAGGACAAAGAAGTGGAGTATCTCTGATGGCTTTCTTCTAGTCCCTTTAAAGCATCACTGGGGTTTGAACTCAGAACTTCACACTTCTTGATGGGGCAACTACACTCAAGGAAGCTTAAGACTGTCATAGGCACAGTATTATGCTATATATACAGAGTAGATAATACTAAGATGTTCAGATGGTGATGTCCATTTGTATGCACTCTTAATGTGGACCTAAAAAAAGAGAGATCAAGGTCCTTAAAATAGAAAGATCAGTTCCAGTTGTTTTCTACCATTCCAAACAGAACGACTGGTAGGGAGAGAATGGTAAATAATCGAGAATTCGTAGATGATGCTTTGAATGAAGTGTGGATTTCTGTGCTCATTTAAACAGGGTCTCAAGTATCACATGTTGCCCTCTACCTGGCTGGCCAGGATCACTTTGAGCTCAGATAAACCTTCTTTCACTTTGCAATAAATAGGCTTATAAGAGTGGCCTCCAAGGACTGTGCAGACAGCATTAGCCTTTCACAGTTGAGGTGTGTAACCCACAACTATAGTTTTACCCATGTTTTTCCATGTCTACCAGCTATTTCAGATTGTTGCTGTTATATGCCTGACAATCAAGGATGCAGAAAAATAACCTGATGCAGAGTAAGGACATGGTGATCACATGGTGCCTCTTCCGTACGTTCTGGATGAGGTTTGTTAAAATTCCAATATTGCAAAAAGCTTTATATAGGGTCCATCACATTAAGGGTCACTATGCACTGTTCTATCTAAAATGGCCTAATCAGAACTGAGTCCCATATAACACTTCCTGCAATCCTCATATGAGAAGCTTGAGCTTTTAGTTTTGACTTTTTCTTTTCTCATTCTTTCTTATTTTTTGCTATATAAGTTGAGACAAAGATAGTTAAGGCCATGAATTTTCCCCCAAAATTTGAACTACGGATGTGATCAATCAGTGTTAGTGGGTGCATTCTATAAAGTATTCATTTTTGACTATGATAGATGCTTTTGTGTTTGGTGGGGTGGCCATTTCCCAGTGTACAGGTGCTGGGACCTTGCTCTATCCACTTAATGATGTGTATAGCCTCATTTTAGACGTTTCTGTGCCACCCTCTATATCTCTTGTGTATTTTATTTTTCTGATAAAAGCTCATGGTATATCTTACTCAGGCCTGTGAGCAGTGCTCCTTTGGTGACGTTGGTGCAACGAGCAGAACCCCACAAGCAGCATGAGGTTCCCTTCACTGGTGTTTCCAATATTGCACTTTCCTCTTCCAACTGGTCTCCACACATTTCCTAGCACCATAAAGACTTCAACTCCTTCTCCTAAGGAATTTTCTGGCAATTGTCGACTGCTAAGCACATGACTTCATGAGTGTTCCCCTAACACACGCCCATGTTGTAACCTACCATGCAGACTATTTCTTGATGTGATATAAAGCACCTGTACAGAATGAGACAGGAGAACTTTTGAGTGCATATTCAAGCTGGTATGAAATCTCAGGAAGTTTTAATGGCTAACATTGGTGAATGAGGACAATTTGAGTTAGGATGAGACATTTTGGGGCAAGATTTGACAGGAAACATTCATTTAGATGCTTAGGAATTACTAAGGTTTTTTATAATCAAGCCTTGAGGAAAATTTGGCTTTGGAAGCAGGAGATGCTCAGTGGCTCTGCCCCAGGAAAGGCTCCTGGAAAGGGCACCTCTGCTTATGCTCAGTACAGGGAGAACATTAGCAGGGAGGGAAAGTCTGCTCCCCATGACATCTGCTGTCCCTTCTTGGACATTCTATTGTCTCCTAGAGAGTTCTGGCATCCTCTGTGATGTCACCAGTGTTGTAGTGACAACCAGTGCCCTAGTTTCTCTCAGTCTGTGTCTGGCGGTTACTAGCTAAGACATGTTTTCCTGTCTTCGCAAGCGTTTTGGGAGGGGGAACGTCGATTGTGGAGAGACTAGAGTGAAGGAGTCTGGCCTTCCGTCTCAAAGTAATGATGGACAAAGACAGCACTTCTGGGGAATGTGGAGTAAGTTCTGGGCAGTATATTTTGAGCTTCCTGCCAGGGTGGCTGCAGGCTTAAGCTGACCTTTCTAGCAATGGGCCACAACAACTGGAGCATCTGAAAAGGAATTGAATTTCCATGAATATCACAATTCCTTAAAGTCAAGGATTTCAGAACTTTAGTTTCCCCATCCCCACTGGGAGGATATGGTAAGGCCAATGCTATTATACTGTGAACTTCTGGTCTTTACTTTTCAGTTCATTTGTTCTGTTACATTGATATGATAACACCATCAGTAGTCATGGAGGGTCCACCTTTTCTGAGTTTAGACAGGACAGCAATGTATTTCACTATCATTGCTTCTTTAAATACAGTGGGTATCTGACAGTAGTAACAGGGAGAGATTGTGCTCCAGGCAATAACCTTATGTTCTTAGACCTTCTCTGATTTCTTCTAACTGGCAGGGTCATTGTTTGCTTTATATATTAGAGGTTGTATGTTACAAAAATTTTTCTACAATACCAAAACTATTTGGAACGTGTAGACCAAGATTCAGCCTGTAACCTATTCGCACTTCTGGGGCATTTGGTATTTCACATAGGGACATTGATAAGTCTGTTGAACATATCCTCCCTGGAAATGCGTTTTAAATCCAAAGTTGTTGGCTTAGAGTATCAGGGTAGGACATCTGAGTGTCTCCAATCACTCAAGTCTTGTGGATGGTCAATTTATCATCTGAGTTCTGAACCCACAGTGGTGAGGGTCCTGAAACCAAGCTGTACCCTGTTCAGCTGATGATAATCCTGGAGAAGCCATCTCCGTGGTCCATGTAAGCACGTGATGTCCGGCATAGGGAACACCTGGCTGCTTACATCTCTTGGTCTCTATAGAGTAGTGGGAGAACTGAAATCCACTGAGGAGGCCTCTTAAGCATAGACCAATCGCCTAGCATTGACACTGGGTTCCAGGCTTGTTCTCCTGTTTAGGCCTCACTGAGGTCTATGAACACTCTATGCATTCTCCCCATGCAGGTTCACTTGTGTTCTTCTACCTACAGATGCTGGGAGAGAAACATCATCCCCTGGCACTGAACTAAGGGAGAAGCAGGCCAAGAAGGAAAAGGAGAGGCTGATTAAAGAGCTGCAGCTCATTACCGAGGAGAGAAATGACCTGAGAGATCGCCTGAGGTTTCTGACAGAGAGATCCATGAAGAACAGGTATGAATCGCTCCAAATGCTCATGTTTCATTCCTGGGTCTGCAAGGTCACCTTCTTAACCTATTAAGGTTTTGGGTTCTAGAAAGCTGTGCCTCCCTAACCACCCTGTGCTAAACCTCAGCTCCCATATAGAGGAGATTCAGAACCTGACCCTTCCTGAGGAGTGAGATTGAAAATGGACTCATCTGCTTCCATTTATTTAAAAGCATAACTTGTAGTCTGAATGAAGAATTCAGGGATAAAGTCAGGGAGAGTGAGTTCCCAGTGTGCATTTGCAAAGCCCTTGACAGCTGGTGGCTTTGCAAGATTGTAATTGCAGTGAGTTTATGGTGAGTCTCTGTACTTGCTAGGCAGGGGACTGAGTGCTGGAAGATCCAGGCAGCAGCCTGGGGTAATATAGGACCCACCCTGCGTTCATATATTCCTAAATGCCGATGTTCATTGTATTCTATCATTTGGGGCCAGGCCACACTTCAGGCCAAATCCATATTATGAAGACCTGGAGAGAATGGAGGAGGCGGTCATGTCAATTCTGCACAACTTAGAGATGGAGAACACTGAGGTCCATGAGAACAACCATAAGCTGAAGAAGGAGATTACCTTCTCTAGGTAAGTCCTGGTCAGAAAGGCTATCACCTGTGGAATTGCCATTTCTGACTTTCTTTGTTCTGGATTGGACGGTCTTCAGCTCTGGTTCTATCTCTTGTGCTGTTTACACATCAGTGTTCCAGGGTCATTAGGACTCAGTTTTCAGTTCCATAAAAGACTGTTCCTCATCCCAGGATTGTCTAGGCATCTTCAGAAGGCTCTAGATAGAACAGTACTGATTGAAGTCAGCAGAAGGTTATTAGGCTGACCTGGACCTATGGTGTCACACCAGGTTTTACAAAACTCAGTGCGTGGACCACATGGTTAGCATGACCTTCTCTTGGTTCTACTGACCGTTTTTGAGGGTGTTGGCCCAGTACTAATTGATGTTGGCCCCATGCTTTGGGCTTTCATGGATTTCTTGTAGATCCATGTTCTTTCTCAGAGGTGTGGACACTAATTGGTGTCAGGCCAAGCAAACAATTTATTCTTCCCCGAATTAACTCTTTATGGTTTGTGCAGCAGCCTTATATGTATCAAGATGCATTTTATTAAGTCTTCATGGGTATGTGGGACCTGGTAGAGTTAGTGGGACTTGGGAGTAGGAATGGGAGAAAGGGACAGCATGATCTTACTATGCAGACTGTATTTCCAGAAACCTGCTCAGCCAGCTCCTGATGGAGAACACATGTAGGAAGAAGTTGGTCCCACTGAAGCAGGAGAGCAAGGAGGTACATCTTGATTGTGCACTGAACCAGAAATATTTGGTTGACTTCAACAAGAAAGATAAAGACCATCAACGGCCAGAACCAGCATTATCAGGTAGGGACGAGCAGATGTGTTAGCTTAACAATATCTGATAAAATTTGCCAATTTGATACATCTTTGCTTCTCTTACCACCTTTCTAATTTACACTCACAACCAGCCAACCACCTCATGTAATGGAATTGTTCATTGCTCTGCCTATGTACAAGTATTCTGGGAAGTTAAGCACTTTTCAGAAACTGAATTATTGTGCAAGCATATTTGTCTGCTCTTTTTGAAGCTGCAGTCTAGAAATGGTGACAGATGAATAACATATCATATTATTGCATATCCATGTGATACATTGGATCCTATGTAGAGTTTTGAACAAGTTCTTGGTTCTTTGACAAATGACACTCTGTGGTCATGCGACTTCTTGTGTAGGAAGCACCTTTCCGGGATAAGAACCAAGTGCAAATGTCAAATTAGTACTTGTCACTGGCTTCAACCTTGGTGACATATGGACATCTCCTTTCTTCCTGCAACCCAATGAGGTCTCTACCCATTGCCCTGTTCTTGGTTTGCACTGGTATAAGTCTGGGTCCCATATTGTCAGCCCACATTACTGTGAGGCTCTCTGGAGATTTTGTCCTGCCCACAGAGTTGGCAACAATGATATCACTTAAAATGTCCATGTCGACTGTTCAATAGAACTGAGGTGGTAGAAGGCAGCATTCTGACAGCTGGCTTGCATTTCCCCACCAAATCAGTGTCTGAAAATCTGCCTTCCTCTCCCAGGTCTCAGAAAGTGCAAGAGAGCTGGAATTGGACACACCCCAGTAAGAGAGCTTCCTGAAGAATAAGTTGCTTTCTCAGGAGTCCCTGATGACCAACATCCTGAATGGTAACAACATTTTTTCGATGAGTATTCATACTCTGAGTTAATTTGTCATTTCTTAGAGACTCTAAATTTATATACCACTAAGCCAGCCTGACTGATTGAGGTCTTACTTTCTTCTCAGAAAACAGCACTTGAGAGACAACTTGGGGGACCGCCTTTCATTATGTGTGCCAGAGGAGAAACAGCAATACGTCTGTGCTTCTAAATGTTCGTTAAGAATATGCTTTTAGAAATATTTTTGTTATGATTTTAATTGAAGTTTTCTTTTTGTTGTTTCATATTTATATGTTCTTGTTACTATTTTTACTTTCAAATATTTTTAAATATTTTTATTCATTTTAATCCTGTTTTGTTGTAAAAATGTATTTGTTATGAATAAAAATTGAATTCTATCTCTTGACTCTTAAGACCATCATTCTTACTCAAGGGTTCTGTCCCCTCCTGTGGACCTAGAACTGACAGCTGGAGATGGATCTCTGCATGTTCCATGGAGCCTGGGCTAATAAGTGAATTCAAAGTCACCAAGCGGTACCCAGTGTGATAGTGTCTTTTGTGTGGATAATGTGGCTGTTTCTCCGACACACACTTTGTGATGTAATCACTGACATGCTTTACCCAATTGTTAGGGTCCATGTGGTTCTTCTGAGAGACAACACATGCTCTACCCTGTGAGTCATCACCACAGCTCCTGCAGGTGGCTTTTGTTATTCCACATGATGTGCTGTATTAGGTGGACAGGATCACCTACAATTAAATAGAGAGATCTCAGGAGATGTGTGTTCACAGGGAACTTACTGAGCTGTGCATGCTCAACGTGTTAGGTTGCCAGGCATCCCTACAGGGCTCTGGTGTCCCCACTGCTCATTGTGGGTCAGGATCATCCTCCAGCATCACTTAGTGTCCCTATTAGAGCAGAACTTTCAGCTGTTATCAATGATGACTATATGTATTATACACATCTGATAAAATACAGAATAGAAACTAGCTTCTTGTAGGCCAGATTGACATAATGAGTTTTTTGATTGTTAGCAAGAAAATTATTTTAATCTAAGCAGTTTAGGGAGGAACCTCCAGAGCATCCATAGTGAATGCAGCCTGCAGCTGTGAACACAGGTTTCTTTTGGAGAGCAGGCCTGTGCAGGCCCAGAACCTAGGTGGGACAGTTCAAGCTACCCTTTTTCCATGGCCAATCTGGGATCGTATTGAGAATGTATTTTTTCCAGGTGACAGATTTCCAATTTATGGAATTGAACTAACTTACTGAGAGTGGAGGCGACTCACAGAGTTAAAGTACAGAAGGACCAATCCAGAATGTCCACAAAAGCTTGCTGTCACCCCAGGGCTTTTAAAAGCTCAGCACCTAGAGAACTAATGTAGTCTTTGCTTATTCTCAAGCTTAGGTCTAGTCATTCATTATAAGCTGACCATGACACAAAAAGTGTCATCTGTGTCACAATAGAAACTAGTTGTCACTAGATTCACCCCACACTATCACATCACTACCGTGTTTGAGGTTCTCAGTTACTATCTAAGAACCTGGAAGTGGCCAGGGTCTTGCTACACATACTCATAATTTATGTCCACATTGTCAGCTGAGAGTCTTCATACAGCCTGCTCTGTAATTTTGTAGAAGATTAATAGTGTTCTTGTGAGCACAATGAGATTAGGAAATCGGGGGATCCCAGGAGCCTCTCTGACTTCTAGCCCCCCATGCACTGCCAGATGCAGCCAGAGGACAAGGGGCTGTCGGTTCCAGGACTCTCCACATCCCTGCTGGGGTGCCATGCCCAGCCTGGAGAGTGAGGGTCGGTCCTGCTGTCCCCAGTCCCTCATGCCCAGAGCCTATCCACTGGCTGGCTGGGCTTGGCTTTCCTGTGCCTGGCCCTCCTTTGCCCATCCCTGCCCTGCCTTGCCCTGTCCTGTTGACTCTCACTACTTAGGCCAAAGAATTTGAGATTTGGGCTCCCTGGCCCTGCACTCAGAGCCTCTGGGAAGCAAGGAGACCCAAAGGGACAGACCCCAGGCCTGGCCCTGGAGTCGTGCATCTCCCCCTACCCAGAGGTGTATTCCACAGTTCTCCACTCCAAGTTTTGTTTTCAGGAACCCCAGCAGGTGGCGCTCTTTGCTGAGCCTTACATGTGAGCCTGGGATAGTGGTGGGATGTAAAGTGCTGGAAGTCTTTCAGAAAATTCAGGCTTTTCTCAAACTCTCTGACCATCCAGTGCCCTCCCTGGTTCACCCACCCTGTGGAAGGTGGGAATCCACTTTTCGATGTCCTGTGTGACTTTCCCTGCAGACTGGGCTCTCCTGCAGGAGATGCTTTCACATGCTTCTTTAAAAGCACCTGTTCCTCAGACATAGATCAGCTGTGAAAACAGGCTTCTTCAAGTCAGTGTGCGAGCTCCCCCTCCCAGCTTAGAGCTGCAACACCATAGGATCCTCCAGCCCCAGTGCTGGGTGAGTCCCCCAAAGGACTTAGAGCAAAGTGCCCCTTCTGAGATGTGACTTAGAACAGAAGGTTCAGAAGTGACAGTCAACCCCCAAGTGCTTCTTCCAGGAGAAAGCAACCAGCTGTCCCTTTGAAACAGTGGTGGCTCCCACATGACCCAGTTCTGTGATTGGAGAAGATTTTCTGGTACTTTGTTGCCCAGTCACAGTGGGGATACATTCTTGATCCATGCTCATTCCTACAAGAAAAGGTCCTCCTCCCCACCCAGGCCTTGAGGTGAACCCAGGTACTTAAAGATCAACGGACCAGAGAGAACAGAATGCAGTCCAGGGGAGAGGAGAGGCCAGAATGATCTTAAAGCAGAGAAAAGCCCCATATTGGCCATCTAACATCTTTAGGGTTTGTGCATATTGTGTACTTCAGAACCTTAAGGTCACATTTTCTGATAACACTGTTAGGAGAAGCAGAAGTCTACTGTGGGTGGGATTGTCCCAAGCAGGGAGGGGATCTGACTCTGCAGGCCTGGCCACCCTCTGTGTTCTCCTGAAAATAACTGTTGGTCAGCTGTAAATCTGAAGTGAGAATTGTTTTTTGTCAACTCAAACGGATGACATTTCAAGTCTCACACGCTATGTGACTTTACACACAGGGGACTTGAACTTACTTCTAGAGAAGTGACTATGGGCCGTCAGAGGGAAACCATTCTTGACTTTAGCATTCTGTCTGTATAACAGTCTACAGGGACTGGCTTCCTGGACAGACATGTTCAAGCAGACTCACATTGTTATGGGGAAAACCTGAGGCAAGAAATGTCCTGGGGACAGTGATTTCAGATTGTGCCTTTAGCCAGGAATCTCTGTTGTCCTTAAGGCCTGCTAAAACATGTAACTAGTTCAGGGCATCTCTTTCTGATAACTGTTCTGGGTTCTCCTGAGAAGAAGGCCTTACTTTAAAAGTATTTCACAGAGCAATGTTTCTCAACCTGTGGGTCGAGACCCCTTCCCAGGCCCTTTTTTTCTGATACTTTGCCTATCAGATATGTTGCATATTATGACTTACAAGAACAGCAATATTAGTTACAAAGTCGCAATGAAATAATTTTATGGTGGGGGTGACCACAGCATGAAGATCTGTATTAAAGGGTTACATCATTAGGAGAGATTTGAACCACTGCCATAGAAGCTGACAGATGGGAACAGACTCCTCAGATGAGTAGAGACCCATGGCAAGTGATACTGTGTCCTACCCTAGAACCCAGAGGCAGAATCTATCCCAGGAGTCTGTGGGTCACCTTGTCTTAAATTCTCCCAGGGTCAAGAATAGCATTGATCATCTCAGCAGAGTCAGCTTGCACAGCCCACCTCAGGCCCATGGCTTCCCTGTACAGAGAAGGATGTGGGTCTGAGTGACAGCCAGTGAGACTGAGGGGACCCTGATACTCATTTGCTTTGAGCTGTGGTTTCTTCACCTGTAAAATGGACGTGTTTCTGCTGAATTGGGTTGTTGTGGAGATTAACAGAACATACAACCTGCTCAGTGTCTGCCTGGCATGGACACCTGCTGGTTAAATGGAATTTGTTCATGGTGATGCATTTAAAAGAAGAATCTCTAGCCCCATAGTGTTAGATCCCGGGTTGTGGGGAGCGGGTGTGGCGGCAATCCCAAGATGGCGCCCGGGACTGCTGCCAAGTCTTATGACTAGCACCTGACTTCCTCATACATCCAAAAGTAAGCCACGCCCATCGTGAGAGCTGCGCAGGCGCACCATGACACAAGATCAGGCCATTTGGCGTGGACCTATGAACTGAGACTATGTAGACTGCACTGATGGGGCGTGGTTACTGGTTTTTTAGTAGGGAGTGTCCTTGGGGGTAGAAGATTGCTGCTTGCATGCAGAAAGAAAGGTTCCTGAATAAACTGCTTTGAGAAGAACTCCGTGGTGTCTCTCCTATCTGCAGGATGGAGACGGAGACGACACCGGTGCCATACAGGTATTGTAAGCATTTTGTGACTCTACGACCACCTCAGATTAAACCCGAAGGCTCTTGTTTAAAATTAAAAAAAAAAATCAAGTATAAATTACTAATATGAAAAAAATCATAGTCAGAATTGAGGTAATTCCTGTGAAGACATTTAGTTTTTCATTATTTTCTCCTTGAGGACTTCTCAATTGTCTTTCCAAAATGTGATGGCCACACAAATGGTTCCCAGCGGGTGTGATCTCTCTGTCCATGGGCCTTCCCAAAAGCTGCAGAGCCAATGTGTTGTTTTACAACACAAAATTCCAGACATTAAGTTTACCAATGAAGTCTCAGGAATCAGATGCTGAAGTCAAGTAAAGCTCCCAACTGTCCTTCCTAATTCACTGACCCCACAGAAAAAGAACATTCCTGTTCCCTCTGCACACTTTCTTAAAAATCCTTCAATTCAAAGACTTTCCATTGCATTAGTCATCTTCATTTCCTTTCAAGATATGCCTTGATCTCCTCTGGACCTAAGTGCACGTTTTACCTTTGCAATGAAGGTGTGTAGTAGGTGAGTCATATGGTAATAAAGTCCATGTTTGCAGTAAACAAACAACTTTTTCTTTAAATGTCTGTGCCATGGCAATGCTATACCACACACTAGTTTTTCACTAAATAATACATTCATAGAGATCACCGTGTGATCTAATATTTTGTAACATAACTTAGTAATGTTCTCTCTATTATAGAAATCAAGTTCTCTCATGTGTATTCTGGTCTTTTTTCTGTCCTGTCTGAGTACATCATCATGGGAATCCCAAGGAACATCAAACCTGGGCTTTTGAAACTGTTGCATGTGGCCAACCGGGAACCAAAACCACCCAGGAGACTACTGATACTTGACACACATCAATTCCCCTCCCTATTTTCATATAGTTTATGGGAAGAGGTCACCATTGCTGACCATGTCTCATTATCCAACGTGCTACTAAATAGAACAGTTGGGGTAAAGGAGGTCACCCACAAAGCACAAAACACCCATCTCAGATAAACATGTATGGTTTATTGAATCCAAACATCAATGAATTTCAGGACACAATTAAATGTCGAAACCTAAGGATAATAGATAGTGAAGAGAATTAAGATTTCTAGTTCATAGGTCCAGTAAACACCTTCAACAAATCATAGCAGAAAACTTCCATAAGGTAAAGAAAGAAAAGACCATAAAGTTACAACAAGCTTACAGAACATCAAATTAATTATACCAGAAAGAATTCCTCCATTCACACAATAATTAAAACACTAAATGCACAGATCAAAGAAAGAACATTAAAAGGGGTAAGGTATTGAAGAGCTAAATTTCAAAAAGTCAGTCACAAACAAATTGCTGACATGCATGAGAGAATTTGAGATAGGGTTCACCGACCCGGCTATCAGCCCCCAAGGACACTGGCCATCTGGAGCCACCCCCTCCCCTTCCTTCACTCCCTGAGGATGAGTCATCCCCCTGCTGAGTGAGATGAGTCACCCTACCCACATTGCTGAGATGCTAGATTACACGTATTCTTTGCTGATGTAACTCCGCACTAAAAGTAACTGTGTACCATTTGAATCAGCCAATCATGTGTAAAAGCGCGAAATCCCCTGGCTTTCCCTATATAAACCCCTGCCTTTAGAGGCTCGAGGTCGGCTCCGTGAGATACATGTCGGCCCGAGATCTTGTTAATAAAGCTATCTCTTGTTGTTACATCAAGATCGGCTATGCGTGTTTCCTGGGGCAAGCCATAAGGAGACTGGAGCGAGAGTCTCCCCAAATTTGGGGTTCTTTCAGTATAAACATCCAGTAACAAAAAAAATTCAGACGTATCTGAATTACACCAGACTTCTCAACAGAGACTCTAAAGGTCAGAAAATCTTGGGCAGATGTAATGCAGACCCAGGCTCCTATATCCAGCATAATCCTCAATCACCATAAATGGAGAAACCAAGATATTTCTTGTCAAAACAAATTTAATGAATATTTTTTTTTTTCCGGAGCGGAGGACCGAGCCCAGGGCCTTGAGATTGCCAGGTAAGCATTCTACCACTGAGCTCAATCCTGAACCCTACAAAACCAAATATAAACAATACTTTTCTCTAAGAAAGCACAAAAGAGGATAATAGGAGGAAAACTCCAAGACAATAAACTAAACTATACCCAAGAAAAACCAAGAAATTAATCATCTCTCAATAATTTCAAAAAAGAGAAGCACACAAACATAATTTCACCTACAACCAGAAAAAGAAGACAATGCAGCAATCATTGGCTTTAATATCTGACCAGATCCTCTTTCCCTAATCCCCAAGCTTCTAGGGGCCAAACTGCCAGCCAAAGTGTATGCAAGGATGCTCTATGGTTCAAGGTGAGGCCTATTGCCCCACCAAAGGCAGATCCTAGAGGTGTGAGGTGGGGATGGATATGTGTGGCTGCAGGAGCACTGTCACATAGGCAAAGCTGAGCAGAAACGGGATGTAAGGTTTGATGAGGGGAGTGTGGAAAGTAGGACAATATTTGAAATGTAAATAAATAAAATAACTAATTAATAAAAAATAGCCAAAAATAAAATAACAAGTAAACAGGTAAATGAAAATTAAACCAAACCAACCAAACAAACAAACAAAAACTCCTGTAGTGGATTGGCCTAATGCTGCTTGTGTTTTAATGCTAATTTGTAGAACTCAAGACTGGTTAACCCCAAATAACTGACCCTGCTCCCAGTTAACTGTGATTATAAAGAAGCCAACAGCCAACAGCTGCACAGCAGAGAGATGGGGGAGGGGAGCTTTGAGGGCTTTGCTAGAGAGGATCATGAGGAGGGAAGGAGGAGGAAGAAGCTGCCAGAGAATAAAGGAAGAACATGTGTGATGAAGAGGAGAGAGGAAGAGGACAGCAGCCATGGTTAAGGGAGAGGAGAGCCTGGTCCTGAGGGCTGTCCAAGGGGAACAAAAACAGTCAAGATGCTACACAGTCAGTAAGAGCAGCTCTCAGGCGAGCAGAGATCAGCAGAGACCCCAGACCAACAAGCTACGCAAGCATAACTCTATCCAAACTCCCTCTCAATATCCCGTGTCCTCCATGGGCCTGGCCTCAGCGTGTGTCCTGCGTCAGCACATGTGTCTGTCTCAGCTGACATCACTCTGCCCATCAGCCCGAGCCCAAGGAAACAGCGAGAAACCACACAGCCCACCAGAAGGGTTTTTGCTGTGGTTCTATGAAGTCCCAACAAATGCAGCTCAACTACAGAATGCAAGGCAGACCAATGCATGTGTGTCCTTAGTGCAGAACCCTTCATCACATGTCCTTTCACATGCGTGCGTTAGCAGAACATCCTTTTACCTGCATCTGCCTCAGTGAAACATTCCTTCACACATCTGCCTTAGCCTTTCACCTGTGTCCACTTCAGGGAACCACTCCTTCAGGTGTAGAATTTCTCTAGAATAGCAAACCGCATACAGAACATTCAGAACAAAACAAGGTGTGTGGTCAGCATGTCCTTGAGCCAAGTCCCTTCTCCTCGTCAGTGATAGCAGGCTTGTTACAGCAACAATATGAAATGGCTGGCAGGCATGGAACAAAATGGCAAAGGTATTCTGGGGGATGTCACACAGTACCAGCCAGCAGCTCAACTGAATTTTTAAGTTTTGATGTTACAAGTGAATATACTTGACCTTCAAACGCTGAGAGAGCCCATTATAATATGAACTATATAAACTAGGCCAAGACCACCTCTAGGGCAGAGGCCCTCAGCCTGGGGGTCGTGACCCACACAGGGTCTCCTATCAGATAGTTTACACTACAATAAAGATTCATTACAGTAGCAAATTTACAGTTGAGAAGTAGCGACAAAATAATTTGTAGTTGGGGTCACCACAGCTTGAGGAACTGTTCTAAAGGGTTGAGGCCATAGGAAGGTTGAGAAACACTGCTCTAGGAAATTATGTTTTCTTTCTCTTTCATATTTTTCAGACAGAATCTCAAACTGTAGCTGAGATTGGCTTGGCTTGGAACACGTGTGTAGTTCATGCTGGCATCAGACTTATGGCAATTCTCCTGCTTCAGCCTCCTACTCAGGAGCCTACCAGGGTGAGATCACAACCACGGGTAATGGGATTGCTGTTCTTGGTTGTCAACTTGAGTGTACCTGGAATTAACTAATGCCAAATGGCTTGATGCCCTGTGAGGGGGATTGATCTCTCTCTCTCTCTCTCTCTCTCTCTCCCCCTCTCTCTCTCTCTCCTTCCTTCTTTCTGTTTTCCTCTCTTCAACCCCCTCCTCTTGGTCCTCCTCCTCTTCTTTGGTTTTTTTGAGACAGGGTTTCCCTGTGTAGCTCTGGCTGTCCTGGAATTCATACTGTAGACCAGGCTGGCCTTGAACTCAGAGATCCACCTGACTCTACCTCCTGGATGCTGAGGCTAAAGGCATAAGCACCATTGGATTTTTTTTCTTAATTAAATTTTCTGAAGCAAGAAGACCTACTTGTAATCCAAATCTTGGAGATCAGAAGATAAATCTTGGGGCTGGGGATTTAGCTCAGTGGTAGAGGGCTTACGTAGGAAGCCCAAGGCCCTGGGTTCGGTCCCCAGCTCCAAAAAAAAGAAAAGAAAAAAAAAAAAAGAAGATAAATCTTTAATTCAGATCTTTTGAGATGGAAAGGCCCACCTCTTATCTGGACCACACCTTCTTTTTTCTTTTTATTTTTTTCATCTTTATTAACTTGAGTATTTCTTATTTACATTTCGATTGTTATTCCCCTTCCCGATTTCCAGGCCAACATCCCTCAACCCTTTCCCCTCCCCTTCTATTTGGGTGATCCCCTCCCCATCCTTCCCCGATAACCGCCCTCCCCCCAACAATCATGATCACTGGGGGTTCAGTCTTGGCAGGACCAAGGGTTTCCCTTTCCGCTGGTGTTCTTACTAGGCTATTCATTGCTACGTATGCAGTTGGAGTCCACCGTCAGTCCATGTATACTCTTTGGGTAGTGGCTTAGTCCCTGGAAGCTCTGGTTGGTTGGAATTCTTGTTCATATGGGGTCTCAACCCCCTTCAAGCTCTTCCAGTCCTTTCTCTGATTACATCAACGGGGGCCCAGTTCTCAGTTCAGTGGTTTAATGATGGCATTTGGCTACGTATTTGCTGTATTCTGGCTGTGTCTCTCAGGAGAGATCTACATCCAGTTCCTGTCGGCTTGCACTTCTTTGCTTCATCCATCTTACCTAATATCTGTATAGGTATGGGCCACATGTGGGGCAGGCTGTGAATGGATGTTCCTTCTGCCTCTGTTCTAAACTTTGCCTCCCTATTCCCTGCCAAGGGTATTCTTGTTCCCCTTTTAAAGAAGGAGTGAAGCATCTGCATTTTGGTCATCCTTCTTGATTTTCATGTGTTCTGTGCATCTAGGGTAATTCGAGCATTTGGGCTAATATCCACTTATCAATGAGTGCATACCATGTGAGTTTTTCTGTGATTGGGTTACCTCACACAGGATGATATTTTCCAGTTCCATCCATTTGCCTATGAATTTCATAAAGTCATTGTTTTTGATAGCTGATTAATATACATTGTGTAGACGTACCACATTTTCTGTATCCATTCCTCTCTTTAAGGGCATCTGGGTTCTTTCCAGCTTCTGGCTATTATAAATAAGGCTGCTATGAACATAGTGGAGCATGTGTCTTTGTTATATGTTGGGGCATCTTTTGGTTATATGCCCAAGAGAGGTATAGCTGGATCCTCAGGTAGTTCAATATCCAATTTTCTGAGGAATCTCCAGACTGATTTCCAGAATGGTTGTACCAGTCTGCAATCCCACCAACAATGGAGGAGTGTTCCTCTTTCTCTACATCCTCTCCAACATTTGCTGTCACCTGAGTTTTTGATCTTAGCCATTCTGACTGGTGTAAGGTGAAATCTAAGGGTTGTTTTGATTTGCATTTCCCTTGTGACTAAAGATGTTGAGCATTTCTTTTGGTGTTTCTCAGCCATTCGGCATTCCTCAGCTGTGAATTCTTTGTTTAGCTCTGAGCCACATTTTTTAAATAGGTTTATTTGTCTCCCTGCAGTCTAACTTCTTGAGTTCTTTGTATATTTTGGATATAAGCCCTCTATCTGTTGTAGGATTGGTAAAGATCTTTACCCAATCCGTTGGTTGTTGTTTGGACCACACCTTCTGCTGGCAGCTCATATCAAGGACATGGAAGAAGGAAGTTTGCTATATTAATTTGCCTACTTCTTCAGGATTCCCGCATGTACTGAAGAGCAGCTGAAATATCCAGCCTTATGGGGTCCAGGAGTTGCCCCATAAACCACACAAACTCTGACCTCACTTAGAGAGGGATGGTTTTTTGAATGCCCACCCTAAGACTGATCATCAGAGACGTAGCTGAGAATTTGTCAGGCTACGACCCTGGACATTTTTCTATGTCAGTTTATAAAGCTTAAATCTGTGAGCTCATAGGCAGGTGCTGGAAGGGCTGTCTGGTTGTCAGCCCTGACTCAAGCCATTTTAGACAACAAAGGTTCATACTGACTTTTTATCTGTTTAAAGATTTATTTATTTATATATAAGTACACTGTAGCTGTCTGCAGACACACCAGAAGAGGGCATCAGGTCTCATTACAGATGGTTGTGAGCCACCATGTGGTTGCTGGGATTTGAACTCAGGACCTCTGGAAGAGAAGTCAGTGCTCTTAACCATGGAGTCATGTCTGCAGCCCTCATATGGACCTTTAATTTTATTGGTCCTACATGAAGCTTATAATTATGAAATTTAAGATTAAGAATATTAATAAAAATGATGCTTATGCCAATATTACTCTGGGACTGGTATGCCAACTCCATTCAGGCTGTGTAAGGTCATCTCTTTTCCTTTTTAATTTTATAATTTGTCATTTCAGGGTATGGTGAACTCTTTCAACAAATGCTTGTCCTTGTGGATGGTATTCTATACCAGTAATATGTACAATATGATATCATTGACAAAATGGTTTTTATTTTTGCTCTGATTGGTATTTTATTTCTCCTTTACAAATTCCACATAATAGAAAAAGGCTTTTTGATAACATTGTTAACTTTGCTGGAAATGATCATATAATCATTTGAAACAGCACAAATGTGCACATACAGGACTGAGGTTTCTGCAGCCTGTAAACACCTCTGTGGGTTTAACAAGGAAAAAAAGCAATTAACTGACAATTCAACTGTAACTCTTAGAAAAACACCGGTTTCCTTACCAAGCACGAGTGTCCTGTACAGGGACCTATCATCCCAGATGGCAATGAGTTCAAGCCTAGGGCAGCCAGGAGCAGCTCCCCACACCAGCTCAGAAGACCCTCCCCACCTAGCACTTCTTCCAAGTGCTCCTTAACCTCATCACAGGTGACAGCAGTCGCCCCAAGAGAGGACAGAGCAGCAGACACAGTGGTGGTGGTTCCCGAGTGTTGTGTGCGGCATTTCATATCCAGCGTCTCAGGAACGTGTCCATGCAAGCATGCGTACCATTCTTTAGACTGCTCCCCTCATTTCTTGAGTGAGGGGACCAGGCCTTCCTAATTCACTTTAGGTGCCTGGAATAACAAAGTATTTCACCAGAAGGGGTGTAAGCAGTGCTATCTGATAAGAATACGAAGAAGGAAAAAGCAGATATCTTAAAGAAAACGTGTGTTCTACTCACACTAAAATATCAGACCAATGCACAATATACTGCAAAACTGTGACACAATACGGCCAAACACAATGTTCAAATATTGAACTGTTCAAGCATGTGAAGATCATCTTCTGAAAGACAAACTGGGTTCTTATTTTGTAGCTACCTTTGTGTAACTTCAACTGCTGTCCCTCAACAAGGTCTGACACTGTCTTGGTACTTGTTAGGAAGTTAGATGAGACAATTTAAGCTCAACAGTCAACTCCCGGGATCTCCCAGCGCTCATTTTCAGCATTCGTCCGAGGACTGGGCATCATCTTCATCCCTCACTTCTCGGTATCTCCCTGAAGACTCCCCTTCTGGATTGTAGCTCTGCATTGTAATATTCAGTCTCTCAGCTAGTTTCTGTGCTGCGAGCTTTGCCCGCATCTTCTCATAATTCTGCTTCTGCTCTTTCTGCAGAGCCAGCGACTCTTCTATGGAGAGCCACTGTGCAGGCAGGGGGTGGAGCAGAAGAAGGCGAGCTGCTGTGACATCATCAAGATGCTGCCTAGCCCTGCGTCTCTGCTCTTCTGAGGAAGCAGGAGACTGAGCCCTCTGACAATGACTTGTTGAGTCACTCTGTTGTGTGGGTAACACATTGGTCTTAAACTTATGAGGAGGGGGCACTGGGTTTCTAGCTCGCATTTCTAGCACTGTCATGTAATGAGGCTTCTTAGGAGTCTCACTCTGCACTTCTGGAAAGTTCTCAGTGCTGGTGTTTTCTTCTGAGGGTTCAGTCTGGTCTGCAGTTGTGATCTTTTGCAATTTAGTGATAAATAGACTGTCGACGCTGCTGGAAACCTCTTCCGCTTGACTTGAATGCTGGGGGAGATGTTCATTAACTTAAGATGGGGGAGCCTGGGCTGTGATGCGGACAGACAATCTGGTAGTCACTGTGCAGCCAGTCTCCAAAGTCTCATCATTGCCTTTGTGAGTGAGCTGTGTAGGTCCCTGAGTTTCTGAGGTTGTTTTAGATGATTCAATGTCTACTGACGAACATTCAGGAACTAATGATGAAGTATCAAGCATCAGGTCAGAATTCTGGGCCTTGTCTATGTCGGTATCAACTCTTGTGGATGCTTTATGCCTTAGCTTACAGTCAACACTAACAGGATGAAGTAGTTCAGTTCTCCCTCTGACCTCTTCACTTTCTGAAATGGCAGCTCTCAGTTTGGCAGTGGTGTCTGAGATCTTTTTACCAGCATCAGATCCAGCCGTCTCCAGGCAGGTGTCAGCCAGTCCCTCAAGGGCACTAAGAGCATTAACCATGAAAAATAGAACAAGATCTCTGCCTCTTGCCTGCCTGACAGCCAAGCATGTGTATGCCCTGGCTATGCTCACGCTGGGACCCCTGCTAGATATTAAGATATAGATACCTGATAGTTGATTAGGACCCTGTTCGAAAAGGAAGACACCGGATATTTCCCTCTGGCATCCATATGTCATGCGTGGTTGTACATGCTGGTAGAATCTCTCTCTCTCTCTCTCTCTCTCTCTCTCTCTCTCTCTCTCACACACACACACACACACACACACACACACATTCAAAGTTTTGAAGCACAGCAGAAGAATCTCTGGGACTCTAAGCCTGACCAGCCTCATCTGTGAGCCACAGCTTCTGTGTGAGAGCTCCTTTGTGTGAGAGGCATAGGGTGACTGAGGAAGGTTGCTGGTGTCCATCCCTGGCCTGCAAGTGCATGTATACAGAGACATGGACACATGCACATGCTGAGTACCCCTCATCCAATCCTGAAATCTGAAAACACTGAATTTCAAATCCAGGCATTCTCCTAACCTACACCTTCCCTCAGGAATTGGAGATGAGGCCTTGCAAGAATCCTCAACCAGTGAGACTGGCCCAGACCTTCTGAGATCTATTCTGACCCAGGAGGAAACAGCACGTGTTATCAGGACAACACAGAAACTCAAAACTCCAGCCTGATGCAGGGACCGCCTGCTGGGTTAGGAGAAGACTCAGCATCAGGTTCCTGAATGAAAACATCACCTCCGAACACACGGGGTGGCTGTGGCTATGCCTTCAAGGCATCTTCAGCAGCAGCTTAAATGGACTAGGGATGACTAAGGGAATCTGCCTGCAGGATGATGTGAGAATCCTTTTGCTAAGGCTTGGTCGCTAGATGTTGCCACACAAACCCTTGAACTCTTCTTGGAGTACAGTCCAGGCAGTGGCTGAACACAAAACATTCTGATTATGAACTGAGTTTAACAGATAATCCGGAACCTGAAGGCCACAGGCCCAAAGGTCTGCACTGCAGGGGTGAGGCATCACTGCAGGGATGACCACACACTGCAGGGGTGAGGCGTCACTGCGGGGATGACCACACACTGCAGGGGTGAGGTGTCACTGCGGAGATGACCACACACTGCAGGGGTGAGGTGTCACTGCAGGGATGACCACACACTGCAGGGGTGAGATGTCACCGCAGGGATGACCACACAGTGCAGGGGTGAGGTGTTACTCAGGGGATGACCACACACTGCAGGGGTGAGGCGTCACTGCGGGGATGACCACACACTGCAGTGGTGAGGCGTCACCGCCGGGATGACCACACACTGCAGTGGTGAGGTGTCACTGCAGGGATGACCAGGAAGCTGACTGAGCTCCTCAGGGCTCTCCCTGTCCTGAATGTGCTTCCCTACTAGGTGAGCACTGCAGCTTTCAGGGTGCTGGAGGCCTGTGTGGGCAGCAGTAGAAACTGCTATCCTTGTTATTCACAGCTGAAACTATCACACAGGGCATTCCAGAAGTGAACACCACTAAAGTGGAGCCTTTCACAGCATTCTGGGTAGGATGGCAGAAAGCCCCATGACAATTTCGCCTGTGATCCATACCAAATGTCTGCTGTCAGTGCTTGTCTCTTAGGAGCCACCTGGATGATCCAGGGGATGGTCCTGAAGAAAAGGCTTGGCAAAATTGAGGTCTCCAAAGCCAGAGGAGCAGTGAGGAGGTGCAGGGGCCGTAGACCATGGAGACTGATATATGCTGATGTTAGATACCCAGACTCATCCCTGTGTCCAAGTCTGGATGTCACAGAGGCACCTGGCAAAGGTCCCAACAGTGTCCTTCAGGATTCAGCTGTCTCCCTACTTGCCCTCCACCTAACCCACTTCTTGTGGCTCTGGGAGTCAAGGACTTCATCACCTTTTTCGTTTTCTTGTCATATTGCAGGTACTGTAACTCGACCACTCTTCCTCCTGCAGGAGACACATCATTTGTCACAGAACAGGACTGCTGCACCAGGAAGACCCATAGCATAACCAGGACGCTACAATGAAAACATGACTGGCCCTTCATGCTGAATGACAGGAAAAGCACCCGGCCTTCTCTTTGTTGCAGACTGGATTCCTCAGCCTTCCTGTTATGAACAGGGCACTAGTACCCTTCACAGGATACTTAGTGTTTATAAGACATTTATAGAATTCATCTTGTATATAGGCCATTGGGCTAGGAGCCAGCATCAAGGCATCAAGTAGGAGGAAATACAGAAACATTCTAGGAAGGGAAAGCCAGGGGCCAGTGGGATGGCTCAGTGATTGAGGACCAGAGTTCAGATCCCAGCACATGGATGTTCACAGTCATCTGCAGAATCAGATCTAGGGGGTCCCATGGCCTCCCCAGCTCCCAAGCAGCTACATGTGTGCGTCTTAGACACTTCTCACTCACCGTGAAACAACCTAAGCCACAAAACATCCCACACCTTCTTGGATGGGCCCATCCCTGGGGGAGTCTTGTGTGTTCTGGGCTTCAACTCTAGGAAGGCTTGGCCTTGTTTTATAGGATGTCTTATTACTTGTATCAGCAGAGAGAGAGAAAAAAGATCCAGTCCTGGAACCCTAGAGGACACTGCCAAAATGTCACTGCTGTGCTGGCATAGGCTTAGAGATATCTCCATGATCCATCCGAGTCACCTAGAGCTCAGGGAATGATGGAAAAGTCCATGTGAGTTCGCCCAGCGCTTGCAACCATGACAAAGCTTGGAAAACACAGGGCACATGTGGTATTTGATCCTGGGTCAGTTCAAACCTCTTGAGCCTGCAGCTAAGACAAACAGCTACACTGGCCTGAGTGCACAGGCCAGATCTCAGAACCTGTTTGCCAACCATGGAACACTCTGGATTCCTCCTCTCAGCTGGACCTTGATCTGCTACACCTCATCCACCCAAGCTTCTCAAGAAATGAAGCTACCAGGTTAATGCAACAACTAACTGAAGGCAACAAGAGCCTTCAGCCGCCCTGTGGCAGTAAGGTCAGTCCATAGGTCTCCTGTCCCTGCACCCTCAGTACCTGTGAGAGCCATGGCCACCTATTCCCTTCCGAGGTGAGGACAATTATACCCACAACCTTGCTTTCAACAAATCCTGCCTTGGCCATTGGTGGGACCCTCATGAGTCTCAATCTGATGCAGGCCTCCTCAGACACTTTGGCTTCCTTTCTGGCTGCTGGAGCTTGGGCCCTCTGGCTTGGCCTAATGTAGGATCAGCAACATCCAACTCTGTCAAGCCTCAGCCATCCCACATTGGGTGCCCTGCTTCACTCCTAGGTGCATTCTTTTCCCACATCTCTCCAGTCTCTCCCTCATCCCTAATTCCCCTTGCCTCTCAGGCCCAGCCCTTCAGTCTCTGATGGAGACTGTCCTGGAGGGACAGGAGCCCCTCCCCTGCTGGGCTCTGACAACTCCCCCTTGGGCTGACTCATCTCTACAGGCACAGCCTGCTGCTCCCCTGCCCCTGCAACCCACTTCCTAGCTCTGCTTCACACAAACACTCTGAGATCTCTACACTGGCTTCCCATTCTATTTTGCTCCCTCTCTGTCCTCCAGAAGTTCTGCTGCTCTCTCTCACCACAGCAGGACCCACCAAGACACTGCTCCTGACCCCAGCAGCCACCAGCAGCCCAGGTCATGGGGCTACTAACAGCTTTGGCCCAGGACTCAGGGCTCTTTCCTTCTTCAGTATCCAGTCCAGGCTGAGACCATCTGGCCTGCTGCTGGGTCCTTGAAACCCTCAGTCTCACAGCCTCTGGGCACTCTGAGCCCTAGTCCTTATGGCTAACAAGTAGCTGCCCAGTCAAGCAACATGGGCCTCACTGGCTTCCTGGTGTGCCATGATGCTTTCCATGCATGGCTGGGGATGACTGCATGCTAGGATTATGTCTGGAACTAGACCTGCAGGTAACACCTGATGGGTTGGCCAGGCTGTCCTCCTACTCCTGTTCTCAGGAGATTCTCCTGACTAAGCCTCCCAAGTGCTGGGATGACAAGTATGTGCCACCATGCCAGCTAGGGGTCTTCAGGTGTGATGAAAGACTGGGATCTGTGGTCCTGGTTACTTCCAACAGTGGGGACGCCAGTGTTCTGAGCATTCTGTCATCTAGGACTTATATTCCATAACACTGTGAGACTTCTGCACTGGTTACCTGTTCTCTTTGAAACCTGTCTTCAGGTATCTGACAGTGGGAGTCTCCATGAAGTTTTTGTCACCCTGAGGATGTGGCTATATTAATAAGCTCAGGCAGCATGCAAACACAGCAGAGGTTACAAACAAGACTACCAGGCTGGGGTCACTAAGTGATAGAGTGCTCCTTTGGCATGGTGAGGGCCCAAGTTCTCTTGCAACCAACATCTGCTGGGGATGTAGCACAGTGATTAGGCACTTGCCTAGCGTATGTGATGTCCTGGGCTCCATCCCTAGGACTAAACCCTCATCCCCACCCTGAACTCACCAGGTCCAGGCATCACTGTCATTCCTGAGGGCTTGAGTTTGATCCTCAGGCCCTCTCTGATACAAAAAGAGAAAAAGCTCCCTTGATTTGTGTTTGACCCCCACATGTGTCATGCCCGCCCCACTTTGAGTGTACAATTAAGGAAAGCATGAGGAAGTGGTTGAGAGGCACTCACTGCCCTTGCAGGAGACCCCAGTTTGCTTCTCAGCACAAACTGCATGTGACTCAGCAGGTCTCAGGGTGGAACTGGATATGTGACCCTGTGCTATAGCACTGTCCAGAGTGGGGACTGCAGCTTCTGAAGAGGAATGCAGGCCTGGCCTCCAGACCTCCACCTTCAAGTCCTGTCTTGAGAGCCTGATGCCCTGGCCAAAGAAACTCCATCTCTCCAGAGGAGCACTGCACTCAAATGACACCTCAGTGATGAAAACTATCTGTCCCCAAAGGCATGCCACTGAGCAGAGATAGCCTCAGTCATGCACCTCTGCCCATCCCCAGTTCCTCATGTCAATAACTCAACCTTTCATGAAGTAGATGGCAATGCTTGAGGTAGGATGATCAGTAGTTTACTGGCCAGTCTGGGCTCTATGAGATGCTCTCCCTGAAATCAGAGCCAGCAAGAAATTCAGCATGAAAGCTCTTTGTAAAGAAGCTCAATGACCCAGTTCAGAGCCTGGGACCCCGCACGGTAGGATAAAGTGACTCCCATGGCTTTTCCTCCACCTTCAACACTCATGCTTTGGAATGCACACCCCTACAATGAGATCAATACACATGGAATAAAAAATTAAACAGAAAAATTAATGAAGACAATGCATACAATGTTTTAAAGGATCCCGGGAACCCTCACTTAGCACTTTCCTTTCCTTTGTCTTGGGAACAGCACCTGCATCAGAGACTGGAGACTTCCTGCAAGAGAGAGAGGAGAGATGCACTGTTCATTCAGCTGGAGAGCTGTGCAAAGACCAGAGCCACCTGCCTTTTTCTGACAGTGGGAGCTGGGCCCAAGTGTGGGCTGTTCCTACTAGAGGAACCACAGGAAGAGGACCACCTTCCTCAAACCTTCCTGGAAGTCAGAGAACTGGCTATGGACGTCCCTCAATCCTCAGAGGACTCTCTTTCAGCGATGGCTCAGAGCCTGTTAGGACAAAGAGGGACCAGAGCTTCCCCCCAAAGCAAGATCCCTGTCTTATCTGACAGGTATGAGGGCTTAGGGATGGGACAGAGGATGTGACAAGGTTACATGTAGCACAGGACTAGGTTAGTAAGGCAATCAAAGAGTAAAGAATCCTGGAACATTCCTCATCTGTTCTTTTTGCTCTGTTCGTAGGGATGAGGGGCAGTGTGGGGTAGAGGACTAGGACACAGCACAGCCTTCTCTGCACATGGTGAGCTTTCTAGGCTGCCTGGTCACTGTGACCAGCAACTTTTCAACTGTGCCATTCTACTACCATGGCTGACACAACTGGTGGACCATGTAGCAATAGGACTTTACTGACTTAGCGACATTTGGAATCACACAATGATCATGTGTCACAGAAGAGTTTTTTTTTTTAAGAAAAGGATTTTAAAAAACTATTTATTTTGTCCATCTGAGTACGGTGTCCCTGTTTTCAGACACAACAGTAGAGGGTAGTATATGAGAGTAGAAATGGTTAAGAGACACAATGCGTGGTTGCTGGGGATTGAACTCAGATCCTCTGGAAGAGCAGTCAGTGGTATTAACCACTGAGCCATCCCTCCAGCCCCAGTATATTGTATTTTCAATGTTGTTTGTTTTTATTTCCTTTTTCATGTATGTCTGTATGGCGTTTCTGTGAGTACAG
The DNA here is from genome assembly GCF_021556685.1 of Rattus norvegicus. Lineage (NCBI taxonomy): Eukaryota > Metazoa > Chordata > Mammalia > Rodentia > Muridae > Rattus > Rattus norvegicus. The sequence continues at coordinate 24,584,494 of NC_141552.1, forward strand.
GTGTGTGTGTGTGTGCCTGTGTAAAGGTCAGGGACAACCTGAGCAAAGGTCCTCACCTACCTCTCATCCATGGCTGTGATTGCTAGGCTAGCCCTTCCCCCTAATCCTAGAGACTGTCCACTTTAGGCTCCTATTTCCCAGTAGGAAGGGCGGGATGACAGACACTACTGCATCCAGGTTTATGTGTCTTCTAGGGACCTAAACTGTTGCTGGGCTTGTTCAGCATGAAAATAAATCCCATTTCACAGCCCTAGCTGGGCCAGGCAGCGCACAGGTCTTTGCTGCTCTTGCAGAAGACTTGGGTTCAGTCTCCAGCACCAGGGTCAGGTGGCTCACAACCACCTGAGACTCCAGGTCCAGGGACTTCCAACCTCTTTCTGGATAAAGCTACATGGCAAAAGCAGGGTTGGGAGCTGGAGGCTTCTGGTGTTGGCTTCTCCCTGCAGCAGGGGGCAAATCATGGGCATGTGAAACATTGAACCCTGTAATTCTACAAAATGCAGAAGCTCCTGATGTCCCTCATGGTGCCCTAGAGCCTGTCCACCACTCACGGAGGCTTCATGAACATGGCCTTTTCCTGACATGTGTGCACTGTGCATCCTCACTCTCTACCCCCTGCTTTATGGGGTTGGAAGTCTCAGGTGTAGGAGGCGCCTACCATAGGCCTCTTCTCAGCATTTCAGCATTTTACCCACTTGACTATCACCAAGCATCCTCTGCTCTACACAGTTACCTCAGCCTGTGACCCTCATCCTCCAGACTCTCGTGAAGCAAACACCCATGGGTGTGCAGCTCTCATAGTTAGCCAAGCTAAAGGGGAAGGCAGCAAATCCTTCATGAACTCTACAGCTCCTGAGGCCTAGGAAAGTGTCTATACCGGGGCTAAACTCATGCTGCCCTGTAAGACTACATTTTTCCTTTAAACAGAAGGATGTGTGGTGGTGGTGGCACAGGCCTTTGATCCTAACACTTGGGAGGCAGAGGCAGACAGATTTCTGAATTCTAGGCCAGCTTCCTCTACAGAACTAATTCCAGGTCAGCTACACAAAAAACAACACTGTCTCCAAGAGTAAAACAAAAAGAGAAAGAAAGAAAGAAAGAAAGAAAGAAAGAAAGAAAGAAAGAAAGAAAGGAGTGAAAGAAAGAAAGAAAGGAGTGAAAGAAAGAAAGGAGTGAAAGAAAGAAAGGAGTGAAAGAAAGAAAGGAAGGAAGGAAGAAAGAAAGAAAGAAAGAAAGAAAGAAAGAAAGGAAGGAAGAAAGAAGTGAAAGAAAGAAAGGAAGGAAGGAAGGATTCATATTTTGTATACAATGAGATGCCTGCCTGTCTATACCTGAACCACCATGTTAACTATAACTCTTGTCACATCTGTATTAATTCAAATACTGAAGGCCAAATGGTTAAATCTTTTTTTTTTTTTTTTTTGGTTCTTTTTTTCGGAGCTGGGGATCGAACCCAGGGCCTTGCGCCAAATGGTTAAATCTTAATGACTATACAATTGGGGGGTGGTGCTGAAGAGATGGTTGGTTTAGTGGCTAAGAGCAGAAGACCAAGGTTCAGTTCCCAGTGTCCACATGGTGGCTGCTATTAACCTGTAATTGCAATTCTAGGGAATCAGTCTGGACTTCACGGGCACCACACATACCACATGGTGCACAAGCATTTATTAGGTGAAACACTCGGGCCCATAAAAATAAGTAAATAAAATATATGGTTAACAGACACTGTGATTCAGGAAGTTCTTAGTGACTTTGGTTATCATTTCTCTCTCCCAGAGACCTGTCTTCCTCATGCTCAGCCTCCCTGGCTTCTAGGACATTTCCTAGCTCTGTGGAGCATGAAGTACTCAACACCATAAGCCAAGCATTGCAAAGCCATCTGCACCTTCACTGCTACACCTTCTCCATGGCTGTGTCTAAAGGGAGAGACTTGGAATCTCACAGATGCAAGGCCAAACCTGTTGGGCTATGTGAGCCCAGCCACCCAATAGTCAGATCTACTCCTGTCCTTGGCTATGGCATGAGGCTCTTAAGACAAATTAATCTGAAGGATCTCAACAGCTATGCTGTTAGACCTCTCATTGCTCTGCCCGACCTACAAGCTCCTTTACTGGCTCAAATTCACACCCGAACTCCTCTCCTGCCTCAGCCACCATCAGCTCTTCTACTCCTCTCCAGCTGTGCTCTGAATAATCCACACTAAGGTGGACGTTAACCTCTTGTGGACCTCCAGACATATGCTTGTGATTACTCTTCATTGGCTGTTTTGTATAGGTAGGCGGGTTCTTCTAGTCTCATGCAGAAAACTGCTCACACATTTTGGATCTTACAACACCCTCTTGATTGAGAATCCTGACTAATGACTGACTGAGCCTTCCATGCCTGAAGTCACCCTCTGTCTCCCAGTCCAAGATGAGAATCCCCACCCTAACCCCATGGTGTCCAGTTTCATCTCAGAAGCTAGACTCTGCACTGCCCATTACCTTTTGGTTCTCTGCCTCTAATTCTGTTAAATAGTTCCTCTCTTCTTTAAAACAAATTCATTTTGTTGTTTATTTTTTGAGACAGGGTTTCTCTGTTTGGCCCTGGCTATTCTGACATGCTCTCTGTAGATCAGACTTGTCAGGAAGCCAGATATCTGCCTGCCTCGGCCTCTTAAGCACTGGGATTACTGGATTGTGCCAGCATGTTTAATTAAAAATTAATTAGTGGCAGTGCATGTTGGCACATGCCTTTAATTCCGTCCGTTTGGAGGTAGAGGCATTGTGAGTTCCAGGACAGCCAGGGCTATAAATTAACACCTTGTCTCAAAGAAAACAAGCCAAAAGTGAAACAAAAATGTTGCAATATGGTCTTAGGTATGTAACTGAGTCTGTTCTTGAACTCTGAATCCTCCCACTTTCACTCAGGTGCTAATCAGCAGGCTTCTGTCTTGACTTTCACTGAGCACTCAGGGCTGCCAGGACAGTTACCTCTCCCAGTGTAACTCCTGACTCTCTCATCAGCATCATCACAAAACTCCTGCTAAGAATTAAGGAAACCTGAATTCTAAGGAACAGTCGGAGCTCCAGTATTTCCAAAGCTCACTCTAATACAGATGGATCCTATGCTGCAGTAAAATGGTCACAGCTGGAGGTCTTAATTCCAGGACTTGGGACAGAGGGGTTGGTGGATCTTGAACTCAAGGTTATTTTTATGTTACATTGTTGCTCAAAGCAAGTTGGGCTGCTACAAGATACCCTGTCTCAAAACTATACCAAACACACCTAAAATGAAACAGAGGAGTTTGAGTGGGCACAGATGGGAAAGCTCGGCACTTTATGGCTAAGCCACCTGCTGCCAGCACCAAAGTCCATGCACAGCCCCGATTCTGAGCTGTGTCTGGGACCCCACTTAGGAGCACGCACTAAAGTAGCTCAGATCCAGGGCTTTTGGTCTAAGAGGAATTCAGGCAGTCACTCTTTGGATGCCAGTTCTCCAGCTCAACTGCCTGTCAGCCCAGGATCTGGTCTTAGTCATGGCTTGGCATCCCTAAATTCCTCCCAGCTGTGCTCTGAACTCACCCTGTGCCCCGTTCTGATGAATCTGCCATTCTCAATGGGAGTAGCCTGAAGAAGTCCCTCACACCTGAAGCACCACTCTGAGTGCACTAAATACTGCAGGGGAGGGGTGTGGCCAGCAGAGCACCCACCCCTTTCAGCTGTAGAACATTTAGCTCTAGAGTGAGCACTGCTGTGCATTGTGGAACTTAAGCAGTATCCCAGGATTGGCCTGGGAAGAGCCGTTGACACTCACACTTTCTGGGGTGACATGGTCTCCTGAGGATAGAGTCAGGTCAGGAGCAGCAACTGATGCTCACGAGAGACAAACTTTCTTCACCACCTGCCCATGCTGCCATCTGGGCTTTTTGGGTGACATGAGTGCTGAGCCCCCCAGGTAGATGGGTTTTCAGGGGTCCGGTGGTTATTGTCACCAAAGGTATCCACAAGGATAAGTCATACTGTACTAATTCCCATATTAGATCCCTTCTCACGGGTCACAGAGGCCGTGCTGGGTCCTAAATGTGGACCCAGGTTCCTGCGCACTTTTGAGGAGACTGGTCAGGGCGCAGGTTTCAGGACATTTTGTTTGAATTATTTTGGGGGATTTCATTTTTACTGTTGGGGACAAACCTAGGGCTGCCATGTGCTGGGAAAAGGCTTTGCCACAGCTGTAGATCAACCCTAATTATAAACTCCTAAATTCTCCCAATCCTGGAACTTTCTAGGTCCCTCACATGATGCAACCTTTGGGGGTTTCCTCACATAGAATCATGGGGTGGATTGCATCCCAAAGAGAGACAGTGGGAAATGTTCCCCAGTGTCTGCCTGTGGCTGTGGTGATGAGAGTGCTGACCAGTGGATGGCAGGGCCCATGTGAAACCCTTTTGTTTTCTACTTGAGTGGAATCTTCACCATGCCTTTTTTTTTTTTTTGAAACACAGGTTGCCCTGGAACTTACAGTCTTCCATCACCCAGACTCAGTTTCCCATGACTGGGATCACTGTCTTAAATTACTATGCCCATCTTTCTTTTTTTGTATTTATAAATCTTCTAAAAGCCAGAAGGATATAGAATTTAAAATTTTGCGGTCCAAGGCATTTTCAACAGGGGATTCTTGACCTAGGACTATCCAGACCAGTTTTTATTGTGTGGGTACTTCATTCCCGTAACAGCTTATGCTTGACAAAGAGTTCAAAGGTGTGATGTCACTGGGCATCAGGCGGTGTTCCAAATAGCAGCACCGACTCAGGTTGTAATTTAGGCTGGAGAAACTTACTAGGACCCTGGTAATCCTAGCACCCTGGGGCCTCACATGTCCTTAGTCTGATCTAGTGATGAATCAACTGCTCTTGAGGGTGGATTGGAATTCTAGTCACTGTGAGGCAGGAGCATTAGTATCCTACAGCCACTCTGGGCTCCATAGGAAGACCCTGTTTCAATAGTAAAGGGGTCACCTGCGAGTTCTTACTGTCTTCCCTGAGGCCTTCCTGCTGGAGTTAGAATAGCTGTCTCACCAAGTTGATGTAGAGGGCAGAATGTTGGTGCCTTCTATAATGAGGACTAGTGACAGATAATCTATGGAAATTCTAGAAAGATCTACAGGTATTTATGTCCTGTGCATGGGAATTGCTGGCTTCCCTGTGTTCTTTGCCTTTAATTTGCAGTCCATGGGGCACCTGGGAATGTCCCAAAACCAGGCTGCACATAGGGCTTGTCCCATAATTTTCACTTGCACCCAGTGCCTGCCTGATGGTCATAAGTCTGACAGAGCCACTGTATGCTCTCCTGAAACCTGCAGAGAGCAGTATATGGGACCCTACCATCCCCACACTGCCCATCAGTGTCTACAATGTCCCTATATGGCACTGAGATGGTCTAAGCTCGTTCCCGCCTATATGCTGCATCAGAATCTGACCATTCCTAATTTCCTCCTCTCACACCCACACTAGAAGCCCTGTACCCACACTAGCCCCAGCTGGCCTGTTGCCTACTGACATCTCATGGACTCTGCCCCAATCCCCTGCCCTACCCTGCCCTGCCCCGCCCTGCCCCGCCCTGCCCCGCCCCAATGCCCTGCCCTGCTCCAATTCCCTGCCCCAATGCCCTGCTGTGCCCTGCCCCAAACTCCTGCCCTGCCCCAAACCACTGCCCTGCCCTCACTCAGCTGACAATGTGGACATCTGAAGACAGTCACTGGACAATGGCTGACACACTTGTCTGAAGACTGGAAATGTTTCTCGATCTTGGAGAGGAAAGAAGGACCCTCCAACTACACTGTCCTCTAAGGAAGTTTATTCAGGTGAGGGATGACAGGGACTGTTTTGTCTCATGTCACACATGTCAGTAGAAAATATCCTAGGTATTGGATGCCGCTGTTAGCATTAACAGAATAAAGCACATAGTGTTGGGAAGGATAATAAATTATGAGTAGGATTAGAAAACCCCAAGCCTCTTCCAGGTCCTAAGAGAGCAAAAAATACCACCAAACACAGCATTAATATGGCAGGTTGGTTAAATCTAGTTACTAGATTCTAGTGTGATAACTATGACCCTTTTTGTGTCATGCTCAGCTTATAATGACTAGAGGACCTAAGCTTGACGGTCACCAATGCCTCTCCCTTGCTTCTCTAGCTGCTGAGCATTGAAAAGCCCTAATGAGGCAGCATCTGTGTGCAGACATACTGGATTATTCTTCTTCACTTTATCTCTCTGAGTCACCTCCACTCACAGTAAGTCAGTTTAATTCCATAAATTGGAAATGAGTCACGTGGAACATATACTTTCTCAATACAATCACAGATTTCCATGTAAAAGGTGAAACATGAACTGTCCCACCTAAGCTCTGGGCTTGCACAGACCTGCTCTGCAAAAGAAACATGTGTTCACAGCTGCAGTCTGCATTCACTATGGATGCTCTTGAGGTCCTCCCTAAACTGCATGGATTAAGATAATTATCTTGCTTTCTATCAAAAGAATTCATTATGCCAAGTTGGCCTGTAGAAGGAGGCTAGTCTCTTCTGTATTTCATCAGATGTGCTTAATGTATATAATCATCGATAGTAAGTGAAAGATCTGTTTGGAATTGAAACTGAGTGATGCTGGAGGATGATTCTGAATGCACAATGAGCAGTGGAGGCACCAGAGCCCAGTACGGATGCCTAGCAGGCTACCACATTGAGCAGGCACCGCTCAACCACCTGTACATACACATCTCCCTCTGAGATCTCTCTCCTTAATTGAAGGTGATCGTGTCCACCTAGTACACCACATGCCCTGGAAGGACAAAAGCTACCTACAGGAGCTGAGGTGATGACTCAAGGTTAGAGCATCTGCTGCTCTCTCAGAAGAACCACATGGTCCCTAACAATCATCTACAATGGGAAATGCTATTCCCTCTTTTGGATCAGTAGGGAAATGCACTCAGGAGTGGCCCAGATACATTTGAAAAAAAGAGATCCATTGAGTTTAATGATAAAAATAAATATAATCAGCAACAATAAAAAACACAGCATATGAATGATCAAGTGAAACAGCACCTATAAAAACCTATTTCCCAAAATGACGTAGATGGTCATTATCTTTGTGGTTTAATACTAATGCTGTGTTGTAAGAAAAACTGAGGCACATGGTTCTCCATTAGGATTATTCTATATTCCTTTGTGAAAATTGTCATTTTTTTCTGCAGCTCTACAGGCATGAGTGTGTGTTACTCAATATCTGGTGCACACAGTCAATAAGGAATGTGTGTTGTAGACTGATATAGACTAGGATGAGCAGAAGACATGACAGCATGGATACAGTATGTCAGTGATTACATCATAAAGTGTGTGTCCTTAAAAAAAGTCACATTATCCACACAAAAGACACTATCACCCTGTGTACCCCTTGGTAGCTTTGAATTCACTGGACCATGCACAGATCCATATCTAGCTGTCAGTTCTAAGTCTACAGGAGGGGAAAGGACCCTTGAATAAGATGGTCTTAAGAGTCAAGAGTTACAAATCAATTTTTATTCATAAGGAATACAATTTACAAAAAACATAAAATGAACAAATAAAATGGTATAAAAAATGAAAAACAGTAACAAGAATATATAACTATGAAATAACAAAAAGAAAACTTCAATGAAAATCATAACCAAAAACATTTCTTAACAGCATTTTCTTAATGAACATTTAGAAACACAGTTGTAGTGCTGTTTCTCCTGTAGGACGTGAGATGTCAAGGTAGTCCCCTCAATTGTCTCTCAAATGGTGTTGTCTGTATGAGAAAGGAGAAAGACCTCAAGGAGATAGGCTGGCATACGGATACATAAATTTAGGGTCTCTAAACATTGAGGAAATTAACTGAGAAGAAGAATATTCACCCACAAAAAGTCTTTGACTGTGAGGATTGTCGTCACAGGGAACTCCTGAGAGAGAAACTCATTCCTCAGGGGGCTGTCTTCCTGGGACCCGTCCTATGCCATGTCTCCTGCAGTTCCTGAGACCTGGGAGGAGAAGGCAGCTATTAAGACACTGATTTGGTGGGGACATGCATACCAGCTGTCAAGTTGCTGCCTTCTGTCCCCTCAGCTGCATTGGACAGACAGCACTGATCTTTTCACTGAAATCATTGCTGATATCTCTGCAGGCTGGGGAACATCACCAGCAACCCTCAAAGTACTGTGGGAGAACAAGCTGCTCCTCAGACTCTACCAGTGCAAACCAAGAATGGGGAAATGGGGAGAGACCTAATTGGGGTGCAGGAAGAAAGGAGAAGGCCACATGATACCTAGATCAAAGCCAATGACCAGGACTCATTTGCCATTTGCACTTGGTTCTTATCCCTACAATGTGCTTCCAACCATCACATGACCCCTGTATGACCTTTGTCACACGACCAAGAACTCATTCAAAACTCTTCATAGCATCCAATCTGGGACAGGGAGATGCAGTCATGTGATATGTTATTCCTCTGTCACCATTTCTGGACTGCAGTTTCAAAAAGGACAGAGAAGTATAATTGCCCATAATTCAGTTTCTGAAGAGTGGTTAACATCCCAGAATACTTGTGCAAGACAGAGCAATGAATAACTCTGTCACATGAGGTGGGTGACTGACTGGGTGTGGGGAGATTAGAAAGGTGATAGGGGAAGCAAAGATGTATCCAATAGGCAAATGGTATCACACATTGTTAATCTGACTCAGCTGCTTGTTCCTACCACATTTTGCTGGGTCTGGAGTTTGCTGGTCTTCTCCTGTTCATCTTCATCATTCGGGTTCAACTCAAACAAATATCTCTGTAACTCCTTGCTCTCCTGCTTCAATGTGACCAACTTCTTCTTCATACATGCCTGGTCCATCAGGAGCCGGCTGTGCAGGTTGCTGGAAACACACTCTGCATAGTAAGATCCTGAAGCCTCTTCCTCCCATTCCAACTGCCAAATCCCACAAACTCCACCAGGACCCAGATACCCATAAAGACTTCATAGAATACATCTCCATACATGTAAGGCTGCTGCACAAACAGCAAACAGCCAATCCAGGGAAGAATAAATTGTTTCTGTGACCCAAGCACGAATAAGAGTCCATGTCTGTCCAAAAGAACAAGGGATCTACAACTACCCATGAGAGCCCTATGCATCGGGACAGCATCAATTCGTAGGCAGTAAACAACCACAAGAGGACAGTAGAACCAAGGGAGGTCATGCTAACCATGTGGTCCACACATTGAGCTTTGTTAAACCTGGTATGACCCCAGAGCCACAGGTTGGCCTAATAACACTCTGATGCCTGAATCAGTATAGTTCTATCCAGAGCATTCTAAAGATGCATAGACACTGTGGTGAGAAGTAACAGTCTCTTATGGAACTGAAACTGAGTCCAAAAGACCCACGGCACAGTGATATTTAAACAGCAGAAGAGATGGGCCCAGAGCTGCAGGCTCTCCAGTCCAGAACAAAGAGAGGCAGCAATGGATATTCCACAAGTGATGGGCCCTTCTGACCAGTACTTACCGATAGAAGTTAATCTCCTTCTTGAGCTCCTGAAATTTCTCACGATGTTCAATGTTCTTGGTGTCTAAGTTGTGCAGTAATGACATGACCTCTTTCTCCTTTATCTTCAAGTTTTCATAAAATGGATTTGGCCTGAAGTAGGGGCTGGCCCCAGAAAGATAGAACCCAATGAACATCGAGGTTTAGGATTATATGAACTCAGGCTGTGTCCTGTACTACCCCATGCCTGGAAGGACACTTTCTGAATTCTACATATTTGGATCTTCTTCAGCTTCAGAAACTTGGAATTGTGTGCCCAGGACAACAGAAGCTAAGCATCCAGATAAAGGGTTCCCTGGCTCACTTTTTTCAATCAGGAGGGGTGGATCTGCATTCAAACCTGTTATGCTGTCAAGAGCCTAGGCCACAGATCTTACCCAACCACACACACACACACACACACACACACACATCCAGAAACCTCTGATTTCATTTTTCCTGTTTTGACAAGTGGAATGCTACAAGCCGAATAACTAATATTCTAGAGGCAGACAGTACACATAATTCTGGAGATGAGACCAGATATTGCCACAAACTTATAATCTGCCCGAGGCATACAAATGTATAGACAAATGTGACTACACAGGCAAAGAACTGTGCTGTTGAAAGTGGGGCTTCCAAAATAAAGCACTTACACCTCCATGAAACTATTATACAGGTAAATCCTGAAGTCAAAAACAGACCCCTAAATTCCAAGGGTGGAGGGACACAGAAACATATAAAAGTTGTGCATATGCATGCAGACCTGTGCACACACAGACACACAAACTGGGACACACCCACAAGAAAAGAAAAGTAAACAGACTCAGAGAATGAGAAAGAGAGACAAATATGGAAAGAGCACAATGAGAATCAGTAGAAATGTAAGCACCATTACTGTCTCAGAGTTTAAGGCACACAGACAAGAAGGAACAGGCCTGACCCTCAGGCCTTCTGGTTAAGCATTGATATGAACAATGTGGGACCTGTCACCTAAGGGTGCTGCCAGGAGATGATAGCATTCAGTCACCTTCCTAGCAAGTACAAACACTCTCCACAAACTCACAGCACCTAGAACCTTGCAAAGCTACCACCTGTCAAGGGCTTTCCAATTGTACACTGGGAACTCATGCTCCAGTGACTTTATCCCTGAAATCTTCACTCAGATCACAAGTTCAGATTTTCAACAGGTGGAATCAGAGAGTCCATTTCCAAACTCACTCCTCAGTAAGGGTCAGGTTCTGAATCTCCTCTCTATGGAGATGAGGTTTAGAACAAGGTCATTTGTTTGGAGCAATGCATACCTCTTGTTCATGGATCCACCTGTCACATAAAGGAGGCGATCTGTCAGCTCATTTCTCTCCTTGGTAGTTAGCTCTAGTTCTCTATTCAGCCTCTCCTCTTCCTCCTTGGCCTGCACCTTGTTTAGGACATTTTCAGGAGATGACGTCTGTCTGCAGGCCTCTGTAGGTAGAAGAACACAAGTGAACCCGCATGGGGCTAATGCATAGAGCATACACAGACCACAGTGAGGTCCAAACAGGAGAACATGCTTGGAAGCCAGTGTCACTGCAAGGAGTTTGGTCTATGTGTAAGAGGCATCCTAAATGGATCACAGTTCCCCCACTACTATATAGAGACCAAGAGATGTAAGCAGCCAGGTGTTCCCTATGCCCGCCCACACAGGCTTACAAGTACCAGAGAGATGCCTTCTTCAGGATTATTATCCGGTACGCAGGCTACAACCTGGTTTCAGGACTCTCACCCCTCTGGTTTCAGAAGTCAGATCATCAATTCAGCATCCACAATGACTTGATTGATCAGGGTTACTCAGATATCCTACACTGTTACTCTAGTCCAATAACTTTGCATTAAAAATCATGTAGGGGGAGGAGGACATGGTCAACAGACTTATTAATTCCCCCTACTGAAATGACAAATGCCCCAGAAGTGCCAATAGGTTACAGGCTCTTTCTCTACCTGCTCCATATAGTTTGGCTACTGTAGAAAAATATCTGCCACACAGAACCTCTAATATATGAAGGTAAGATTGGCCCCGTCAGCCAGAGGTAGTCAGAGGAGTTCTAAGAATATAAGGTCATGGCCAGGAGCACAATTCTCTCCCTCTTACTACTGTCAGATAGTCACTGAATTTAAAGAAGCAATGAAAGTGAAGTACATTGATGCCCTGTTTAATTCAGAGAAGTTATCCCCTCCATGACTCCTGATGGTGTTATTATATCAATTTAACATACCGAATGCACTGTAAAAGTAAAGACTAGAAGTTCACCCAATAATAGCATAGGCATTGCCATATCCTCCATGTGGTTATGGAGAAACTAATGATGTGAAAACCTTGACTTTCAGGAATTGTGATAATCATGGAATTCAATATCTGTGGAGATGTTCCAGTGGTTGTGGCCCATTACTAAAAAGGCCAGCGGAAGACCCACACACACACCCCTGACAGGAAGCTCAACATACACTGCCCAGAACTTACTCCACATTCCCCATGTCCTGTGTCCATCATTACCTTTAGGTTTCGTTTGCTTCACTCTAGACTCTTCTCTATCAACATCAACTCTCCCAAAGCGCCTGAGAAGACGGGCAAACATGTCTGTGGATATATCCTTTGGACACTCAGAGAAAAAGTAGAGAATTGGTTGTCACAACGATACTGGTGACATCACAGGGATTCCAAGGTCTGTCTAGGAGACAATAGAATGTCCACGAAGGGACTGCTGATGTCACGGAGAACAGACTTTGCCTCCCTGCTAATGTTCTCCCTGTACTGAGGAAAAGCTGATGTGCCCTTTTCAGGAGACTTCCCTGTGGCATAGCCACTGAGCACCACATGCTTTCAAAGCGAAATTTGACTCTAGGCTTGATTGGAAAAACCTAAGTCACTGCTATGTACCTAAATGAGTGCTTCCTCCACAATCCCTGCACAGAAATGTTTCATCCTACCTCAAATTCTCCTCAGTCAGCAATATTACCCATTAAAGATTACTGAGAAATCACACCAGTTCCTATAAGTAGCCAAAGAGGTCTCATATCTCATCATGTGCAAGTGCATGAAATCACACCCAGAAATAGCCTGTCGGGTAGGTTGCGATGTGGGTGTGTGTTATAGGTACAACCTGAAGCTTTGTGCTTAACATTTGACAGTTGCCACCAGATTCCTTAGGAGAAAGAATTGCATTCATTATGGTCCTGGCAACAATGTGGTGATCTGTTAGCAGAGGAAACTGAAATATTGGATCCACCAGTGAATGCACCCTCAGGCTGAGTGTGGGGCTCTCCTCTCTGCACTTAAGTTACCAAAGTAGGATTGCTTACAGGCCTCTCTAAGCTATAACGTGTGATTTCATCTGAAAAATAAAATAGTCAGCAGATGTGTGTGTTTGCGGGGGTGCAGCCAAAGGAGTAGGACAAGCCTAGAGACATAACTCAGTGGACAGAGTAAGAAACAAGCATCTTCACTCCTGTTTCATGGATCACCCCACAAAACACAAAAGCATTTATCGTACTAAAAAAAAAAAAAAACCAAGTTATTTTATTGAAAGCATACACTAATACTGTTTACAGTATTAGTAGCAAAGCTCAGATTTTGGGGGCAGATCCATGACTTGAACTATCTTACAGACAACATATAAAACAATAAATAAATAAATAAATAAATAAATAAATAAATAAATAAATAAGGAAAAAAAACAGAAAAATAAAAAAACACAAAATGCACAAGCCTCTCATGTGAAGTTACAGAAGAGTGATCCAGTGGTCACTTCTGACCAGGCCATTTTAGCTATGACAGTGCATAGTGACCCTTAATCTGATGGGTCATATATAAAGCTTTGTGCAATTTTGTCATTTTAACAAACCTCATCCAGAACATACATAACGACACAGGATATGATTGCCATGTCCTTGCTGTGTATCAAGTTATTTTTCTGTATCCTTGATTGTCAGGCCTATTACAGCAACAATCTGAGATGGCTGGTAGACTTGGAAGAAAGTGGATATGAAAGATCCCCATTTATATATCAGTACAGCCATTTCTTAAGCATGAGAATCTTTTAAGCTGGCCCTCGCTTAGCCCCTAGACGTTAGACAATAGACCAGAAAGTACAGAAAGCACATTCCCACCCACTCTCTAGGAAGCTGCCCGACCATAAGAACAGAGGGTATAGAACATATTTACTGCAGGGCAATTACAAGACAGGAAACATCTCTGGGAAGCTGACTGACCACTATAGAAGTGAGATGTCCTTGGTACTGAATGCAGCTGTGCTATAGGCTGACATAGCTATAGCCTTGTCCTGGGAACTCCAGAAGAGAAACACCTGCCAATACAGATATCCTTGGTCCTTGTCCTGGAAACCCCAGGATAAGAAAAACATGTATCAAGTCAGACGGCCTTCATACTGAAATAGCTGCATCGATGTGGTTACGGCCTTATCCCAGGAATTCCAGGACGAGAAACATCTGCTTAGTTATCCTTGGCACGAAATAGCTGAGCTAAGGAAACTGTGTAATCTTAACTGACATTTTAAGCTGTATATTTCTGTTGTTTGAGGCTCCTCACATCCCTCCTGCGTGAGGACCGTGTCGAGCCCCAGTGCATTGGTATCCCAAAGTAAACATCTTGTTTTTACATCAAGACTGAGTCCTGTGTGTTCATGGGGTGGTGATTGTCCTCAGGACTGGAGCGAGAGTCTCCTCTGTCTGAGGGTCTTTCAGATAAAGCTATAGTTGTGGGTTACACACCTCAGCTCTCATTGGCTAATGCTGTCCTCACAGTCCTTGGAGGCCCCTTTGTAAGACGACCTGTTGGAAAGTGGAAGCAGCTTTATTTGAGCTCAAAGTGAACCTGACGAGCAACGTAGACAACAAGATGGGGTAATTGAGAACCTGTCTAAAACCAGCACAGAAACCCACCCTTCATTCAAAGCATCATCTACCAATTCTTGAATTTTTACCATTCTCTGCCAACCAGTCTTTCATTCAGGAAAGGTAGAAAAGAACTGGAAATGATCTTTGTATTCTAAGGACCTTGATCTGTCTTTCCTTAGGTCCACGTTAAGAACAAATGAAATGGGTATCACCATCTGAATAACTTAGTATCACCTACTCAGCATTTCTAGCCTAATACTGTGCCTATGGCAATCTCAAGCTTCCCTAATGTTGCTGTCCCAACAAGAAGAATGAAGAACTGAGGTCAAACCCCAGTGAACCTTTCAAGGGGTTAGAAGAAAGCCATCAGAGATACTGCACTTCTTTGTCCTTAGATTAAATCAAGATGATACAACGTGAATCGATTGTGCTATTCAACCATACATCTTCCTCACAACCCCACCTATCTGAGGTCATTGCTTGGCAGAATTCATGCCCCACCATCCTAGATATTTCTTGATTCATTGCTGCCAAGGGCCAGGTTTCCTAAGTTTTGTTTTTTATAGAATTGGGTGTAGTCAATCATAGTTGCCCTCTGTAAGAAATGACAAATATCTATAATAACTGACCACACTGTACTTGTGTATACAAGTACAGTAGTGGAAAATTCAGCATAACTGAGGAGTGGGAAATCACCACTGTGTCCTGGCCTTTCTCTGCCCATATCACAGCTCACAGGCGGCTGGGGCAAACCTTGAGTTCCTCTGTAGAAACAGAGTGATGTTGAATGGACACTGAGCAGGCAGAGCAACACAGCTGAGGCAACTCAATTCCAGCAACAAATGCATTATTTGTTTCCCATCTTAACAGCTCCTTTTGAGGACTTGTCCCCACACCTAGCTTAAACACAGCAATTTTCATACATGCCCGCCTGCTATTTCATATTGTTGCTGTAATACGCCTCCACATCATAGATTTCAAAAAAATATATACCTAATACTGAAAAGGGTGATGCTTGTCATCATCTAGTGCATTGGGGGCCCAGGTATGGCCACAAATAACCAGGACACAGGGGATGCAGAGCAAAGGCAGATGCAACTGCATGCAGCTGCAAGCTTATTAACCCTTATACAGGCATGAATATGGATTACCTCACATTACCTTTTGGCAAGATATAATAAGATCGTTATTCCCATGATACCAGGAACAACCGAGGCAAGACTAGGCAAAGAAGTAAGACTAAGCCAAGGTTCTTCTTAAAATATCTGTATAGCAAACCACCCCTCTTCCTAGTATCACAATATACTTGTCATAACCCAGAGAGCATGAGAGCCTCTTCCACAAACATAGGACGTAGTACAACATAGTGTGAGGTAAAGTGAGAAAAACATTCCTTCTCAAGGGCAGCATTGCAGCCCCTGCTTGCATCTCTCAGCCGTCTTTCCTTGATCCTGTCTGGGAAGTGTATCTCAGTGACTCCACAATTTCTTTCTTTGTTCTTTTGTTTTAAAAGTAACACTGTCTATAACACAGCTAAATGTCCTCAAAGGGGTTTTATCATGCAAAAAGAAAGCAATATAATATATAATATAGGCAACCTTTAATGAGTGTATCTATTTTCTTAGGGGTATTTTTCAGATATCTTCCCAGATTTGGATTTAACTTTGGTAGTTGTTATCTGTCTAGAAAATCAACAATATCAAATAAATATTTCAGTTTCCTGGCGTAAAGTCCTCGGGAGTAAGAACTAATGATTTTGGAATTTGCTCGGTGTCTGTTGTTATGTCCCTCATTTCATTTCTGATTTTTAATTCATGTATTGTCTCTCTTGTGCATTGTTAGTTTGAGGAAGGGGTTGTCTCTCTTGTGGATCTTCTCAAAAAAAAAAAAGAGGAAGAAAAGACAGCTCTTGCTTTCCTTGACTTTGTATTTTTCTCTTTGTTTCTAAAGGCTTGATTTCAACCCTGAGTTTATTGCCCTTCATCAGATCCTACCAGACTCTCTATGGGATGAGGCTTTGTCTCACTTAGTAACAGCAGCATGGAATAAATGAAGCTTCTGCTGATCTCTGTTGTGGTGTTGCACATCACAATCTCACCGAAAACCATGCATAGCCTGGTTATAGGCTCTATTAAAGCAGCCCAATATTTCAGTGTTCCCTGCAAGGTGCCATGGAACGGTAGTAACATAATTCTGCATGCACATCGACAGGTTTCTCCACGGTCTTCTGGGTCATTTGATAATAATTTATAGTGAGTTCATGGATGAACACACACACACACACACACACACACACACACTTTACTGACATGGTGCATATTCTTTGCACACCAAAAATAAAGTGAGAATTACTGAAAATGCACCAATAGTGCAATCGACGGAGGGAGCTGTGGGGAAGCTGGGGCTTAGAGTTACTTAAAAGACCGATGCAGATTCTCCTTCTATTGGAGGAGAAACTTGATAGACAATGTGGTTCTTTATTTTCTTTCTCTAGAGCACACAGGACTAGGGTGGCAGCTAGGGCTTTGAGTGTGTTTGGCAAGTACTGTAGCACTGAATTAAATCCTAGGGCTGGAACCCTATTAATCATCTACAACAATTACAGGGCAGGCTGGATGACGACACTCAGCTGACAATGTGGACATCTCAAGACAGTCACTGGACAATGGCTGACACACTTGTCTGAAGACTGGAAATGTTTCTCGATCTTGGAGAGGAAAGAAGGACCCTCCAACTACACTGTCCTCTAAGGAAGTTTATTCAGGTGAGGGATGACAGGGACTGTTTTGTCTCACGTCACACATGTCAGTAGAAAATATCCTAGGTATTGGATGCCGCTGTTAGCATTAACAGAACAAAGCACATAGTGTTGGGAAGGATAATAAATTATGAGTCGGACTAGAAAACCCCAAGCCTCTTCCAGGTTCTAGGAGAGCAAAAAAAAAAAATAATAATACCACGAAGTACAGTATTAATGGGATAGTTTGGTTAAATCTAGTTACTAGTTTCTATTGTGATACCTGTTGTCAGTGCCTGCGCGACCTTGTGTGAATATCGGGTGTAGGTTTGTGGGGTTGAAAGAAAACACGTACACGGGTCACCCCTTATTTAGCCAGTGCCACCAAGGCTTTACTGAGATCTCCTTATATACCAGAGGCAAAAGCTGTGGAAAAACAACAAGGCAGGTGAAAATCCCCAACCAGGAAAATAGGACAAGTCTGTGTGGTGAAAGTTCCAGCCCAATCAGGGGCATAAACAGCTTCTTAAAAACAAGAAGCAGGAAAGCTCAGTGGGGAGGAAGGGTGCCATGGAAAATCCCAGCCCCAAATCAGGGGCTAAGAGCAGCTGTCAAAGGTGTAAACAATTTCTTGCTATAGCAGGCTGAAAGGCTCAGCGAGGGGGGAGGGAAACACCAAGGTAGGGCCCAACAGGAGCCTTCAAGGGTGGCTCTAATGTTTCACTTTCCTCTGCCAACTGGCCTCCACACTGTTTCTAGCACCATAATGATTTCAGGTCTTCCTCCTAAGGAATTTTGTGGCAACCATTGAATGCTAAGCACAAGGCTTCATGAGTGTTCCCCTATCACACACCCATGTTGCAACCTTCCATGCAGGCTATTTCTTGATGTGATTTCAAGCACCTGTACATAATAAGACAGGAGAAAAATTTGACTGCATATTCAAACTGGTATTATTTCTCAGGAATTTTTAATGGCTAATATTGGTGAAGGAGGATAATTTGAGTTAGGATGAGACATTTTTGGGCAGGATTTGGAAGGAAACATTCATTTAGATGCATAGGAATTACTAAGGTTTTTATAATCAAGCCTTGAGGAAAAATTGGCTCTGGAAGCAGGAGGTGCTCAGTGGCTCTGCCCCGGGAAAGTCTCCTGGAAAGGACACCTCAGCTTATGCTCAGTACAGGGAGAACATTAGCAGGGAGGCAAAGTCTGTTCCCCATGACATCAGCTGTCCCTTCTTGGACATTCTATTGTCTCCTAGAGGGTTCTTGGCGTCCTCTGCTATGTCACCAGTGTTGTAGTGACAACCAGTGCCCTAGTTTCTCTCAGTGTGAGTCTGGCGGTTACAAGCTAAGACATGTTTTCCAGTCTTAGAAGTGTTTTGGGAGGGGGGATGTCGATTGTGGAGAGACTAGGGTGAAGGAGTCTGACCTTTCGTCTCACAGAAATGATGGACAAAGAAAGTGGTTCTGGGGAATGTGGAGTAAGTTCTGGGCAGTGTCTTTTGAGCTTTCTGTGGAGGCGGGGGGAGGGATGGTGGGGGTCCTGCAAGCTTAAGCTGACCTTTCTAGCAATTGGCCACAACAACTGGAGCATCTGCAAAGGAATTGAATTTCCATGAATATCACAATTCCTGAAAGTCATGGATTTTAGAACATTAATTTTCCCATCCCCAAAGAAAGGATATGGTAAGGCCAATGCTACTATTCTGTGAACTTCTGGCCTTTACTTTTAAAGTTGATTTGTGGCTTGTTTTTTGTTTGTTTATTTATTTATTTAGTGGGTAATATTATTTATTGCCAAAGTCAAACATCTGGGTTACATCCTGGGACCCACACGACAGAAGGAAAGAAATGGCTCCTGAAAGTTATTTGGTCATGTGCTGCACACAGACAGACACACACTCACACACACACACACACACACACACACACACACACATTCACACACACTCATACTCATACTCATACTCACACTCATACATACACACTCACACACACACACACACAAACTTTGAAGCAAAAGTAATTTTTCTTAGAGTCTGATATAATTGGGCCTAATAAAAACAGCCTTGGGTGTAGTTCCTCTATAATTAAATAGTACTCATGCTCTCAGGCAAAGAGTTTAAAGTTTATAGGTACCTAATAAACTAGCATTGGGACATATGAAGAACATTTAAATGTTCAGCTGAAATACAACGAATAGCTAATTTAATTTGTTAAAAGTGAAAGCATACATAATTCTGAAGGTTTTTATACTAGTTTTATTATACATATAACTATGAAAGAGAAAACATACATACTTGATCAATGAAATGAGGAAGAGTGATTTAATGAACAGAAAAATGGATGGTACTTCAAAATTTCCATGATTACATATTATCTATTTAATTCCCTCCACAATAGCAAGAAACGGACATTACTATTTATGCGACATTACAGATACATAAACCGAGAAAATATTGTTTGGCCTGATTATCTGAGCTTTTTAAAGGTTTAGTTAATTGACAGAGCTGTGGTTTAAAATTAGGGTCCATATTCTTCTGTTTTAAATGTGTGACACTTTTCTCTTTTTTTCTCCATCTTTATTAAATTGGGTATTTCTTATTTACATTTCAATTGTTATTACCTTTCTGGGTTTCCAGGCAAACATCCCCCTAACCCCCCCTCCCCTTCTCTATGGGTGTTCCCCTCCTCATCCTCCTCCCATTACCACCCTCCCCCCAACAAGCCCCTTCACTGGGGGTTCAGTCTTGGCAGGACCAAGGGCTTCCCTTTTATTTCTAGTGGGTGCTTCTCTCCCTGCTCCTTGGGAAGTGGATGGGGGGAGGCCCGGGCCTGAGGTGAGTTGGAACTGGGGTAGAAAGGCATAGGGTCTCCTAGGTGAGAATGCCAAACCACCACTGCTGCTGCAGCCACCATGGAGAAGCCCTTGTTCCTGCTGCAGGGAGGAGAGTCTGGTGCCCACAAGATGGCTGAAGGGGAGCTGAGAGTGGACAGCTTCATCACCCGCCTGCTGGAGGTATGAGGATATCGTCCGGGAAAAATTGTGCAGATGACTGAAGCAGAAGTCCGAGGGCTGTGTATCACGTCTCGTGAAATCTTTCTTAGCCAGCCAACAGCTGTGAACACAGGTTTCTTTTGGAGAGCAGGCCTGTGCAGGCCCAGAACCTAGGTGGGACAGTTCAAGCTACCCTTTTTCCATGGCCAATCTCAGATCATATTCAGAAAGTATTTCTTGGGCTAAAGAGATGGCTTCGTGGTTAAGAGCACTGACAGCTCTTCCAGAGGTCCTGAGTTCAAATCCCAGCAACCACATGGTGGCTCACAACCATCTGTAATGAGATCTGATGCCCTCTTCTGGTGTGTCTGAAGACAGTCATGGTGTACTTGTATATAATAAATAAATAAATAAATCTTTAAAAAAAAAAGAGTATTTCTTCCAGGTGATGGATTTCCAATTTATGGAATTGAACTAACTTACTGATGGTGGAAGTGACACAGAGAGTTAAAGTACAGAAGGAATAATCCAGAATGTCCACCAACAGTTGCTGTCACCCCAGGGCTTTTAAAAGCTCAGCTGCTAGAGAAGCAATGTAGTCTTTGGTTATTCTCAAGCTTAGGTCTTCTAGTCATTATAAGCTGACCATGACACAAAAAGAGTCATCTACATCAAAATAGAGAATAGTAACTAGATTCGCACCACACTATCACATTACTACTGTATTTGAGGTTCTCAGTTAATATCTAAGAACCTGGAAGAGGCCTGGGTCTTGCTACACATACTCATAATTTATGTCCCCATTGTCAGCTGAGATTCTTCACGCAGCCTGGGGTCAAGGAGGTCATCCCACAAAGCACAAAACACCCATCTCAGATAAACATGTATGGTTTATTGAATCCAAAACATCCATGAATTTCAGGACACAATTAAATGTTGAAACCTAAGGATAATAGATAGAGAAGAGAATTAAGATTTCTAGTTCATAGATCCAGTAAACACCTTCAACAAATCATAGCAGCAAACTTCCATAAGGTAAAGAAAGAAAAGGCCATAAAGGTACAACAAGCCTACAGAACATCAAACTAATTGTACCAGAAAAATTCCTCCATTCACATAATAATTAAAATGCTAAATGCACAGATCAAGAAAGAACATTAAAAGGGGTAAGGTATAAATATCTAGTAACAAATAAATTCAGACGTATCTGAATTACACCAGACTTCTCAACAGAGATTCTAAAAGTCAGAAAATCTTGGGCAGATGTAATGCAGACACAGGCTCCTATATCCAGCATAATCCTCAATCAACATAAAAGGAGGAACCAGGATATTTCATGACAAAACCAAATTTAAAGAATTCTTTTCTGTAAGAAAGCACAACAGAGGCTAATAGGAGGAAAACTCCAAGACAATGAACTAAACTATACCCAAGAAAAACCAAGAAATTAATCTTCTCTCAATAAGTTAAAAAAAGAGAAGCACACAAACGTAATTTCACCTATAACCAGAAAAAGAAGAGAATGCAGCAATCATTGGCTTTAATATCTGACCAGATCTTCTTTCCCTAATCCCCAAGCTCCCAGGGGCCAAACTGCCAGCCAAAGTGTATGCAAGGATGGCTCTATGGTTCAAGGTGAGGCCTGTTGCCCCACCAAATGCAGATCCTAGAGGTGTGAGGTGGGAATGGATATGTGTGGGTGGGGGAGCCCTGTCACATAGGCAAAGCTGTGCAGAAATGGGATGTAAATTTGATGAGGGGAGTCTGGAAAGCAGGACAACAGTTGAAATGTAAATAAATAAAATAACCATTTAATAAAAAATAGCCAAAAATAAAATAACAAGTAAAAAGGTAAATGAAAATTAAACCAAACCAACCAACCAAACAAACAAAAACCCCTGTAGTGTATTGGCCTAATGCTGCTTGTATTTTAATGCTAATTTGTAGAACTCAAGACTGGTTAACCCCAAATAACTGACCCTGCTCCCAGTTAACTGTGATTATAAAGAAGCCAACAGCCAACAGCTGCACAGCAGACAGATGGGGGAGGTGAGTTTCTGAGGGCTTTGCTAGAGAGGATCATGGGGAGGGAAGAAGGAAGAAGAAGCTGCCATAGAATAAAGGAAGAAAATGTGTGATGGAGAGGAGAGAGGAAGAGGACAGCAGCCATGGTTAAGGGAGAGGAGAGCCTGGTCCTGAGAGCTGTCTAAGGGGAACAAAGAGCAGCCAAGATGCTACACAGTCAGTGAGAGTTAAGCGTTATTGTTTGGAAAGTAGGTCTGATACCATGGAGGGCAGGCAGCTGCCCAGCTACTGTGCTGACTAATGTACACTAAAATAAATTTAACACAATATGAGTAACCAGTAAGACAGCTATGTAGAGGATCCTAAAAGGAATACTTTAGTTTGAAGGGAAGGACAAAATACCAGAGAACACAGGGGATAAATTAATAAAACTAGGAAAGTTAATCAAAGAAGACTGTGAAAACCACAAAAATTAACAAAATGACAAAATTTAATGCATAGGTTTAAATAATAATTACATATCACTAAACTCAATATCTAGGGTGGTGGGGCATGAATTCTGCCATGGTCTGAACTCAGAAAGGTGGGGTTGGGAGAAACATGTCTGGTTAAATAGTCCACCCACATTGTGTCAATGTGATTTAATCTAAGGACAAAGAAGTGGAGCATCTCTCACGGCTTTCTTCTAACCCCTTGAAAGGATCACTGGGGTGTGGCCTCAGTACTTCATACTTCTTGCTAGGTCAGCGAAACTCAGGGAAGCTTGAGATTGTCATAGCACAGTATTAGGCTAGATATACTGAGTAGATGATACTAAGTTGTTCAGATGGTGATACCCATTTGCATGTGTTCTTAATGTGGACCTAAGGAAAGAGAGATCAAGGTCCTTAGAATAGAAGGAACATTCCCAGTCCTTTTCTACCATTCCAGACTGAAAGGCTGGTAGGGAGAAAGTAGTAAATAATAAAGAATTAATAGATGATGCTTTGAATGAAGGGTTGGTTTTTGTGCTGGTTTTAGACAGGGTCTCAAGTGTCCCATGTTGCCCTCTCCCTGGCTGGCCCGGTTCACTTTGAACTCAGATAAACCTGCTTCCACTTTCCAATAGATAGTCTTACAAGATGGGCCTCCGAGGTCTCTGAGGACAGCATTAGCCTTTGACAGTTGAGGTGTGCAACCCACAACTATAGTTTTAGCCACTTTGTTCCATGTCTACCAGCTATTTCAGATTGTTGCTGTTCTATGCCTGACAATCAAGGACACATAAAAATAACCTGATAGACAGCAAGGACATGGTGATCACATCCTTGCCTCTGCTGTATGTTCTGGATGAGGTTTGTTAAAATTCCAATATTGCAAAAAGCTTTATATAGGGCCCATCACATTAAGGGTCACTGTTCACTGTTTCATCTAAAATGGCCTAATCAGAACTGACCGCCAGACAACACTTCCTGCGAAGTTCCTATGAGAAGCTTAAGTTTTTTGTGTTTTTTCTTCTTCCTTCCTTCCTTCCTTCCTTTCTTTCTTTCTTTCTTTCTTTCTTTCTTTCTTTCTTTCTTTCACTTTATAGGTTTAGAGGAATGTATTTTGGGCCACGGATCTGCCCCTAGTATCTTAGCTATGGATGTGATCAATCAGTGTTAGTGTATGCATTCAATAAAATGTCCATTTTTGACTAAGGTAGATGCTTCTGTGTTTTGTGGGGTGACCCATTGTCAATGTGTAGTGAGTTGGGGCCCTGGGTATGGTCGCATACCCCAGGACACAGGGGATGCAGAGCAAAGGCAGAAGAAACTGCACGCAGTTGCAAGCTTTATTAATCCTTATTAAGCTAAGAATATGCATTACTACAATATTCATTGTGTCAAGATACCATAAGATTATTATTCCCAGGATACCAGGAACAATGAGGGAAGATTAAACAAAGAAAGACGAATAAACGAAAGCTTCTTCTAAAAATATTCATATAACAAATCACCTCTCTTATTATAATCAAAATATACTCACCATTACCAAGAGAGCGTTAGAACCACTTCCACAGAAACGGGACACAGCAGAACATAATTTAAGGCCAAGTGAGAAAAACATTTTCTTCTCCAGGGCGGCATTCCAGCCCCTACTTGAATCTGTCACCAGGCCTTTCTTGACCCTGCCTGGGAGCTGCAATTCTATGTCTTAACAATTCCTTCTTTTTTCTTTTGTTTTAAAGTAACACTTTACATAACATAGCTAAAGGTCCTTGTAGGGGTTTAGTCATGTAAAAATAAAGCAACATAATACATAATGTACATAAGATTATGGCAAAACTAGCTCCTCCCATGCTATGGAAAATCCTTTGAAGCCAAGCCTTGGGATCTAATCCTGTCAATTGATCAGCCAATAATTTCGCTATTTCCATAGGGGTAGTATCTTCTAGCTGTTTACCAAAAGACATTCGAACATCATATTTCAAGGCATTAATTACTTTTGAAGCACTTTCATTACCCTCTAAATAGGCTTGAATTAACTTCCAATCATGTTCTGTGTCATTATCCATATATTTACTAACAGAAAAGGAGTAGGATTTCATCATGATAAGCAATATAGGCCCGATAACTGGCATTGGCCGCAGCAGAAGAAACCATGAGTAAAACACACATTGCTAAGAATAAGTGCTCAGCAGTAAAGGACTTTCCTGAAGGGGACAAAATTATTCCTTTCAGTGCTTAATCGCTTCACCTGACCCCACAGGTAATAGGGTTGTCACTGCACGGATCCTTATCCATTGTTGTTTGTGGACACTAAGAGAAGCCAGGGCCTCAGTAATGGAGGACACCTCCTCATCTCCTGAGAACATCCATCAGGAGAAAATGGAGCTGGTTTAACTGGATTCCTTTGAGGGTAGGGAGCAGTTCTTATTATTCTGTGCTTGGATCCATCTCCTGGGTAGCCAGAATAGTCTCCCATCCTGTAATGAGACAAAACCCTCTCCCCTATATACAATGATGTCCCTTCCTGCCATTCAGCTTCCCGGGCAATTTTTATCCATACTGTCTGTTCCATGCCTTCTGGGGGGAAGTTCAACAAAGTGTCTATCGGCTCTTGATATAACTTCACCTTGTGGTAAATTAAGAAAATTAATAACATATAATGCTTGTGCCAATATAGCTCTGGGACTGGTCTGCAAACTCCATTCAGGTTGCATAAGGCCATCTCTTTCCCCCCTTTTTAATTTTATAATTTGTCATTTCAGGGTATGGTGAATTCTTTCAACAAAAGCTTGTCCTTGTGTATTGTGTTCTGTACCAGTAATATGTACAATACAATATCGTTGACAAAATTGTTTATATTGATAAGAAATATATGTTGGTCCATTATCAGTTTTAATTTTAGAAGGCAGTCCCATAACAGCAAAAGTTTCCAATAGATGCTGTATAACATGAGCAGTGCGTACTCCTGGCAATGGTGTAGCCCACACAAATTTTGAAAAATTATCTATGCTTACATCTATATGTGAAAGGCGACCAAACTCAGAAATATGGGTTATATCGATCTGACACGATGTATTAAGTTGCATCCTTCTGGGATTAATTTTAGATGGAAAACATTTTATACGTGAAGACTGACACATAGGACAATTAGCAATAATTTGTTTGGCTTGAGAATAGGGAAGCTTATATTTAATATGTAAATATCCTGTATTGGCATGATTATGACTGTGTTCTTCTGGGGTAGCAAATGCCACTAATTGATCTACCATATGATTGCCAAGTGTTAAAGATTCTGGAAATTTTGAATGAGATCTAGTATGTGTAATAAATATTCTAGAGTTTCATAATAACAATAGTCCTTTAATATGTGAGAATAACATTTAATATAGGCTTAGATGTAGAAACAACAGCAGTCGCAATATTCTGTACTACTCCTACAACATAAGCAGACTCAGCTATAATATTTTTACATCATGAGTAAAATCCTGGAATACATTAATTACCGCTAATAATTCATTTTGTTGTACTGACCCAAAAGAAGATTCTTGTCCCCAAAATTTATCTTTGGTCCAATAAGCCATCTTGGTGTTAGAGCCATCTGTAAACACAGTAAAGGCTGATGGTAATGGATCAACAGAAATTAGTGTATTTATCAAATTTTTTTTTTCTTTTTTAAAGCAATCCCACAATTTACTATGGGGAGGATGAAATTCAATATTTCCAGTGTAAGAAATCATGGCTAATTGAAAAACCTCAGACATCTGCATTAAATATTCCCCTTTATCTTTGCTTAATGGGAAAACAATAGCAGCACAATCATATCCCCACAGAGTAACAGGTCTTTGTATGCCTTGCTGAATAATTAAAGAAATTTGTTCCTCATAATTTGTTAATGTTTGGTTAAAGTTTTATTTAATATAAACCCATTCTAAAGGCAACTCATCCTGAGCGAAAGTGCCTGTTGGATAATCAAGAGTATTTAAACATATAATTTAATAACTCTATCTGGATCAATACGTGCCAAATATGCATCTTTCCATTTTCAGAAAAGATACCCTTGCATGCCTTCATATAAGCATTAATATCCCCAGCCTCCTTTATAGGTAATAATGCTCTCCTGTACTCTTCATTAGCATTTTCAAAAGCAAGCATTTGCAGCAGTTGTCCTCCAGCTTCCTCTCCTACCATTGTTCTTTCCAATGTTAATTTTAATATACATAAAAACTTAATATATGGTTCATAGAAAGCTACTACCTTTTTCAACCAACCAGTATCATCCTTTATAATAAGTCGGTTGGGCCACACCTTGAATCGATGCTGGCCTAATTATAGGAAAAGAAAAAGCAGGTGAATTCGTCATCATCATCGTGTGAATCTAATGGTCAACATGCCATCCTCCGGAAACTACTTAGAAAAACCTGCTTCAGGCAGTGGTGCAGAGGGCAAAACTTTTACTTTCGTTTTGTCTTAATGAAGCTCTAGCTTCTTGTTCTGTATTCGTTATTACCCTGTCTGCATTCATGGCCTTGAACACAGTAAAAATTACAGCCCAAAGAGACCAGAAATTGGAATCTTTTTGCCCTGCCTGACAGCCTTTTTCACCTTAACTTTCACTTTGACCCAGATATCAGAATCCCTGGAACCCTCGTCAGGGAACCATGGAGTTTACTCTTGCTGTCTCTAAACACTTTTCTAAACCAGACTGAGAGACATGAATTCCCTGCACTCTTAAAGATGCTTAAGCATAGCGAGATGAAGAGAAGATTTATCTTGTCCCATTTCCTTGTAATAAAATGTACTTACCTTATCTGACTGTCCAGACTTACCTTCAGGGACCCTGTTCCAGTGCCATAGGTCGATGTCTAGGGTGTTGGGAGCCCTGCGTCCAGTCTCATTCCTTTCTGTGTTTCCCGATGCTCAGTGGCCATGCCACTCCAGCATGCTTTGAAATGAACCAGTCCGCCGACACCACCACCACCACCACCACCACCACCACCACCACCACCACCACCAGCACCACCACCAATTTGGTTTTGTAAATAAAGTTTTATTGACATCGCCATCCTCAGCATTTACATCCTGTTCAGTGCTGCTTCTGGCTGCAGCTGCAGGGCTTAGGAGCCACAGAGCCCTTTAGGATCCCAGAGCTGAGATCATTGACCATTTGCCTTGTTTGTGAAAGAGGTGACTGACCCCTGTGCTCGAGGTGGCCTTTCCGTGCCCCTTATCCCATAGCATAGGTCTCTGTGCCATCCTCTCCCTTTGCTGTGGTGTGCACTTCCTGGTACATTTCTGTTAGCTCTTGACATTTCCAGAGCATTGGGTCTTGCAAATTGAATTTGCATGGCACCAGGAATAGACCTGATAGCAGGGTGTGGGACACTCCCTATGGGGACCCTGCCCAGGGGCATAAGCTTACTTTTCCAGTCAACTCCCTGAACAGTGAGCCTTTGTGGGACAAGATACTTCACGACATGACTTGACCTCTCTGCAGTGCACCCAATCCCTGCTTGGCTCAGATGAGTTTGTGTGTGTGTCCCCAGTAGAGACAGCACTCTGTGTGGTGGCATTGACAGGGCATCCAGGAAAGTCAAAACCAGAGGGACATGTCGGGCAGTTGGAAGCAGATGTCTGCGTCCATGGAGAGAAGGATGGACTAGACACTCCTACAGGGGGTGAGCTGAGAAGCACTTCCTTGGCTTTTTCACAGCCGTGTAGGCTGCATGCCATGCTGTGTACCCATGCTGTGCTGAAGCCCCAGGCTTTGAGTCTCCCACAGCTGCTGTGTCCTGGGTCCAGGGTAGGATTAAGCAGACTTCAGCAGGAGAAAGGTGAAAACCCTGGTTGCAGGGTGGGGATGGCATAGTCATAACACTCCTGCACATGAGGCCCCTGACTTAGAGCCGTACAGCAACTGTGACAAGCCAGCTCTGGTGACACTCATCTGCAATGCCAGGCCATGGGGGGTAGAGGCAGTAGGATCAGTTGTTTAATTATCCTTGGCTACACGGCAAGTTCGAGGCCAGCCTGGGCAACTTTGTCTATGAAAATAAGACAAAATGAGGTCTTGACTCTGAGCATCACTGCCTGTACCTGGCATGGTTGCCCCACCCCAGGTAAGAAACCCCTCTGTCCAGAGGCCATAACTGCAGGAGACCCCTGGCCAAGTGTCTATACAGCGCCCTGTTTGACTGGTCTATGCTGAGGACCAACCACGTTCTCCTCAACAGGAAGGACATGGGAGAGGCTGTTTCTGTGAGGTCCCGGGCCCTGAGACGGCCAAGAATAAACCCTGTCCTTGGGAAAGCCATGGAGACTAGGAACCCAGGGGATCTCTGCAAACACCAGGGCTGGCAGGGGACTCTGATCCTCTACAGCAGCTGCTCTCAATCTGTGGGTTCTACATCAGAGCTCCTGCACACCAGACATTTACATTACAGTTCCTCACAGTAACAAAGTTACACTCATGAAGTAGCTCTCCAATAAGTTTATGTTGGGATGACAACGACATGAGGAACTGAAATAAAGAGTCACAGTGTTAGGAAGGGTAAGAACCGCCATTCTATAGGAACCCAGGCATCTGCACTCGGTGTCTGGAAGTGTGGTAGGCTAGGCTTCACCCTCAGCGATGCCAGCATGTGGGCACCAAGCCTAGGTTCCACCCCAATGCTTCCTGGATATGTGCAGGCCTGGTTCCATCAAGAAGTAACAAAGGAACCCTTGGCAAAAAACACTGGGTACCAAACAGGTCAGGAAAACACACCCCCTCTGCTGCAACTCCTCTCAGGAGGGCTAGTCTTTCCAGGAGGCCCCGGCTATAACCAAACCTTGTCTCCCAGTGCTTGCCCATTGGTGTCTTGGCCATATTCAGATTTGAGGACTTTGAACAGAATAGCTTCCAGCAGATTTGCATCAATGAATCCAACAAGTAGTTGCAGTCCTACTTCATCCAGCACACCTTCAAGCTGGAGCAGGAGAGAGTGGACACCTATTCCCCAGCCCAGCCCAGCCATCACCCTGAATGTGAGCTGTGTCCCTCAATATCAGCGGGATGGGGCCTGGGCACCATAGGTTCCCCAGGACCTAAAGCTATGTCCTTGAACTCAGTGCCATGCTCAGCCCTTCCAGCCTCTTTCAACCCTTCTGGAAGCTCTACTGCTCCTGCAGCAAGGCAGCAGTGTGCACATTCTGTCACGTCATTTGTGTGTGTCTACAGGAGGTCAGAGCCTGTCCCCTCTGTTCCTTTCTTTTGGTGTATTTGCCTTTCTGAGGAGGCAGCACCCACAGGTATGGGAGGCAGCCACATGCATATTCTGCAGCCATGTCTGACTCCTCTGAGGCTCAGTCCCACTTACACAACTACCCTTCAACCTCCCCACTCCATGTCACCCCTGGGGCTCTGTAAACCTTCCTGTTTTCTGTCTTTATATAATTGGTGACACTGCAGCCCTCAGTGGTGTCATACAGTGTTAGTTTGTCTTTGCACTGCCTGGAGGTCTGACTTAGGAGAATGGCTACCATTCTCATTCCTGTTCAAGAGTCAGAATCTGAATCCTATGTAAGGCTGAATAATATTCCAGCACATGGCTGTGCCATGTTGAATTTACACAGTCACCTATGGATCTTATATTTTGGCTTGTAAACACACACATATAAGACTCAAGTGACACCCAAGTGGAGAATTGCTGGAGTCCTCCATGGCTTTCTGAACCGTCTGAGAGACCATCCTGTCCACAGTGTATAGAGCACCATCTACTCATAGCTCACACAGCATGAGAAGATTAGTGAGGGTTAACCTGGCTTCTCTGTCTCCTACTTTCTGCCACACTAGCCCTAGCATCTTTCTGTATTGCAGTGAATGTTTAGAACCCAGGAGGATTCCAGCTTCCTTGCTCAAATATAGCAAGTTCCTCCTTGCCTGCTTTGAGACTGAGTCTCATGCAGCCCAGGCTGGCTTTGATCTCACCATTAGTTAAGATGGCCATGAACTCCTGGTTCTCATGCCTCAGACGTCTCTGAGTGCTGGGTGACAGGTATGCACCACTCTTAAGTCCTGCCACTGGGACAAGAGTGAGCAGAGCCAGCTCTGAAGCACACACTTTGCTGGTGTCAGTGATGACTGACTTATGATCCTGTCTTCCTTACCCATGGCCCTTCTCCTTGGTGCATGCCATCCTTCCTCCCTGTGACTCATGGGGACACCAAGCCTGAGGATGTCAGGAAGAAGTTTACTTACTTCACTGGGTTGGAGGCTGTTAGGTTCCTGCGTCAGTAGGTGAGATTCAAGCTAGAAGGTTTGTGGCATGAGAAACGGGAACAGAACTGGAATGGCAGGAACAATTGTCACCTGGCTCTGAGAAGACCAGGTGGGCAGAAACTCATCGTTGGGCAGGTAGTGAGCTCAAGTCCAGGCTGGGCATTGCTCAGCACATGTGAACAGGTGTGCTTACATGGACATGTGTTTCCCCCACATGGTCACCACTTATCCAGGCACGGTGAATACTCCAAGGAGCTTTTTATGTTTTATGTTTATGTTATGGTGTTTGTGTGTCCATACATACATATACACACATACATTCGTACATATACACGAATACATGTACATGAAAACACATGCATATACATGACTATACACATTCATGCTCACACACACATATATACACACCTACATGCATACACACATACACACACATACACACACATACACACATACACACATACATGCATACACACATACACATATACATACACACATACACACACATACAATACATATACACACATACAAATACACCTATACACACATATAGACAGACATATACACACATATACATATACACGTATACACATACATGCCTACACACATTCATATCCACACGTACATACAGACATATACATATATACTCACATACATGTAAGCACATGAGTGGAAGCCAGAGGACAGCTTGGCCCTTGTTTCTCTCCTTTTTACCACGTGGGTCCTGGGGATTGAGTCAAGCTCATCAGACTTGACAGCAAGCCCCTTTAACTGTAAAGCCCTCTCATTGGCTGCCAGTTGCCTCTTTCCACAAATTCTATCCATGGTGGGATGTTTAGAGATGTTATTCTCATGATTCCTTCAGCAATAGTGCAGACATCATTTACACTGCATTAGGAGTTATAATTCATGTAGATGTCAGGAGAGCTGGAGGCGTGGATCAAGAAGAGAGCCCACTTTCAATGTCATTATGTGGTATTGCCTTAGGCCCTTTTATACACTCCCCTGGCTTTGTCTGAGTATATGTTTGAGGTCTCTCTATGACTGTGCAAAGAAGTAAGAGATAGGGCTGGGCCACAAAATAGGAAAGTACTTGTTCATTCAAAAACAAAAACAAAAAACAAACAAACAAACAAACAAAAATAGCTCTAGGGTTAAATATTGGTGCTAGTGCTGAACTACACAGCCAGAAGGTATTTTTCTAAGTAAATAACACAATATCGGGGATGACAATATGATCAAATATCCTTCAACATAAGTTTGCAATGCTACCTACATTTTATAAATCAAATCTGACCACCGTTTTGGTTGTTTCCAATCATGTCTGAGTGCATCATCACGGGAATCCCAAGGAAAATCAGAAATGGGTTCTTGAAGCTGTTGCACAGGGCCAGTATAGACCTAAATACCACAGAGGAAACCTTGATTCTTATCTCAAGGGATCATTCACCATCCCTCTTGTCACATAACTTATGACAAGACATCACCTTTCCTAAACTTAGCCTTTTTCCCAAGTGCTGCAGAAGGGAAGATCTGGTGTCAAGGGGTCTGGATTCAAACCACAGGAACACTGAATTCATTTAAATAGGTGTAGTTTATTACTGCACACACCAATACAGTTCAACCAGAGCAACAGCTCACAACTGTGTACTGGACATTGCTAGGCCCTGCTCATTGCAAAATCCACATGGGCTCATGCACGAGTGTTGGAAATGCTTCGGTCTATGGGCCCTGACTCAGGCCATTTTACACATAATTGTTCCAATTTTCCTTGAATCTATTGGGTCCTATGTGAAGAATACACTTGGGGAACTTGTTAAGATTAACAAACCTCATAACATACAGAACATAACAGGGTATGTGACCAGCACCACACAGTTCAACGTCAGAGTTTTTTGTTCTTTGTTAGTGTTTTTCTTGGCATCCATGATGTGGACGCGTATTACAGAACAATAGGAAAGAGCTGGCTGCTGTGTAGCAAATTCACTGCTATTAAGGTAGGTATGGGGGCAAGACCTCAGCAGTAGCCCTTAAGATGGGAAGGAGATGATGTGTTTGATAACTGAAAGGAGCTGCCTCAGCTGTGTTTCTCTGCCTGCTCAGTGCCCATTCAACATCACTCTGTCCCTGAAGAGGAACTCAAGGTCTGCCCCCTGCTGCCTGTGAGCCAGGAAGAGGCACAGAAAGGCAAGGCCACAGCACTGGTTTCCAATCCCTCAGTAATGCTGGATTTCCAATAATGTACTTGTATACACAAATACACTGTGGTAAGTTGCAATAGATACTAATCATTTCTCACATAGGGCAGCAGTTGATTGACTACAACTAATTCTATTAAAAAAAAGAAACCTGGCTCTTGTAGAAATATACAAAGAAATATCTAGGATGGTGGGGGATGAATTCTGCCATGGACTGGACTCGTGGAAGTGGGGTTGGGAGAAAGATGCTGGTTAAATAGCCCACCAGGTTCACATTGTGTCAACTTGATTTAATCTAAGGACAAAGAAGTGGAGTATCTCTGATGGCTTTCTTCTAGTCCCTTTAAAGCATCACTGGGGTTTGAACTCAGAACTTCACACTTCTTGATGGGGCAACTACACTCAAGGAAGCTTAAGATTTTCATAGGCACAGTATTATGCTATATATACAGAGTAGATAATACTAAGATGTTCAGATGGTGATGTCCATTTGATGCACTCTTAATGTGCACCTAAAAAAAGTGAGATCAAGGTCCTTAAAATAGAAAGATTAGTTCCAGTTTTTTTCTACCATTCCAAACAGAACGACTGGTAGGGAGAGAATGGTAAATAATCGAGAATTTGTAGATAATGCTTTGAATGAAGTGTGGATTTCTGTGCTGGTTTAAAACAGGGTCTCAAGTATCACATGTTGCCCTCTACCTGGCTGGCCAGGATCACTTTGAGCTCAGATAAACCTCCTTTCACTTTGTAATAAATAGGCTTATAAGAGTGGCCTCGAAGGACTGTGCAGACAGTATTAGCCTTTGACAGTTGAGGTGTGTAACCCACAACTATAGTTTTAGCCATGTTTTTCCATGTCTACCAGCTATTTCAGATTGTTGCTGTTATATGCCTGACAATCAAGGATGCAGAAAAATAACCTGATACAGAGTAAGGACATAGTGATCACATCTTTGCCTCTTCCGTACGTTCTGGATGAGGTTTGTTAAAATTCCAATATTGCAAAAAGCTTTATATAGGGCCCATCACATTAAGGGTCACTATGCACTGTTCTATCTAAAATGGTCTAATCAGAACTGACTCCCATATAACACATCCTGCAATCCTCATATGAGAAGCTTGAGCTTTTAGTTTTGACTTTTTCTTTTCTCGTATTTTCTTATTTTTTGCTATATAAGTTGAGACAAAGATAGTTAAGGCCATGAATTTGCCCCCAAAATTTGAACTACGGATGTGATCAATCAGTGTTAGTGGGTGCATTCTTTAAAGTATTCATTTTTTTACTATGATAGATGCTTTTGTGTTTGGTGGGGTGGCCATTTCCCAGTGTACAGGTGCTGGGACCTTGCTCTATCCACTTAATGATGTTTATAGCCTCATTTTAGACGTTTCTGTGCCACCCTCTATATCTCTTGTGTATTTTATTTTTCTGATAAAAGCTCAAGGTATATCTTACTCAGGCCTGTGAGCAGTGCTCCTTTGGCGACATTGGTGCAAAGAGCAGAACCCCACAAGCAGCATGAGGTTCCCTTCACTGGTGTCTCCAATATTGCATTTTCCTCTGCCAACTGGTCTCCACACTTTTCCTAGCACCATAAAGACTTCAACTCCTTCTCCTAAGGAATTTTCTGGCAATTGTCGATTGCTAAGCACATGACTTCATGAGTGTTCCCCTAATACACACGCATGTTGTAACCTACCATGCAGACTATTTCTTGATGTGATATAAAGCACCTGTACATAATGAGACAGGAGAACTTTTGAGTGCATATTCAAACTGGTGTGAAATATCAGGAAGTTTTAATGGCTTACATTGGTGAATGTGGACAATTTGAGTTAGTGAGACATTTTTTGGGCAAGATTTGAAAGGAAACATTCATTTAGATGCATAGGAATTACTAAGGTTTTTTATAATCAAGCCTTGAGGAAAATTTGGCTTTGGAAGCAGGAGATGCTCAGTGGCTCTGCCCCAGGAAAGTCTCCTGGAAAGGGCACCTCTGCTTATGCTCAGTACAGGGAGAACATTAGCAGGGATGCAAAGTCTGCTCCCCATGATATCTGCTGTCCCTTCTTGGACATTCTATTGTCTCCTAGAGAGTTCTGGCATCCTCTGTGATGTCACCAGTGTTGTAGTGACAACCAGTGCCCTAGTTTCTCTCAGTCTGAGTCTGGCGGTTACAAGCTAAGACATGTTTTCCCGTCTTCGAAAGCGTTTTGGGAGGGGGAACGTCGATTCTGGAGAGACTAGAGTGAAGGAGTCTGGCCTTTCGTCTCAAAGTAATGATGGACAAAGACAGCACTTCTGGGGAATGTGGAGTAAGTTCTGGGCAGTGTATTTTGAGCTTCCTGCCAGGGTGGCTGCAGGCTTAAGCTGACCTTTCTAGCAATGGGCCACAACAACTGGAGCATCTGAACAGGAATTGAATTTCCATGAATATCACAATTCCTTAAAGTCAAGGATTTCAGAACTTTAGTTTCCCCATCCCCACAGGGAGAATATGGTAAGGCCAATGCTATTATACTGTGAACTTCTGGTCTTTACTTTTCAGATCATTTGTTCTGTTACATTGATATAATAACACCATCAGTAGTCATGGAGGGTCCACCTTTTCTGAGTTTAGACAGGGCAGCAATGTATTTCACTATCATTGCTTCTTTAAATACAGTGGGTATCTGACAGTAGTAACAGGGAGAGATTGTGCTCCAGGCAATAACCTTATGTTCTTAGACCTTCTCTGATTTCTTCTAACTGGAAGGGTCATCGTTAGCTTTATATATTAGAGATGTGTGTTACAAACTTGTTTCTAAAATACCAAAACTATTTGGAACGTGTAGACCAAGATTCAGCCTGTAAACTATTCGCACTTCTGGGGCATTTGGTATTTCACATAGGGACACTGATAAGTCTGTTGAACATATCCTCCCTGGAAATGCGTTTTAAATCCAAAGTTGTTGGCTTAGAGTATCAGGGTAGGACATCTGAGTGTCTCCAATCACTCAAGTTTTATGGATGGTGAATTTATCATCTGAGTTCTGAAGCCACAGGAGTGAGGGTCCTGAAACCAAGCTGTACCCTGTTCAGCTGATAATAATCCTGGAGAAGCCATCTCCGTGGTACATGTAAGCACCTGATGTCCGGCATAGGGAACACCTGGCTGCTTACATCTCTTGGTCTCGATAGAGTAGTGGGAGAACTGAGATCCACTGAGGAGGTCTCTTAAGCATAGACCAATCGCCTAGCAGTGACACTGGGTTCATGGCTTGTTCTCCTGTTTAGGCCTCACTGAGGTCTATGAACACTCTATGCATTGTCCCCATGCAGGTTCACTTGTGTTCTTCTACCTACAGACGCTGGGAGAGAAACATCATCCCAAGGAACTGACCTAAGCAAGAATCAGGCCATGAAGGAAAAGGAGAGGCTGATTAAAGAGCTGCAGCTCATTACCGAGGAGAGAAATGACCTGAGAGATCGCCTGAGGTTTCTGACAGAGAGATCCATGAAGAACAGGTATGAATCACTCCAAATGCTCTTGTTTCATTCCTGGGTCTGCAAGGTCACCTTTTTCTTATCCTATTAAGGTTTTGGGTTCTAGAAAGCTGTGCCTCCCTAACCACCCTGTGCTAAACCTCACCTCCCATATAGTGGAGATTCAGAACCTGACCCTTCCTGAGGAGTGAGATTGAAAATGGACTCATCTGCTTCCATTTATTTAAAAGCATAACTTGTGGTCTGAATGAAGAATTCAGGGATAAAGTCAGGGAGAGTGAGTTCCCAGTGTGCATTTGCAAAGCCCTTGACAGCTGGTGGCTTTGCAAGATTGTAATTGCAGTGAGTTTCTGGTGAGTCTCTGTACTTGCTAGGCAGGGGACTGAGTGCTGGAAGATCCAGGCAGCAGGCTGGGGTAATATAGGACACACCCTGAGTTCATATATTCCTAAATGCCGATGTTCATTGTATTCTATCATTTGGGGCCAGGCCACACTTCAGGCCAAATCCATATTATGAAGACCTGGAGAGAATGGAGGAGGCGGTCATGTCAATTCTGCACAACTTAGAGATGGAGAACACTGAGGTCCATGAGAACAACCATAAGCTGAAGAAGGAGATTACCTTCTCTAGGTAAGTCCTGGTCAGAAAGGCTATCACTTGTGGAATGGCCATTTCTGACTTTCTTTGTTCTGGATTGGACGGTCTTCAGCTCTGGTTCTATCTCTTGTGCTATTTACCCATCAGTGTTCCAGGGTCATTAGGACTCAGTTTTCAGTTCCACAAAAGAGTGTTCCTCATCCCAGGATTGTCTAGGCATCTTCAGAAGGCTCTAGATAGAACAGTACTGATTGAAGTCAGCAGAAGGTTATTAGGCTGACCTGGACCTATGGTGTCACACCAGGTTTTACAAAACTCAGTGCGTGGACCACATGGTTAGCATGACCTTCTCTTTGTTCTACTTACCTCCTTTGAGGGTGTTGGCCCACTACTAATTGATGTTGCCCCCATGCATTGTGCTTTCATGGATAGTTGTAGATCCATGTTCTTTCTCAGAGGTGTGGACACTAATTGGTGTCAGGCCAAGCAAGCAATTTATTCTTCCCTGAATTAACTCTTTATGTTTTGTGCAGCAGCCTTATATGTATCAAGATGCATTTTATTAAGTCTTCATGGGTATGTGGGACCTGGTAGAGTTTTGGGACTTGGGAGTAGGAATGGGAGAAAGGAGCAGCATGATCTTACTATGCAGACTGTATTTCCAGAAACCTGCTCAGCCAGCTCCTGATGGAAAACACATGTAGGAAGAAGTTGGTCCCACTGAAGCAGGAGAGCAAGGAGGTACATCTTGATTGTGCACTGAACCAGAAATATTTGGTTGACTTCAACAAGAAAGATAAAGACCATCAACGGCCAGAACCAGCATTATCAGGTAGGGACGAGCAGATGTGTTAGCTTAACAATATCTGATAAAATTTGCCAATTTGATACATCTTTGCTCTCTCCTACCACCTTTCTAATTTACACTCACAACCAGCCAACCACCTCATGTAATGGAATTGTTCATTGCTCTGCCTATGCACAAGTATTCTGGGAAGTTAACCACTTTTCAGAAACTGAATTATTGTGCAAGCATATTTTGCTGCTCTTTTTGAAGCTGCAGTCTAGAAATGGTGACAGATGAATAACATATCATATTATTGCATATCCATGTGATACATTGGATCCTATGTAGAGTTTTGAACAAGTTCTTGGTTCTTTGACAAATGACAATCTGTGGTCATGCGACTTCTTGTGTAGGAAGCACCTTTCCGGGATAAGAACCAAGTGCAAATGTCAAATTAGTACTTGTCATTGGCTTTAACCTTGGTGACATATGGACATCTCCTTTCTTCCTGCAACCCAATGAGGTTCCTTCCATTGCCCTGTTCTTGGTTTGCACTGGTATAAGTCTGGGTCCCATATTGTCAGCCCACATTACTGTGAGGCTCTCTGGAGATTTTGCCCTGCCCGCAGAGTTAGCAACAATGATATCACTTAAAATGTCCATGTTGACTATCCAATAGAACTGAGGTGGTAGAAGGCAGCATTCTGACAGCTGGCTTGCATTTCCCCACCAAATCAGTGTCTGAAAAACTGCCTTCCTTTCCCAGGTCTCAGAAAGTGCAAGAGAGCTGGAATTGGACACACCCCAGTAAGAGAGCTTCCTGAAGAATAAGTTGCTTTCTCAGGAGTCCCTGATGACCAACATCCTGAATGGTAACAACATTTTTTGGATGTGTATTCATCCTCTGAGTTAATTTGTCATTTCTTAGAGACCCTAAATTCATATACCACTAAGCCAGCCTGACTGATTGAGGTCTTACTTTCTTCTCAGAAAACAGCACTTGAGAGACAACTTGGGGGACCGCCTTTCATTATGTGTGCTAGAGGAGAAACAGCAATACATCTGTGCTTCTACATGTTCGTTAAGAATATGCTTTTAGAAATATTTTTGTTATGATTTTAATTGAAGTTTTCTTTTTGTTGTTTCATATTTATATCTTCTTGTTACTATTTTTACTTTCAAATATTTTTAAATATTTTTATTCATGTTAATCTTGTTTTGTTGTAAAAATGTATTTGTTATGAATAAAAATTGAATTCTATCTCTTGACTCTTAAGACCATCATTCTTACTCAATGGTTCTGTCCCCTCCTGTGGACCTAGAACTGACAGCTACAGATGGATCTCTGCATGTTCCATGGATCCTGGGCTAATAAGTGAATTCAAAGTCACCAAGGGGTACCCAGTGTGATAGTGTCTTTTGTGAGGATAATGTGGCTGTGTCTCAGACACACACTTTGTGATGTAATCACTGACACACTTTACTCAATTGTTAGGGTCCATGTGGTTCTTCTGAGAGAGCAGCAGATGCTCTACCCTGTGAGTCATCACCACAGCTCCTGCAGGTAGCTTTTGTTATTCCACATGAGGTGCTGTATTAGGTGGACAGGATCACCTCCAATTAAATAGAGAGATCTCAGGAGATGTGTGTTCACAGGGAACTTACTGAGCTGTTCGTGTTCAACGTGTTAGGTTGTCAGGCATCCCTACAGGGCTCTGGTGTTCCCACTGCTCATTGTGGGTCAGCATCATCCTCCAGCATCACTTAGTGTCCATATTAGAGCAGATCTTTCACCTAATATCAATGATGACCATATGTATTATGCAAATCTGATAAAATACAGAATAGAAACTAGCTTCTTGTAGGCCAGATTGGCTTTAGTAGTCACATGGATGTGATCAATCAGTGTTAGTCATGCCCTTCCAGCATGGTAGACTGCAGGTTGTCTGTCCCCATCACTTTGCTCTCTTGTGCCCAAACAATGCTAAGGTCAGGGCCGTTCAGCCGTGAGGCAGAGGCTCACCACCCTCAGTGCTGCCTAAGACCCCTAAGACTGTCTCTTTCGGGTGTGTGCGTGCTGGACACTCAAGGATCCTGAGATCTCAGCAGCTGAGGTTAAACAGTACCGGAGCCATTGCAATGTGGGCACACATTTGTTTGTGGAGCTGGGCCACTCTTTGACTTTTGGTGAGTGGAGAGACAACTGTTGGCTGAGCCTTTGGTGAACTGGATGGCCCCTGGCCACGTCAGCAGTCAGCAGTATCAAAGCTGAGCAACCAGTGTTTTATGTTCCATTTTGTCATCGCTGGTCAGTGTTCTGATGCCACAGCACATGGCTGATTTCAATCTCCCCATGTGGCCACAATCCCTAATTGATATTGCCTCCACTTCCCAAGTGCCACTGGAATTTCTGTAGAACCCCTAAGGCAGCAGCAAGCAGGAGCTCCTGGCTATTCCCTCCCTGCTCTCTGGATCTGCAAGTCGTTCTGTGTACATATGGCTAAGTCCTCATATACTCTTGATGCCATGATACCTTAATAAACACTTGAATCACGCCCTTTCTTACAGAGACCCCATAATGGCCAGTTTTCAACTGCTACCTGACACAATCTATAATCACCTGGGAAATGAGGGACAGTGTGGATCAGACTGGCCTTTGAGGATGACTATGCGTGACTATCTTCGTTGCTCTGGGAGATGCCAGACAGCCTCTTTTCTGATCCTAGAGTCCCTATACCCAGCCACTTGTCCCCTCTACAGCCAGACCCTACTTCTGCTCCTAGGCACTGTCTTGGACTTCCTTCCCTCAAGTGGCTTCTCTCCTTTGGTTGCTACAGAAACCTGTTATGAGGAAAGGAACAGGGAGTTAAGACTTCAAAGCCATCTTCCCATTGATGTTCTTTCTCAGAGGTCAGTGGGACACTTAAAGAGTTTTGTGTATACATTTTATTAAGCAAGGGACAATCATGCATCAGACACAGGAAACTAACAGCACATCTACCGGACCTCCTTCAACACCTGGGCATCTCTTCTGGCCTGTGCTTCTGTGTGCTGAAACCTGGGGACCAACTTCCTGTGGGGTTTCCCAGGATGACTGTGCACATTACTACACTGGCGTAAATCCTCAAAACTCACAAACAGCAACGGGACCGCCACAGGAACTGTTCTCCATCAACAGATACCACAGACCAGCAAGCAGAAGCATGGGCAGGTGGTGCTGTGGTTCACACACTTCTCTTTACTCACTAGGGCAGGTGACCCGCTGGAGAAAACAAGGAGGCAGCAGGATGGAAGAGGAAAACTACAACCCAGTCCTTGCATTAAACACCCAAGCACATTTAGACTAGAAGAGAGAAGTTTGCCAAGATTGAGGGCCACTTTGGGCATCCATCATCAATAGCCCTGGCTGTCTAGGCCAGCATCAGATCCAGCCGTCTCCAGGCAGGTGTCAGCCAGGCCCTCAAGGGCACTAAGAGCATTAACCATGAAAAATAGAACAAGATCTCTGCCTCTTGCCTGCCTGACAGCCAAGCATGTGTATGCCCTGGCTATGCTCATGCTGGGACCCCTGCTAGATATTAAGATATAGATACCTGATAGTTGATTAGGACCCTGTTCGAAAAGGAAGACACCGGATATTTCCCTCTGGCATCCATATGTGCATGCGTGGTTGTACATGCTGGTAGAATCTCTCTCTCTCTCTCTCTCTCTCTCTCTCTCTCTCTCTCTCTCTCTCTCTCACACACACACACACACACACACACACACACATTCAAAGTTTTGAAGCACAGCAGAAGAATCTCTGGGACTCTAAGCCTGACCAGCCTCATCTGTGAGCCACAGCTTCTGTGTGAGAGCTCCTTTGTGTGAGAGGCATAGGGTGACTGAGGAAGGTTGCTGGTGTCCATCCCTGGCCTGCAAGTGCATGCATACAGAGACATGGACACATGCACATGCTGAGTACCCCTCATCCAATCCTGAAATCTGAAAACACTGAATTTCAAATCCAGGCATTCTCCTAACCTACACCTTCCCTCAGGAATTGGAGATGAGGCCTTGCAAGAATCCTCAACCAGAGACTGGCCCAGACCTTCTGAGATCCATTCTGCCCCAGGAGAACACAGCAGGTGGTATCAGGACAACACAGACACTCAAGACTCCAGCCTGATGCAGGGACCGCCTGCTGG
The DNA here is from genome assembly GCF_021556685.1 of Rattus norvegicus. Taxonomy (NCBI): domain Eukaryota; kingdom Metazoa; phylum Chordata; class Mammalia; order Rodentia; family Muridae; genus Rattus; species Rattus norvegicus. The sequence goes on from NC_141552.1 coordinate 24,626,696, forward strand.
GTTAGGAGAAGACTCAGCATCAGGTTCCTGAACGAAAACATCACCTCTGAACACACAGGGTCGCTGTGGCTATGCCTTCAAGGCATCTTCAGCAGCAGCTTAAATGGACTAGGGATGACTATGGGAATCTGCCTGCAGGGTGATGTGGGAATCCTTTTGCTAAGGCTTGATCGCTAGATGTTGCCACAGAAACCCTTGAACTCTTCTTGGAGTACAGTCCAGGCAGAGGCTGAACACAAAACATTCTGATTATGAACTGAGTTTAACAGATAATCTGGAACCTGAAGGCCACAGGCCCAAAGGTCTGCACTGCAGGGGTGAGGCATCACTGCAGGGATGACCACACAGTGCAGGGTTGAGGTGTCACTTCAGGGATGACCACACATTGCAGGGGTGAGGCATCACTGCAGGGATGACCACACACTGCAGGGGTGAGGTGTCACTGCAGGGATGACCACACACTGCAGGGGTGAGGAGACACTGCAGGGATGACCACACACTGCAGGGGTGAGGTGTCACTTCAGGGATGACCACACACTGCAGGGGTGAGGTGTCACTGCAGGGATGACCACACACTGCAGGGGTGAGGCGTCACTGCAGGGATGACCACACACTGCAGGGGTGAGGTGTCACTGCAGGGATGACCACACACTGCAGGGGTGAGATGTCACTGCAGGGATGACCACACACTGCAGGGGTGAGGCGTCACTGCAGGGATGACCACACACTGCAGGGGTGAGGTGTCACTGCAGGGATGACCACACACTGCAGGGGTGAGCTATCACTGCGGGGATGACCGCACACTGCAGGGGTGAGGTGTCACTGCAGGGATGACCACACACTGCAGGGGTGAGGAGACACTGCAGGGATGACCACACACTGCAGGGGTGAGGTGTCACTTCAGGGATGACCACACACTGCAGGGGTGAGATGTCACTGCAGGGATGACCACACACTGCAGGGGTGAGGCGTCACTGCAGGGATGACCACACACTGCAGGGGTGAGGTGTCACTGCAGGGATGACCACACACTGCAGGGGTGAGATGTCACTGCAGGGATGACCACACACTGCAGGGGTGAGGCGTCACTGCAGGGATGACCACACACTGCAGGGGTGAGGTGTCACTGCAGGGATGACCACACACTGCAGGGGTGAGCTGTCACTGCAGGGATGACCGCACACTGCAGGGGTGAGGAGTCACTGCGGGGATGACCACACGCTTCAGGGGTGAGGTGTCACTGCAGGGATGACCACACACTGCAGGGGTGAGGTGTCACTGCGGGGATGACCACACACTGCAGGGGTAAGATGTCAATGCGGGGATGACCACACTGCAGGGGTGAGGTGTCCCTGCAGGGATGACCAGGAAGCTGACTGAGCTCCTCAGGGCTCTCCCTGTCCTGAATGTGCTTCCCTTCTAGGTGAGCACTGCAGCTTTCAGGGTGCTGAAGGCCTGTGTGGGCAGCAGTAGAAACTGCTAGCCTTGTTATTCACAGCTGAAACTATCACACAGGGCATTCCAGAAGTGAACACCACCAAAGTGGGGACTTTCACAGCATTCTGGGTAGGATGGCACAAAGCCCCATGACAATTTCACCTGCGATCCATACCAAACGTCTGCTGTCAGTGCCTGTCTCTTAGGAGCCACCTGGATGATCCAGGGGATGGTCCTAAAGAAAAGGCTTGGCAAAATTGAGGTCCCCAAAGCAAGAGGAGCAGTGAGGAGGTGCAGGGGCCGTAGACCATGGAGACTGATATATGCTGATGTTAGATACCCAGACTCATCCCTGTGTCCAAGTCTGGATGTCACAGAGGCACCTGGCAAAGGTCCCAACAGTGTCCTTCAAGATTCAGCTGTCTCCCTACTTGCCCTCCACCTAACCCACTTCCTGTGGTTCTGGGAGTCAAGGACTTCATCACCTTTTTCGTTTTCTTGTCATATTGCAGGTACTGTGACTCGACCACTCTTCCTCCTGCAGGAGACACATCGTTTGTCACAGAACAGGACTGCTGCACCAGGAAGACCCAGAGCATAACCAGGACGCTACAATGAAAGCAGGACTGACCCTTCATGCTGAATGACAGGAAAAGCACCCGGCCTTGTCTTTGTTGCAGACTGGATTCCTCAGCATTCCTGTTATGAACAGGGCACTAGTAACCTTCACAGGATACTTAGTGTTTATAAGACATTTATAGAATTCATCTTGTATATAGGCCATTGGGCTAGGAGCCAGCATCAAGGCATCAAGTAGGAGGAAATACAGAAACATTCTAGGAAGGGACAGCCAGGGGCCAGTGGGATGGCTCAGGGATTGAGGACCAGAGTTCAGATCCCAGCACATGGATGTTCACAGTCATCTGTAGAATCAGACCTAGGGGGTCCCATGACCTCCCCAGCTCCCAAGCAGCTACATGTGTGCGTCTTAGACACTTCTCACTCACTGTGAAACAACCTAAGCCACAAAACATCCCACACCTTCTTGGATGGGCCCATCCCTGGGGGAGTCTTGTGTGTTCTGGGCTTCAACTCTAGGAAGGCTTGGCCTTGTTTTATAGGATGTCTTATTACTTGTATCAGCAGAGAGAGAAAAAAAAGATCCAGTCCTGGAACCCTAGAGTACACTGCCATGATGTCACTGCTGTGCTGGCATAGGCTTAGAGATCTCTCCATGATCCATCCGAGTCACCTAGAGCTCAGGGAATGATGGAAAAGTCCATGTGAGATCGCCCAGCGCTTACAACCATGACAAAGCTTGGAAAACACAGGGCACATGTGGTGTTTGATCCTGGGTCAGTTCAAACCTCTTGAGCCTGCAGCTAAGACAAACAGATACACTGGCCTGAGTGCACAGGCCAGATCTCAGAACCTGTTTGCCAACCATGGAACACTCTGGATTCCTCCTCTCAGCTGGACCTTGATCTGCTACACCTCATCCACCCAAGCTTCTCAAGAAATGAAGCTACCAGGTTAATACAACCACAAACTGAAGGCAGCAAGAGCCTTCACCCGCCCAGTGGCAATGAGGTCAGTCCATAGGTCTCCTGTCCCTGCACCCTCAGTACCTGTGAGAGCCATGGCCACCTATTCCCTTCCGAGGTGAGGACAATTATACCCACAACCTTGCTTTCAACAAATCCTGCCTTGGCCACTGGTGGGACCCTCATGAGATGCAGCAATCTGATGCAGGCCTCCTCAGACACTTTGGCTTCCTTTCTGGCTGCTGGAGCTTGGGCCCTCTGGCCTGGCCTAATGTAGGATCAGCAACATCCAACTCTGTCGGGCCTCAGCCACCCCACATTGGGGGCCCTGCTTCACTCCTAGGTGCATTCTTTTCCCACATCTCTCCAGTCTCTCCCTCATCCCTAATTCCCCTCGCCTCTCAGGCCCAGCCCTTCAGTCTCTGATGGAGACTGTCCTGGAAGGACAGGAGCCCCTCCCCTGAGATACTCTCCCACCCCTTGCTGCTGGGCTCTGACAACTCTGCCCTTGGGCTGACTCATCTCTACAGGCACAGCCTGCTGCTCCCCTGCCCCTGCAACCCACTTCCTAGCTCTGCTTCACACAAACACTCTAAGATCTCTACACTGGATTCCTGTTCTATTTTGCTCCCTCTCTGTCCTCCAGAAGTTCTGCTGCTCTCTCTCACCACAGCAGGACCCACCAAGACACTGCTCCTGACCCCAGCAGCCACCAGCAGCCCAGGTCATGGGGCTACTAACAGCTTTGGCCCAGGACTCAGGGCTCCTTCCTTCTTCAGTATCGAGTCCAGGCTGAGACCATCTGGCCTGCTGCTGGGTCCTTGAAACCCTCAGTCTCACAGCCTCTGGGCACTCTGAGCCCTAGTCCTTATGGCTAACAAGTAGCTGCCGAGTCAAGCAACATGGGCCTCACTGGCTTCCTGGTGTGCCATGATGCTTTCCCTGCATGGCCGGCGATGACTGCATGCTAGGATTCTGTCTGCAACTAGACCTGCAGGTAACACCTGATGGGTTGACCAGGCTGTCCTCCTACTCCTGTTCTCAGGAGATTCTCCTGACTAAGCCTCCCAAGTGCTGGGATGAGAAGTATGTGCCACCATGCCAGCTAGGGGTCTTCAGGTGTGATGAAAGACTGGGATCTGTGGTCCTGGTTATTTCCAACAGTGGGGACACCAGTGTTCTGAGCATTCTGTCATCTAGGACTTATATTCCATGTACTTCACAATAACACTGTGAGACTTCTGCACTGGTTACCTGTTCTCTTTGAAACCTGTCTTCAGGTATCTGACAGTGGGAGTCTCCATGAAGTTTTTGTCACCCTGAGGATGTGGCTATATTAATAAGCTCAGGCAGCATGCAAACACAGCAGAGGTTACAAACAAGACTACCAGGCTGGGGCCACTAAGTGATAGAGTGCTCCTTTGGCATGGTGAGGGCCCAAGTTCTCTTGCAACCAACATCTGCTGGGGATGTAGCTCAGTGATTAGGCACTTGCCTAGCGTATGTGAGGTCCTGGGCTCCATCCCTAGGACTAAACCCTCATCACCTACCCTGAACTCACCAGGTCCAGGCATCACTGTCAATCCTGAGGGCTTGAGTTTGATCCTTAGGCCCTCTCTGATACAAAAAGAGAAAAAACTCCCCTGATTTGTGTTTGACCCCTACATATGTCATGCCCACCCCACTTCGAGTGTACAATTAAGGAAAGCATGAGTAAGTGGTTGAGAGGCACTCACTGCCCTTGCAGGACACCCAGTTTGCTTCTCCGCACAAACTGCATGTGACTCAGCAGGTCTCAGGGTAGAACTGGATATGTGACCCTGTGCTAAAGCACTGTCCTGAGTGGGGACTGCAGCTTCTGAAGAGGAATGCAGGCCTGGCCTCCAGACCTCCACCTTCCAGGCCTGTCTTGAGAGCCTGATGCCCTGTCAAAAGAGACTCCATCTCTCCAGAGGAGCACTGCACTCAAATGACACCTCAGTGATGAAAACTATCAGTCCCCAAAGGCATGCCACTGAGCAGAGATAGCCTCAGTCATACACCTCTGCCCATCCCCAGTACCTCGTGTCAATAACTCAACCTTTCATGAAGTAGATGGCAATGCTTGAGGTAGGATGATCAGTAGTTTACTGGCCAGTCTGGGCTCTATGAGTTACTCTCCCTGAAATCAGAGCCAGCAGGAAATTCAGCTTGAAAGCTCTTTGTAGCCGAGCTCAAGGACCTGGTTCATAGCCTGGGACCCCACACAGTAGGATAAAGTGACTCCCATGGCTTTTCCTCCACCTTCAACACTCATGCTTTGGCATGCACCCCCCTACAAGGAGATCAATATACATGGGATAAAAAATTAAACAGAAACATTAATGAAGACAATGCAGACACTTTTTAAAGGATCCCGGGAGCCCTCACTTTGTACTGTCCTTTCCTTTGCCTTGGGAACAGCACCTGCACCAGAGACTGGAGACTTCCTGCAAAAGAGAGAGGAGAGATGCACTGTTCATTCAGCCGGGGAGCTGTGCAAAGACAAAAGCCACCCGCCTTTTCCTGACAGTGGGAGCTAGGCCCAAGTGTGGGCTGCTCCTACTAGAGGCACCAAAAGAAGAGGACCACCTTCCTCAAACCTTCCTGGAAGTCAGAGCACAGGCTATGGACGTCCCTCAATCCTCAGATGACACAATTTCAGCGATGGCTCAGAGCCTCTTAGAACAGAGAGGGACCAGAGCTTCCTCCCAAAGCAAGATCCCTGTCTTATCTGACAGGTATGAGGGCTTAGGGATGGGACAGAGGATGTGACAAGGTTACATGTACCACAGGGGCTAGGTTAATAAAGAAATCAAAGAGGAAAGAAACCTGGACGATTCCTCATCTGTTCTTTTTGCTCTATTCGTAGGGATGAGGTGGCAGTGTGGGATAGAGGACTAGGACACAGCACAGCCTTCTCTGCTCAGGGTGAGCTTTCTAGGCTGCCTGGTCACTCTGACCAGCAAATTTTCAACTGTGCGACTCTACTACCAAGGCTGACACAACTGGTGCACCATGTAGTAATAGGACTGTACTGACTTAGCGACATTTGGAATCTCACAATGATCATGTGTCACAGAAGAGTTTTTTTTTTTTTTAAGAAAAGGATTTTAAAAAACTATTTATTTTGTCCATCTGAGTATGCTGTCCCTGTTTTCAGACACAACAGTAAAGGGTAGTATATGAGAGTAGAAATGGTTATGAGACACAATGTGTGGTTGCTGGGGATTGAACTCAGATCCTCTGGAAGAGCAGTCAGTGGTCTTAACCACTGAGCCATCCCTCCAGCCCCAGTATATTGTATTTTCAATATTGTTTGTTTTTATTTCTTTTCTCACCTATGTCTGTATGGCGTTTCTGTGAGTACAGGTACTCATGTGCTTGTGTAAAGGTCAGGGACAACCTGAGCACAGGTCCTCACCTTCTACCTCTCCTCCATGGCTGTGTATGCTAGGCTAGCCCTTCCCCCTAATCCTAGAGACTGTCTGTCTACTTTAGGCTCCTATCTCCCTGTGGGAAGGGCTGGATGACAGACACTACTGCATCCAGGTTCATGTGGCTTCTAGGGACCTAAACTGTTGTTGGGCTTGTTCAGATGAAAATAAACACCATTTCACAGCCCTGGCTGGGCCAGGCAGCGCACGGGTCTTTGCTGCTCTTGCAGAAGACTTGAGTTCAGTCTCCAGCACCAGGGTCAGGTGGCTCACAACCACCTGAGACTCCAGGTCCAGGGACTTCCAAGCTCTTCTGGATAAACCTACATGGCAAAAGCAGGGCTGGGAGCTGGAGGCTTCTGGTGTTGGCTTCTCCCTGCAGTAGGGGGCAAATCATGGGCATGTGAGGTAACATGGAACCCTGTAATTCTACAAAGTGCAGAAGCTCCTGATTTCCCTCATGGTGCCCCAGAGCCTGCTCACCACACATGGAGGCTTCAGTAACATGGCCTTGTCCTGACCTGTGTGCACTCTGCATCCTCACTCTCTACCCCCTGCTTTTCGGGGTGGAAGTCTCAGGTGTAGGAGGCGCCTACCATAGGCCTCTTCTCTCAGCATTTCAGCATTTTACATTTTATGTAGTTTGTGGTCTTCCTGTGCCATGATATGCACATGGAGAGCAGAGGACACAATGTGGACTCAGTTCTCTGCTTTCATCCATGATCAAACTGAGGCCATGAGGCTGGGTGGCAGAGCCTTTACCTGCTGATCTGTACCCACTTGACCTTCACCAAGCATCCTTTGCTGTACACAGATATATCAGCCTGTGACCCTCATCCTCCAGACTCTTATGAAGCAAACCCCATAGTGTGGAGCTCTCATGTTAGCCAGGCCTAAAGGGGAAGGCAGCAAGCCCTTCAGGAACTCTAGAAAAATGTCTATACTGGGACTAAACTCGTGCTGCCATGTAGGGCTACATTTTTCCTTTAAAACAGAAGGATGTGTGGTGGTGGTGGCACAGGCCTTTGATCCTAACACTTGGGAGGCAGAGGCAGACAGATCTCTGTGAATTCTAGGCCAGCTCCCTCTACAGAGCTAGTTCCAGGTTAGCTACACAAAAGAAACCCTGTTTCCAAGAGTAAAACAAAGAAAGATAAAGAAAGAAAGAAGGAAAGAAAGAAAGAAAGAAAGAAAGAAAGGAGAGAAAGAAAGAAAGAATTTATATTTTGTATACAATGAGATGCCTGCCTGTCTATGCCTGAAACATCATGTTAACTATAACTCTTGTCACATCTGCATTAATTCAAATACTGAAGGCCAAATGGTTAAATCTTAATGACAATACAATGGGGGGGGGTGCTGAAGAGATGGGTGGTTTAGTGGCTAAGAGCAGAAGACCAGGGTTCAGTTCCCAGTGCCCACATGGTGGCTCCTATTAGCCTGTAATTGCAGTTCAATGGAATCGTTCTGGACTTCATGGGCACCAGACATACCACATGGTGCACAAGCATGTATTAGGTGAAACACTCAGGCCCATAAAAATAAGTAAATAAAATATATGGTTAACAGACACTGTGATTCGGGAAGTTCTTAGTGACTTTGGTTATCATTTCTCTCTCCTGGAGACCTGTCTTCCTCATGCTCAGCCTCCCTGGCTTCTAGGACATTTCCTAGCTCTGTGGAGCATGAAGTACTCAACACCATAAGCCAAGCATTGCAATGCCATCTGCACCTTCACTGCTACACCTTCTCCATGGCTGTGTCTAAAGGGAGACACTTGGAATCTCACAGATGCAAGGCCAAACCTGTTGGGCTATGTGAGCCCAGCCACCCAATAGTCAGATCTACTCCTGTCCTTGGCTATGGCATGAGGCTCTTAAGAAAAATTAATCTGAAGGATCTCAATTAGTGGCAGTGCATGTTGGCACATGCCTTTAATTCCATCCATTGGGAGGTAGAGGCATTGTGAGTTCCAGGACAGCCAGGGCTATAAATTAACACCTTGTCTCAAAGAAAACAAGCCAAAAATGAAACAAAAATGTTGCAATATGGTCTTCAGTATGTAACTGAGTCTGTTCTTGAACTCTGAATCCTCCCACTTTCACTCAGGTGCTAATCAGCAGGCTTCTGTCTTGACTTTCACTGAGCACTCAGGGCTGCCAGGACTGTTACCTCTCCCAGTGTAACTCCTGACTCTCTCATCAGCATCATCACAAAACTCCTGCTAAGAATTAAGGAAACCTGAATTCTAAGGAACAGTCGGAGCTCCAGTATTTCCAAAGCTCACTCTAATACAGATGGATCCTATGCTGCAGTAAAATGGTCACAGCTGGAGGTCTTAATTCCAGGACTTGGGACAGAGGGGTTGGAGGATCTTGAATTCAAGGTTATTTTTATGTTACAGTGTTGCTCAAAGCGAGTTGGGCTGCTACAAGATACCCTGTCTCAAAACTATACCAAACACACGTAAAATGAGACAGAGGAGTTTGAGTGGGCACAGATGGGAAAGCTCGGCACTTTATGGCCAAGCAACCTGCTGCCAGCACCAAAGTCCATGCACAGCCCCGATTCTGAGCTGCGTCTGGGATCCTGCTCAGGAGAATGCACCAAAGTAGCTCAGATCCAGGGCTTTTGGTCTAAGAGGAATTCAGGCAGTCACTCTTTGGATGCCATTTCTCCAGCTCAACTGCCTGTCAGCCCAGGATCTGGTCTTAGTCACGGCTTGGCACCCCTAAATTCCTCCCAGCTGTGCTCTGAACTCACCCTGTGCCCCGTTCTGATGAATCTGCCATTCTCCATGGGAGTAGCCTCAAGAAGTCCCTCACATCTGAAGAACCACTCTGAGTGCAGTAAATACTGCAGGGGAGGGGCGTGGCCAGCAGAGCACCCACCCCTTTCAGCTGTAGAACATTTAGAGTTCTAGAGTGAGCACTGCTGTGCATTGTGGAACTTAAGCAGTATCCCATCCTTGGCCTGGGAAGAGCCATTGACATCCACACTTTCTGGAGTGACATTGTCTCCTGAGGATAGAGTCAGGTCAGGAGCAGCAACTGATGTTCACGAGAGACAAACTTTCTTCACCACCTGCCCATGCTGGCCCTAGGATCTGGGCTTTTTGGGTGACATGAGTGCTGAGCCCCCCAGGTAGATGGGTTTTCAGGGGTCAGGTGGTTATTGTCACCAAAGGTATCCACAAGGATAAGTCATAATATACTAATTCCCATATTAGATCCCTTCTCACGGGTCACAGAGGCCGTTCTGGGGCCTAAATGTGGACCCAGGTTCCTGCACACTTTTGAGGAGACTGGTCAGGGAGCAGGCTTCATGACATTTTTTTAAATTATTTTGGGGGATTTTATTTTTACTGTTGGGGACAAACCTAGGGCTGCCATGTGCTGGGAAAAGGCTTTGCCACAGCTGTAGATCATCCCTAATTATAAACTCCTAAATTCTCCCAATCCTGGAACTTTCTAGGTCCCTCACATGATGCAACCTTTGTGGGATTCCTCACATAGAATCATGGGGTGGATTGCATCCCAAAGAGAGAAATGTTCCCCAGTGTCTGCCTGTGGCTGTGGTGATGAGAGTGCTGACCAGTGGATGGCAGGGCCCATGTGAAACCCTTTTGGTTTCCACTTGAGTGGAATCTTCACCATGCTTTTTTTTTTTCTTGAAACACAGGTGGCCCTGGAACTTCCAGTCTTCCATCACTCTGACTCAGTTTCCCATGACTGAGCTCACAGGCTTAAATTACTATGCCCATCTTTGTTTTTTTTTTTTGTATTTATAAATCTTCTAAAAGCCAGAAGGATCTAGAATTTAAAATTTTGCAGTCCAAGGCATTTCCAACAGGGGATTCTTGACCTAGGAGTATCCAGACCAGTTTTTATTGTGTGGGTACTTCATTCCCAGAACAGCTTATGTTTGACAAAGAGTTCCAAGGTGTGATGTCACTGGGCAACAGGCAGTGTCCCAAATAGCAGCACCGACTCAGGTTGTAATTTAGGCTGGAGAAAATTACTAGGACCCTGGTAATCCTAGCACCCTGGGGCCTTAGCTGTCCTTAATCAGATCTGGCTATGAAACAACTGCTCTTGAGGGTGGATTGGAATTCTAGTCACTGTGAGGCAAGAGCATTAGGATCCTACAGTCACTCTGGGCTCCATAGGAAGACCCTGTTTCAATAGTAAAAGGGGTCACCTGGGAGTTCTTACTGTCTTCCCTGAGGCCTTCCTGCTGGAGTTAGAATAGCTGTCTCACCAAGTTGAAGTAGAGGGCAGAATGTTGGTGCCTTCTATAATGAGGACTAGTGACAGATAGTCTATGGAAATTCTAGAAAGTTCTACAGGTATTTATGTCCTGTGCATGGGAATTGCTGGCTTCCCTGTGTCCTTTGCCTTTAATTTGCAGTCCATGGGGCACCTGGGAATGTCCCCAAACCAGGCTGCACACAGGGCTTGTCCCGTGATTCTCACTTGCACCCAGTGCCTGCCTGATTGTCATAAGTCTGACAGAGCCACTGTATGCTCACCTGACACCTGCAGAGAGCAGTATATGGGACCCTACCATCCCCACACTGCCCATCAGTGTCTACAATGTCCCTATATGGCACTGAGATGGTCTAAGCTCCTTCCCGCCTATATGCTGCATCAGAATCTGACCATTCCTAATTTCCTCCTCTCACACCCACACTAGAAGCCCTGTACCCACACTAGCCCCAGCTGGCCTGTTGCCTACTGACATCTCATGGACTCTGCCCCAATCCCCTGCCCTGCCCTGCCCTGCCCTGCCACAATCCGCTGCCCTACCCTGCCCTGCCCCAATCCCCTGCCCAGCCCTGCCCTGCCCTGCCCCAATGCCCTGCCCTGCCCAGCCCTGCCCTGCCCTCACTCAGCTGACATTGTGGATATCTCCAGACAGTCACTGGACAATGGCTGACACACTTGTCTGAAGACTGGAAATGTTTCTCGATCTTGGAGAGGAAAGAAGGACCCTCCAACTACACTGAATTCTAAGGAAGTTTATTCAGGTGAGGGATGACAGGGACTGTTTTGTCTCATGTCACACATGACAGTAGAAAATATCCTAGGTATTGGATGACACTGTTAGCATTAACAGAACAAAGCCCATAGTTTTAGGAAGGATAATAAATTATGAGTCGGATTAGAAAACCCCAAGCCTCTTCCAGGTCCTAAGAGGGCAAAAACTACCACCAAACATAGCATTAATGTGATAGGTTAGTTAAATCTAGTTACTAGATTCTAGTGTGATACCTATGACCCTTTTTGTGTCATGCTCAGCTTATAATGACTAGAGGACCTCAGCTTGAGAGTCACCAATGCCTCTCCCTTACTTCTCCAGCTGCTGAGCATTGAAAAGCCCTAATGGGACAGCATCTGTTTGCAGACATACTGGATTATTCTTCTTCACTTTATCTCTCTGAGTCACCTCCACTCACAGTAAGTCAGTTTAATTCCATAAATTGGAAATGAGTCACGTGGAACATATACTTTCTCAAAACAATCACAGATTTCCATGTAAAAGGTGAAACATGAACTGTCCCACCTAAGCTCTGGGCTTGCACAGACGTGCTCTGCAAAAGAAACATGTGGTAACAGCTGCAGTCTGCATTCACTATGGATGGTCTTGAGGTCCTCCCTAAGCTGCATAGATTGAGATAATTATCTTGCTTTCTATCAAAAGAATTCATTATGCCAAGTTGGCCTGTAGAAGGAGGCTAGTCTCTTCTGTATTTCATCAGATGTGCTTAATGTATATAATCATCGGTAGTAAGTGAAAGATCTGTTTGGAATTGAAACTGAGTGATGCTGGAGGGTGATCCTGAATGCACAATGAGCAGTGGAGGCACCAGAGCCCAGTATGGATGCCTAGCAGGCTGCCACATTGAGCAGGCACTGCTCAACCACCTGTACATACACATCTCCTGAGATCTCTCTCCTTAATTGAAGGTGATCGTGTCCACCTAGTACAGTACATGCCGTGGAAGGACAAAAGCTACCTAGAGGAGCTGTGGTGATGACTCCCAGGTCAGAGCATCTGCTGCTCTCTCAGAAGAACCACATGGTCCCTAACAATCATCTACAATGGGGAATGCTATTCCCTCTTTTGGATCATGAGGAAATGCAGTCAGGAGTGGCCCAGATACATTTGAAAAAAAAAAGGTCCATTGAGTTAAATGATAAAAATAAATATAATCAGCAACAATAAAAAACACAGCATATGAATGATCAAGTGAAACAGCACCTATAAAAACCTATTTCCCAAAATGACGTTGATGGTCATTATCTTTGTGGTTTAATACTAATGCTGTATTGTAAGAAAAACTGAGGCACATGGTTCTCCATTAGGATTATTCTATATTCCTTTGTGAAAGTTGTCATTATTTCTGCAGCTCTACAGGCATGAGTGTGTGTTACTCAATATCTGGTGCACACAGTCAATAAGGAATGTGTGTTGTAGACTGATATAGACTAGGATGAGCAGAACACATGACAGCATGGATACAGTATGGCAGTGATTACATCATAAAGTGTGTATCCATAAAAAAAGTCACATTATCCACACAAAAGACACTATCACCCTGTGTACCCCTTGGTGGCTTTGAATTCCCTATTTACCCATGCTGCCTGGACCATGCAAAGATCCATATCCAGCTGTCAGTTCTAAGTCTACAGGAGGGGAAAGGACCCTTGAATAAGATGGTCTTAAGATTCAAGACTTACAAATCAATTTTTATTCATAAGGAATACAATTTACAAAAAACAGGCATAAAATGAACAACTAAAATGGTATAAAAAATGAAAAACAGTAACAAGAATATATTAACTATGATATAACAAAAAGAAAACTTCAATGAAAATCGTAACCAAAAATATTTCTTAACAGCATTTTCTTAATGAACATTTAGAAACACAGTTGTAGTGCTGTTTCTACTCTAGGACACGAGACGTCAAGGCAGTCCCCTCAGATGTCTCTCAAATGGTGTTGTCCGTATGAGAGAGGAGAAAGACCTCAAGGAGACAGGCTGGCATATGGATACATAAATTTAGGGTCTCTAAACATTGAGGAAATTATCTGAGAAGAAGAATATTCCCCCCAAAAAAGACTTTGTTGAGGATTGTCATCAGCAGGGAACTCCTGGGAAGGAAACTCACTCTTCAGGGGGCTGTCTTCCTGGGATCCGTCCTATTCCATGTCTCCTGCAGTTTCTGAGACCTGGGAGGAGAAGGCAGCTATTAAGACACTGATTTGGTGGGGACATGCATACCAGCTGTCAAGTTGCTGCCTTCTGTCCCTTCAGCTGCATTGGACAGACAACACTGATCTTTCACTGAAATCATTGCTGATATCTCTGCAGGCTGGGGAACATCACCAGCAACCCTCACAGTACTGTGGGAGAACAAGGTGCTCCTCAGACTTCTACCAGTGCAAACCAAGAATGGGGAAATGGGGAGAGACCTAATTGGGGTGCAGGAAGAAAGGAGAAGGCCACATGATACCCAGATCAAAGCCAATGACCAGGACTCATTTGCCATTTGCACTTGGTTCTTATCCCTACAAGGTGCTTCCAACCATCACATGACCCCTGTATGACCTTTGTCACACGACCAAAAACTCATTCAAAACTCTTCATAGCATCCAATCTGTGATAGGGAGATGCAGTCATGTGATATGTTATTCCTCTGTCACCATTTCTGGACTGCAGTTTCAAAAAGGGCAGAGAAGTATAATTGCCAATAATTCGGTTTCTGAAAAGTGGTTAACATCCCAGAATACTTGTGCATAGACAGAGCAATGAATAACTCTATCACATGAGGTGGGTGACTGACTGGGTGTGGGGAGATTAGAAAGATGATAGGGGAAGCAAAGATGTATCCAATAGGCAAATGGTATCAGACATTGTTAATCTGACTCAGCTGCTTGTTCCTACCAAGTTTTCCTGGGTCTGGAGGTTGCTGGTCTTCTCCTGTTCATCTTCATCATTCGGGTTCAACTCAAACAAATATCGCTGTACCTCCTTGCTCTCCTGCTTCAATGTGACCAACTTCTTCTTCATACATGCCTGGTCCATCAGGAGCCGGCTGTGCAGGTTGCTGGAAACACACTCTGCATAGTAAGATCCTGAAGCCTCTTCCTCCCATTCCAACTGCCAAATCCCACAAAGTCCACCAGGACCCAGATACCCATAATCATACAATACATCTCCATACATGTAAGGCTGCTGCACAAACAGCAAATGGCCAATCCAGGGAAGAATAAATTGTTTCTGTGACCCAAGCACCAATAAGAGTCCATGTCTCTCCAAAAGAACAAGGGATCTACAACTATCCATGAAAGCCCAATGCATCGGGCATCATCAATTAGAAGGCAGTAAACAACCACAAGAGGACAGTAGAATCAAGGGAGGTCATGGTAACCATGTGGTCCACACATTGAGCTTTGTTAAACCTGGTATGACCCCAGAGGCCCAGGTCGGCCTAATAACACTCTGATGCCTGAATCAGTATAGTTCTATCCAGAGACTTCTAAAGATGCATAGACACTGTGGTGATAAGTAACAGTCCTTTATGGAACTGAAACTGAGTCCAAAAGACCCACGGCACAGTGATATTTAAACAGCAGAAGACATGGACCCAGAGCTGCAGGCTCTCCAGTCCAGAACAAAGAGAGGCGGACATGGCCATTCCACAATGATGGGCCCTTCTGACCAGTACTTACCAATAGAAGTTAATCTCCTTCTTGAGCTCCTGAAATTTCTCACGATGTTCGATGTTCTTTGTGTCTAAGTTGTGCAGTAATGACATGACCTCTTTCTCCTTTATCTTCAAGTTTTCATAAAATGGATTTGGCCTGAAGTAGGGGCTGGCCCCAGAAAGATAGAACCCAATGAACATCGAGGTTTAGGATTATATGAACTCAGGCTGTGTCCTGTACTACACCATGCCTGGAAGGACACTTTCTGAATTCTACATATTTGGATCTTCTTCAGCTTCAGAAACTTGGAATTGTGTGCCCAGGACAACAGAGGCTAAGCACCCAGATAAAGGGTTCCCTGGCTCACTTTTTTCAATCAGGAGTTCTGGATCTGCATTCATACCTGTTATGCTGTCAAGAGCCTAGACCACAGAGCTTACCCAACCACACACACACACACACACACACACACATACACAAACACACACACACACACACACACACACACACACACACACACACATCCAGAAACCTCTGATTTCATTTTTCCTGTTTTGACAAGTGGAATGCTACAAGCCGAATAACTAATATTCTAGAGGCAGACAGTACACATAATTCTGGAGATGAGACCACATATTGCCACAGACTTATAATCTACCCAAGGCATACAAATGTATAGACAAATGTGACCACACAGGCAAAGAACTGTGCTGTTGAAAGTGGGGCTTCTAAAATAAAGCACTTACACCTCCATGAAACTATTATACAGGTAAATCCTGAGGTCAAAAAACAGACCCCTAAATTCCAAGGGGGGAGGGATAGAGAAACATATAAAAGTTTTGCATATGCATGCAGACCTGTGCACACACAGACACACAAACTGAGGCACACCCACAAGAAAAGAAAACAGACTCAGAGAATGAGAAAGAGAGGCAAATATGGAAAGAGCACAATGAGAATCAGTAGAAATGCATGCACCATTACTGTCTCAGAGTGTAAGGCACACAGACAAGAAGGAATAGGCCACAGTCTCAGGACTACTAGTTAAGCATTGATATGAACAATGTGGGACCTGTCACCTAAGGGTGCTGCCAGGAGATGATAGCATTCAGTCACCTTCCTAGCAAGTACAAACACTCTCCACAAACTCACAGCACCTAGTACCTTGCAAAGCTACCACCTGTCAAGGGCTTTCCAATTGTACACTGGGAACTCATGCTCCAGTGACTTTATCCCTGAACTCTACACTCAGGTCACAAGTTCAGATTTTCAACAGGCGGAATCAGAGAGTCCATTTCCAAACTCACTCCTCAGTAAGGGTCAGGTTCTGAATCTCCTCTCTATGGGAGATGAGGTTTAGAACAAGGTCGTTTGTTTGGAGCAATGCATACCTCTTGTTCATTGATCCACCTGTCACATAAAGGAGGCGATCTGTCAGGTCATTTCTCTCCTTGGTAGTTAGCTCCAGTTCTCTATTCAGCCTCTCCTCTTCCTCGTTGGCCTGCACCTTGTTTAGGATATTTTCAGTGGATGACGTCTGTCTGCAGGCCGCTGTAGGTAGACAAACACAAGTGAACCCGCATGGGGTGAATGCATAGAGCATACACAGACCACAGTGAGGTCCAAACAGGAGAACATGCTTGGAAGCCAGTGTCACTGCAAGGAGTTTGGTCTGTGTAAGAGGCATCCTAAGTGGATCACAGTTCCCCCACTACTATATAGAGACCAAGAGATGTAAGCAGCCAGGTGTTCCCTATGCCCGCCCACACAGGCTTACAAGTACCAGAGAGATGCCTTCTCCAGGATTATTATCAGGTACGCAGGCTACAACCTGGTTTCAGGACCCTCAGCCCTCTGGTTTCAGAAGTCAGATCATCAATTCAGCATCCACAATGACTTGATTGATCAGGGAAACTCAGATATCCTACACTGTTACTCTAGTCCAATAACTTTGCATTAAAAAGTCATGTAGGGGGAGGACATGGTCAACAGACTTATTAATTCCCCCTACTGAAATGACAAATGCCCCAGAAGTGCCAATAGGTTACAGGCTCTTTCTCTACCTGCTCCATATAGTTTGGCTACTGTAGAAAAATATCTGCCACACAGAACCTCTAATATATGAAGGTAAGATTGGCCCCGTCAGCCAGAGGTAGTCAGAGGAGTTCTAAGAATATAAGGTCATGGCCAGGAGCACAATTCTCTCCTTCTTACTACTGTCAGATAGTCACTGAATTTAAAGAAGCAATGAAAGTGAAGTATATTGATGCCCTGTTTAATTCAGAAAAGTTATACCCTCCATGACTCCTGATGGTGTTATTATATCAATTTAACCCACCGAATGCACTGTAAAAGTAAAGACTAGAAGTTCACCCAATAATAGCATAGGCATTGCCATATCCTCCATGTGGTTATGGAGAAACTAATGATGTGAAAACCTTGACTTTCAGGAATTGTGATAATCATGGAATTCAATATCTGTGGAGATGTTCCAGTGGTTGTGGCCCATTACTAAAAAGGCCAGCGGAAGACCCCCACACACACCCCTGACAGGAAGCTCAACATACACTGCCCAGAACTTACTCCACATTCCCCATGTCCTGTGTCCATCATTACCTTTAGGTTTCGTTTGCTTCACTCTAGACTCTTCTCTATCAACATCAACTCTCCCAAAGCGCCTACAAAGACGGGCAAACATGTCTGTGGATATATCCTTTGGACACTAAGAGAAAAAGTAGGGAATTGGTTGTCACAACGATACTGGTGACATCACAGGGATTCCAAGGTCTCTCTAGGAGACAATAGAATGTCCACGAAGGGACGGCTGATGTCACGGAGAACAGACTTTGCCTCCCTGATAATGTTCTCCCTGTACTGAGCAAAAGCTGATGTCCCCTTTTCAGGAGACTTCCCTGTGGCATAGCCACTGAGCACCACATGCTTCCAAAGCCAAATTTGGCTCTAGGCTTGATTGGAAAAACCTAAGTCATTGCTATGTATCTAAATGAGTGCTTCCTCCCCAATCCCTGCACAGAAATGTTTCATCCTACCTCAAATTCTCCTCAGTCAGCAATATTACCCATTAAAGATTACTGAGAAATCACACCAGTTCCTATAAGTAGCCAAAGACGTCTCCTGTCTCATCATGTGCAGGTGCATGAAATCACACCCAGAAATAGCCTGTAGGGTAGGTTGCGATGTGGGTGTGTGTTATAGGTACAACCTGAAGCTTTGTGCTTAACATTTGACAGTTGCCACCAGATTCCTTAGGAGAAAGAATTGCATTCATTATGGTCCTGGCAACAATGTGGTGATCTGTTAGCAGAGGAAACTGAAATATTGGATCCACCAGTGAATGCACCCTCAGGCTGAGTGTGGGGCTCTCCTCTTTGCACTTAAGTTACCAAAGCAGGATTGCTTACAGGCCTCTCTAAGCTATAACGCGTGATTTCATCTGAAAAATAAAATAGTCAGCAGATGTGGGGGGGATGCAGCCAAATGAGTAGGACAAGCCTAGAGACATAACTCAGTGGACAGAGTAAGAAACAAGCATCTTCACTCCTGTTTCATGGATCACCCCACAAAACACAAAAGCATCTATCCTAAAAAAAAAACCAAAAAAACAAAAAAAACAATTTATTTTAGTGAATGTTTACAGTATTAGTAGCAAAGCTCATATTTTGGGGGCAGATCCATGACTTGAACTCATTGGCTAATGCTGTCCTCACAGTCCTTGGAGGCCCCTTTGTAAGACTACCTGTTGGAAAGTGGAAGCAGCTTTATTTGAGCTCAAAGTGAACCTGACGAGCAACGTAGAGAACAAGATGGGGTAATTGAGACCCTGTCTAAAACCAGCACAGAAACCCACCCTTCATTCAAAGCATCATCTACCAATTCTTGAATTTTTACCATTCTCTGCCAACCAGTCTTTCATTCAGGAAAGGTAGAAAAGAACTGGAAATGATCTTTGTATTCTAAGGACCTCGATCTGTCTTTCCTTAGGTCCACGTTAAGAACAAATGAAATGGGTATCACCATCTGAACAACTTAGTATCACCTACTCAGCATTTCTAGCCTAATACTGTGCCTATGGCAATCTCAAGCTTCCCTGAGTGTTGCTGCCCCAGCAAGAAGAATGAAGTTCTATGGTCAATCCCCAGTGAACCTTTCAAGGGGTTAGAAGAAAGCCATCAGAGATACTGCACTTCTTTTCCTTCGATTAAATCAAGATGATACAAGGTGAATCTATTGGGCTATTCAACCATACATCTTCCTCACAACCCCACCTATCTGAGTTCATTGCTTGGCAGAATTCATGCCCCACCATCCTAGATATTTCTCAATTCATTGCTGCCAAGGGCCAGGTTTCCTGAGTTTTGTTTTTCATAGAATTGGGTGTAGTCAATCATAGTTGCCCTCTGTAAGAAATGACAAATATCTATAATAACTGACCACACTGTACTTGTGTATACAAGTACAGTAGTAGTGGAAAATTCAGCGTAACTGAGGAGTGGGAAATCACCACGGTGTCCTGGCCTTTCTCTGCCCATATCACAGCTCACAGGCGGCTGGGGCAAACCTTGATTTCCTCTGTAGAAACAGAGTGAGGTTGAATGGACACTGAGCAGGCAGAGCAACACAGCTGAGGCAACTGAATTCCAGCAACAAACGCATTATTTGTTTCCCATCTTAACAGCTCCTTTTGAGGACTTGTCCCCACACCTAGCTTAAACACAGCAATTTTCATACATGCCATCCTGCTATTTCATATTGTTGCTGTAATACGCCTCCACATCATAGATTTCAAAAAATATATACCTAACACTGAAAAGGGTGATGCTTGACAACATCTAGTGCATTGGGGCCACAGGTACGGTCACAAATAACCAGGACACAGGGGATGCAGAGAAAAGGCAGATGCAACTGCATGCAGCTGCAAGCTTATTAACCCTTATATAGGCATGAATATGCATTACCTCACATTCCCTTTTGGCAAGATATAATAAGATCGTTATTCCCATGATACCAGGAACAACCGAGGCAAGACTAGGCAAAGAAGTAAGACTAAGCCAAGGCTTCTCCTTAAAATATCTGTATAGCAAATCACCCCTCTTCCTAGTATCACAATATACTTGTCATAACCCAGAGAGCATGAGAGCCTCTTCCACAAACATAGGACATAGTACAATAGAGTGTGAGGTAAAGTGAGAAAAACATTTCCTTCTCAAGGGCAGCATTGCAGCCCCTGCTTGCATCTCTCAGCCGTCTTTCCTTGATCCTGTCTGGGAAGTGTATCTCAGTGACTCCACAATTTCTTTCTTTGTTCTTTTGTTTTAAAAGTAACACTGTCTATAACACAGCTAAATGTCCTCGAAGGGGTTTAATCATGCAAAAAGAAAGCAATATAATATATAATATAGGCAACCTTTAATGAGTGTATCTATTTTCTTAGGGGTATTTTTCAGATATCTTCCCAGATCTGGATTTAACTTTGGTAATTGTTATCTGTCTAGAATATCAACAATATCAAATAAATATTTCAGTTTTCTGGCGTAAAGTCCTCGGGAGTAAGAACTAATGATTTTGGAATTTGCTTGGTGTGTACTGTTATGTCCCTCATTTCATTTCTGATTTTTAATTCATGTATTGTCTCTCTTGTGCATTGTTAGTTTGAGGAAGGGGTTGTCTCTCTTGTGGATCTTCTCAAAAAAAAAAAAAGAGGAAGAAAAGACAGCTCTTGCTATCCTTGACTTTGTATTTTTCTCTTTGTTTCTAAAGGCTTGATTTCAAACCTGAGTTTATTGCCCTTCATCAGATCCTACCAGACTCTCTATGGGATGAGGCTTTGCCTCACCTTGGTAACAGCAGCATGGAATAAATGAAGCTTCTGCTGATCTCTGTTGTGGTGTTGCACATCACAATCTCACCGAAAACCATGCATAGACTGGTTTAGGCTCTATTAAAGCAGCCCACTAATTCAGTGTTCCCTGCAAGGTGCCATGGAACGGTAGTAACATAATTCTGCATGCACATCGACAGGTTTCTCCACGGTCTTCTGGGTCATTTGATAATAATTTATAGTGATTCATGGATGAACACACACACACACACACACACACACACACACACTTTACTGACATGGTGCATATTCTTTGCACACCAAAAATAAAGTGAGCGTTACTGAAAATGCACCAATAATGGAATCGAAGGAGGGAGCTGTGGGGAAGCTGGGGCTTAGAGTTACTTAAAAGACCGGATGCAGATTCTCCTTCTATTGGAGGAGAAACTTGATAGACAATGTGGTTCTTTATTTTCTTTCTCTAGAGCACACAGGACTAGGGTGGCAGCTAGGGCTTTGAGTGTGTTTGGCAAGTACTGTGGCACTGAATTAAATCCTAGGGCTGGAACCCTATTAATCATCTACAACAATTACAGGGCAGGCTGGATGACGACACTCAGCTGACAATGTGGACATCTCAAGACAGTCACTGGACAATGGCTGACACACTTGTCTGAAGACTGGAAATGTTTCTCGATCTTGGAGAGGAAAGAAGGACCCTCCAACTACACTGTCCTCTAAGGAAGTTTATTCAGGTGAGGGATGACAGGGACTGTTTTGTCTCACGTCACACATGTCAGTAGAAAATATCCTAGGTATTGGATGCCGCTGTTAGCATTAACAGAACAAAGCACATAGTGTTGGGAAGATTAATAAATTATGAGTAGGATTAGAAAACCCCAAGCCTCTTCCAGGTTCTAGGAGAGCAAAAAAAAAAAAAATACCACGAAATACAGCATTAATGTGATAGTTTGGTTAAATCTAGTTACTAGTTTCTATTGTGATACCTATTGTCAGTGCCTGCGCCGACAGTGTGTGAATATCGGGTGTAGGTTTGTGGGGTTGAAAGAAAACACGTACACGGGTCACCCCTTTTTAGCGAGTGCCACCAAGGCTTTACTGAGATCTCCTTATATACCAGAGGCAAAAGCTGTGGAAAAACAACAAGGCAGGTGAAAATCCCCAACCAGGAAAATAGGACAAGTCTGTGTGGTGAAAGTTCCAGCCCAATCAGGGGCATAAACAGCTTCTTAAAAACAAGAAGCAGGAAAGCTCAGTGGGGAGGAAGGGTGCCATGGAAAATCCCAGCCCCAAATCAGGGGCTAAGAGCAGCTGTCAAAGGTGTAAACAATTTCTTGCTATAGCAGGCTGAAAGGCTCAGCGAGGGGGGAGGGAAACACCAAGGTAGGGCCCAACAGGAGCCTTCACTGGTGGCTCTAATGTTTCACTTTCCTCTGCCAACTGGCCTCCACACTGTTTCTAGCACCATAATGATTTCAAGTCTTCCTCATAAGGAATTTTGTGGCAACCGTTGAATGCTAAGCACAAGGCTTCATGTGTGTTCCCCTAACACACACCCATGTTGCAACCTTCCATGCAGGCTATTTCTTGATGTGATTTCAAGCACCTGTACATAATAAGACAGGAGAATATTTTGACTGCATATTCAAACTGGTATTATTTCTCAGGAATTTTTAATGGCTAATATTGGTGAAGGAGGATAATTTGAGTTAGGATGAGACATTTTTGGGCAGGATTTGGAAGGAAACATTCATTTAGATGCATAGGAATTACTAAGGTTTTTGTAATCAAGCCTTGAGGAAAATTTGGCTTTGGAAGCAGGAGATGCTCAGTGGCTCTGCCCCGGGAAAGTCTCCTGGAAAGGGCACCTCTGCTTATGCTCAGTACAGGGAGAACATTAGCAGGAAGGCAAAGTCTGTTCCCCATGACATCAGCTGTCCCTTCTTGGACATTCTATTGTCTCCTAGAGAGTTCTTGGCGTCCTCTGCTATGTCACCAATGTTGTAGTGACAACCAGTGCCCTAGTTTCTCTCACTACAAGTCTGGCAGATACATCCTAAGACATTTTTTCCAGTCTTAGAAGTGTTTTAGGAGGGGGATGTCGATTGTGGAGAGACTAGGGTGAAGGAGTCTGACCTTTCGTCTCACAGAAATGATGGACAAAGGAAGTGGTTCTGGGGAATGTGGAGTAAGTTCTGGGCAGTGTCTTTTGAGCTTTCTGTGGAGGCGGGGGGAGGGATGGTGGGGGTCCTGCAAGCTTAAGCTGACCTTTCTAGCAATTAGCCACAACAACTGGAGCATCTGCAAAGGAATTGAATTTCCATGAATATCACAATTCCTGAACGTCATGGATTTCAGAACATTAACTTTCCCATCCCCAAAGAAAGGATATGGTAAGGCCAATGGTACTATTCTGTGAACTTCTGGCCTTTACTTTATTTTTTTATTTTTTTTTTTATTAACTTGAGTATTTCTTATATACATTTCTAGTGTTATTCCCTTTCCCGGTTTCCGGGCAAACATCCCCCTCCCCCCTCCCCTTCCTTGTGGGTGTTCCCCTCCCAACCTCCCCCCATTGCCACCCTCCCCGCATAGTCTAGTTCACTGGGGGTTCAGTCTTAGCAGGACCCAGGGCTTCCCCTTCCACTGGTGCTCTTACTAGGATATTCATTGCTACCTATGGGGACAGAGTCCAGGGTCAGTCCATGTATAGTCTTTAGGTAGTGGCTTAGTCCCTGGAAGCTCTGGTTGCTTGACATTGTTGTACTTTTGGGGTCTCGAGCACCTTCAAGCTCTTCCAGTTCTTTCTCTGATTCCTTCAACGGGGGACCTATTCTCAGTTCAGTGGTTTGCTGCTGGCATTCGCCTCTGTATTTGCTGTATTCTGGCTGTGTCTCTCAGGAGCGATCTACATCCGGCTCCTGTCGGTCTGCACTTCTTTGCTTCATCCATCTTGTCTAATTGGGTGGCTATATATGTATGGGCCACATGTGGGGCAGGTTCTGAATGGGTGTTCCTTCAGTCTCTGTTTTAATCTTTGCCTCTCCGTTCCCTGCCAAGGGTATTCTTTTTCCTCATTTAAAGAAGGAGTGAAGCATTCACATTTTGATCATCTGTCTTGAGTTTCGTTTGTTCTAGGGATCTAGGGTAATTCAAGCATTTGGGCTAATAGCCACTTATCAATGAGTGCATACCATGTATGTCTTTCTGTGATTGGGTTAGCTCACTCAGGATGATATTTTCCAATTCCAACCATTTGCCTACGAATTTCATAAACTCGTTGTTTTTGATAGCTGAGTAATATTCCATTGTGTAGATGTACCACATTTTCTGTATCCATTCCTCTGTTGAAGGGCTTCTGGGTTCTTTCCAGCTTCTGGCTATTATAAATAAGGCTGCAATGAACATAGTGGAGCACGTGTCTTTTTTATATGTTGGGGCATCTTTTGGGTATATGCCCAAGAGAGGTATAGCTGGATCCTCAGGCAGTTCAATGTCCAATTTTCTGAGGAACCTCCAGACTGATTTCCAGAATGGTTTTACCAGTCTGCAATCCCACCAACAATGGAGGAGTGTTCCTCTTTCTCCACATCCTCGCCAGCATCTGCTGTCACCTGAGTTTTTGATCTTAGCCATTCTCACTGGTGTGAGGTGAAATCTCAGGGTTGTTTTGATTTGCATTTCCCTTATGACTAAAGATGTTGAACAATTCTTTAGGTGTTTCTCAGCCATTCGGCATTCCTCAGCTGTGAATTCTTTGTTTAGATCTGAACCCCATTTTTTAATAGGGTTATTTGTTTCCCTGCGGTCTAACTTCTTGAGTTCTTTGTATATTTTGGATATAAGGCCTCTATCTGTTGTAGGATTGGTAAAGATCTTTTCCCAATCTGTTGGTTGCCGTTTTGTCCTAACCACAGTGTCCTTTGCCTTACAGAAGCTTTGCAGTTTTATGAGATCCCATTTGTCGATTCTTGATCTTAGAGCATAAGCCATTGGTGTTTTGTTCAGGAAATTTTTTCCAGTGCCCATGTGTTCCAGGTGCTTCCCTAGTTTTTCTTCTATTAGTTTGAGTGTGTCTGGTTTGATGTGGAGGTCCTTGATCCACTTGGACTTAAGCTTTGTACAGGGTGATAAGCATGGATCGATCTGCATTCTTCTACATGTTGCCCTCCAGTTGAACCAGCACCATTTGCTGAAAATGCTATCTTTTTTCCATTGGATGGTTTTGGCTCCTTTGTCAAAAATCAAGTGACCATAGGTGTGTGGGTTCATTTCTGGGTCTTCAATTCTATTCCATTGGTCTATCTGTCTGTCTCTGTAGCAATACCATGCAGTTTTTATCACTATTGCTCTGTAATACTGCTTGAGTTCAGGGATAGTGATTCCCCCTGAAGTCCTTTTATTGTTGAGGATAGCTTTAACTATCCTGGGTTTTTTGTTATTCCAGATGAATTTGCAAATTGTTCTGTCTAACTCTTTGAAGAATTGGATTGGTATTTTGATGGGGATTGCATTGAATCTGTAGATTGCTTTTGGTAAAATGGCCATTTTTACTATATTAATCCTGCCAATCCATGAGCATGGGAGATCTTTCCATCTTCTGAGGTCTTTTTCAATTTCTTTCCTCAGTGTCTTGAAGTTCTTATTGTACAGATCTTTTACTTGCTTGGTTAAAGTCACACCGAGGTACTTTATATTATTTGGGTCGATTATGAAGGGTGTCGTTTCCCTAATTTCTTTCTCGGCTTGTTTCTCTTTTGTATAGAGGAAGGCAACTGATTTATTTGAGTTAATTTTATACCCAGCCACTTTGC
The DNA here is from genome assembly GCF_021556685.1 of Rattus norvegicus. Taxonomy (NCBI): domain Eukaryota; kingdom Metazoa; phylum Chordata; class Mammalia; order Rodentia; family Muridae; genus Rattus; species Rattus norvegicus. The sequence continues at coordinate 24,652,521 of NC_141552.1, forward strand.
TGAAGTTGTTTATCAGCTTTAGTAGTTCTCTGGTGGAACTTTTGGGATCACTTAAATATACTATCATGTCATCTGCAAATAGTGATATTTTGACCCCTTCTTTTCCGATCTGTATCCCTTTGATCTCCTTTTGTTGTCTGATTGCTCTGGCTAGAACTTCGAGAACTATATTGTATAAGTAGGGAGAGAGTGGGCAGCCTTGTCTAGTCCCTGATTTTAGTGGGATTGCTTCAAGTTTCTCTCCATTTAGTTTAATGTTAGCAACTGGTTTGCTGTATATGGCTTTTACTATGTTTAGGTATGGGCCTTGAATTCCTATTCTTTCCAGGACTTTTATCATGAAGGGGTGTTGAATTTTGTCAAATGCTTTCTCAGCATCTAATGAAATGATCATGTAGTTCTGTTCTTTCAGTTTGTTTATATAATGGATCACGTTGATGGTTTTCCGTATATTAAACCATCCCTGCATGCCTGGGATGAAGCCTACTTGATCATGGTGGATGATTGTTTTGATGTGCTCTTGAATTCGGTTTGCCAGAATTTTATTGAGTATTTTTGCGTCGATATTCATAAGGGAAATTGGTCTGAAGTTCTCTTCCTTTGTTGTGTCTTTGTGTGGTTTAGGTATAAGAGTAATTGTGGCTTCGTAGAAGGAATTCGGTAGGGCTCCATCTGTTTCAATTTTGTGGAATAGTTTGGATAATATTGGTATGAGGTCTTCTATGAAGGTTTGATAGAATTCTGCACTAAACCCGTCTGGACCTGGACTCTTTTTGGTTGGGAGACCTTTAATGACTGCTTCTATTTCCTTAGGAGTTATGGGGTTGTTTAACTGGTTTATCTGTTCCTGATTTAACTTCGATACCTGGTATCTGTCTAGGAAATTGTCCATTTACTGAAGATTTTCAAATTTTGTTGAATATAGGTTTTTATAGTAAGATCTGATGATTTTTTGAATTTCCTCTGAATCTGTAGTTATGTCTCCCTTTTCATTTCTGATTTTGTTAATTTGGACGCACTCTCTGTGTCCTCTCGTTAGTCTGGCTAAGGGTTTATCTATCTTGTTGATTTTCTCAAAGAACCAACTTTTGGTTCTGTTGATTCTTTCTATGGTCCTTTTTGTTTCTACTTGGTTGATTTCAGCTCTGAGTTTGATTATTTCCTGCCTTCTACTCCTCCTGGGTGTATTTGCTTCTTTTTGCTCTAGAGCTTTTAGGTGTGCTGTCAAGCTGCTGACATATGCTCTTTCCTGTTTCTTTCTGCAGGCACTCAGCGCTATGAGTTTTCCTCTTAGCACAGCTTTCATTGTGTCCCATAAGTTTGAGTATGTTGTATCTTCATTTTCATTAAATTCTAAAAAGTTTTTAATTTCTTTCTTTATTTCTTCCTTGACCAGGTTATCATTGAGTAGAGCATTGTTCAATTTCCACGTATATGTGGGCATTCTTCCCTTATTGTTATTGAAGACCAGTTTTAGGCCGTGGTGGTCCGATAGCACGCATGGGATTATTTCTATCTTTCTGTACCTGTTGAGGCCCGTTTTTTGACCAATTATATGGTCAATTTTGGAGAAAGTACCATGAGGAGCTGAGAAGAAGGTATATCCTTTTGCTTTAGGATAGAATGTTCTATAAATATCCGTTAAGTCCATTTGGCTCATGACTTTTTTTAGTCTGTCGACATCACTGTTTAATTTCTGTTTCCATGATCTGTCCATTGATGAGAGTGGGGTGTTGAAATCTCCCACTATTAGTGTGTGAGGTGCAATGTGTGTTTTGAGCTTTAGTAAGGTTTCTTTTACATATGTAGGTGCCCTTGTATTTGGGGCATAGATATTTAGGATTGAGAGTTCATCTTGGTGGATTTTTCCTTTGATGAATATGAAGTGTCCTTCCTTATCTTTTTTGATGACTTTTAATTGGAAATTGATTTTATTTGATATTAGAATGGCTACTCCAGCTTGCTTCTTCTGACCATTTGCTTGGAAAGTTGTTTTCCAGCCTTTCACTCTGAGGTAGTGTCTGTCTTTGTCTCTGAGGTGTGTTTCCTGTAGGCAGCAGAATGCAGGGTCCTCGTTGCGTATCCAGTTTGTTAATCTATGTCTTTTATTGGGGAGTTGAGGCCATTGATGTTGAGAGATATTAAGAAATAGTGATTATTGCTTCCCGTTATATTCATATTTGGATGTGAGGTTATGTTTGTGTGCTTTCATTCTCTTTGTTTGTTGCCAAGACGATTAGTTTCTTGCTTCTTCTAGGGTATAGCTTGCCTCCTTATGTTGGGCTTTACCATTTATTATCCTTTGTAGTGCTGGTTTTGTAGAAAGATATTGTGTAAATTTGGTTTTGTCATGGAATATCTTGGTTTCTCCATCTATGTTAATTGAGAGTTTTGCAGGATACAGTAACCTGGGCTGGCATTTGTGTTCTCTTAGGGTGTGTATGACATCAGTCCAGGATCTTCTGGCCTTCATAGTTTCTGGCGAGAAGTCTGGTGTGATTCTGATAGGTCTCCCTTTATATGTTACTTGACCTTTTTCCCTTACTGCTTTTAATATTCTTTCTTTATTTTGTGCGTTTGGTGTTTTGACAATTATGTGACGGGAGGTGTTTCTTTTCTGGTCCAATCTATTTGGAGTTCTGTAGGCTTCTTGTATGTCTATGGGTATCTCTTTTTTTAGGTTAGGGAAGTTTTCTTCTATGATTTTGTTGAAGATATTTACTGGTCCTTTGAGCTGGGAGTCTTCACTCTCTTCTATACCTATTATCCTTAGGTTTGATCTTCTCATTGAGTCCTGGATTTCCTGTATGGTTTGGACCAGTAGCTTTTTCTGCTTTACATTATCTTTGACAGTTGAGTCGATGATTTCTATGGAATCTTCTGCTCCTGAGATTCTCTCTTCCATCTCTTGTATTCTGTTGGTGAAGCTTGTATCTACAGCTCCTTGTCTCTTCTTTTGGTTTTCCATATCCAGGGTTGTTTCCATGTGTTCTTTCTTGATTGCTTCTATTTCCATTTTTAATTCCTTCAACTGTTTGATTGTGTTTTCCTGGAATTCTTTCAGGGATTTTTGCGATTCCTCTCTGTAGGCTTCTACTTGTTTATTAATGTTTTCCTGTGTTTCCCTAAGTGTGTTCATGTCTTTCTTGAATTCCTCCAGCATCAGGATCAAATATGATTTTGAAACTAGATCTTGCTTTTCTGGTGTGTTTGGAAATTCCATGTTTGTTTTGGTGGGGGAATTGGGCTCCGATGATGGCATGTAGTCTTGGTTTCTGTTGCTTGGGTTCCTGCCCTTGCCTCTCGCCATCAGATTATCTCTAGTGTTACTTTTTCTGCTATTTCTGACAGTGGCTAGACTGTCCTATAAGCCTGTGTGACAGGAGTGCTGTAGACCTGTTTTCCTCTCTTTCAGTCAGTTATGGGGACAGAGTGTTCTGCTTTCTGGCGTGTAGTTTTTCCTCACTACAGGTCTTCAGCTGTTCCTGTGGGCCTGTGTCTTGAGTTCACCAGGCAGCTTTCTTGCAGCAGAAAATTTGGTCTTACCTGTGGTCTCGAGGCTCAAGTTCGCTCGTGGGGTGCTGCCCAGGGGCTCTCTGCAGCGGCAGCAACCAGGAAGACCTGTGCCGCCCCTTCCGGGAGCTTCAGTGCACCAGGGTTCCAGATGGTCTTTGGCTTTTTCCTCTGGCGTCCGAGATGTGTGTGCAGGGAGCAGTCTCTTCTGGTTTCCCAGGCTTGTCTGCCTCTCTGAAGGTTTAGCTCTCCCTCCCACGGGATTTGGGTGCAGAGAACTGTTTATCCGGTCTGTTTCTTTCAGGTTCCGGAGGTGTCTCAGGCAGGGGTCCTGCCGCTCCTGGGCCCTCCCCCACGGGAGCCCAGAGGCCTTATACAGTTTCCTCTTGGGCCAGGGATGTGGGCAGGGGTGAGCAGTGTTGGTGGTCTCTTCCGCTCTGCAGCCTCAGGAGTGCCCACCTGACCAGGCGGTTGGGTCTCTCTCTCACAGGGTCTGCGGGCAGAGAGCTGCTGCGGGCCGGGATCCGCGGGTGTGTCCTGGCCTTTACTTTTAAAGTTGATTTGTGGCTTGTTTTTTGTTTGTTTATTTATTTAGTTGGTAATATTATTTATTGCCAAAGTCAAACATCTGGGTTACATCCTCGGACCCACATGACAGAAGGAGAGAAATGGCTCCTGAAAGTTGTTTGGTCATGTGCTGCACACACACACACACACACACACACACACACACACACACACTCATACTCTCACTCATACACACACAAACTTTAAAGCAATAGTAATTTTTCTTAGAGTCTGATATAATTGGTTCTAATACAAAGACAGCCTGAGTGTAGTTACTATATAATTAAATAGTACTCATGCTCTTAGGCAAAGAGTTTAAAGTTTATAGGTACCTAATAAACTCGCATTGGGACATATAAAGAACATTTAAATGTTCAGCAGAAATACAAAGAACAACTAATTTAATTTGTTAAAAGTGAAAGCTTATACAATTCTGAAGGTTTTTATACTGGTTTTATTATACATGTAACTATGAAAAGAAAACATACATACTTGATCAATGAAATGAGGAAGAGTGATTTAATGAACAGAAAAATGGATGGTACTTCAAAATTTCCATGATTACATATTATCTATTTAATTCCCTCCACAATAGCAAGAAACGGACATTATTATTTATGCGACATTACAGATACATAAACCGAGAAAATATTGTTTGGCCTGATTATCTGAGCTTTTTAAAGGCTTAGTTAATTGACAGAGCTGTGGTTTAAAATTAGGGTCCATATTCTTCTGTTTTAAATGTGTGACACTTTTCTCTTTTTTTCTCCATCTTTATTAAATTGGGTATTTCTTATTTACATTTCAATTGTTATTACCTTTCTGGGTTTCCAGGCACACATCCCCCTAACCCCTCCCCCTCCCCTTCTCTATTGGTGTCCCCTCCCCATCCTCCTCCCATTGCCACCCTCCCCCCCAACAAGCCCCTTCACTGGGGGTTCACTCTTGGAAGGACAAAGGGCTTCCCTTTTATTTCTAGTTGGTGCTGCTCTCCCTGCTCCGTGGGAAGTGGATGGGGGGAAGGCCCGGGCCTGAGGTGAGTTGGAACTGGGGTAGAAAGGCATAGGGCCTCCTAGGTGAGAATGTCAAGCTGCCACTGCTGCTGCAGCCACCATGGAGAAGCCCTTGTTTCTGCTGCAGGGAGGAGAGTCTGGTGGCCACAAGATGGCTGAAGGGGAGCTGAGAGTGGACAGCTTCATCACCCGCCTGCTGGAGGTATGAGGATATCGTCCAGGAAAAATTGTGCAGATGACTGAAGCAGAAGTCCGAGGGCTGTGTATCACGTCTCGTGAAATCTTTCTTAGCCAGCCAACAGCTGTGAACACAGGTTTCTTTTGGAGAGCAGGCCTGTGCAGGCCCAGAACCTAGTTGGGACAGTTCAAGCTACCCTTTTTCCATGGCCAATCTCAGATCATATTCAGAAAGTATTTCTTGGGCTAAAGAGATGGCTTCGTGGTTAAGAGCACTGACAGCTCTTCCAGAGGTCCTGAGTTCAAATCCCAGCAACCACATGGTGGCTCACAACCATCTGTAATGAGATATGATGCCCTCTTCTGGTGTGTCTGAAGACAGTCACGGTGTACTTGTATATGATAAATAAATAAATAAATAAATAAATCATTAAAAAAAGAGTATTTCTTCCAGGTGATGGATTTCCAATTTATGGAATTGAACTAACTTACTGATGGTGGAAGTGACACAGAGAGTTAAAGTACAGAAGGAATAATCCAGAATCTCCACCAACAGTTGCTGTCACACCAGGACTTTTAAAAGCTCAGCTGCTAGAGAAGCAATGTAGTCTTTGGTTATTCTCAAGCTTAGGTCTTCTAGTCATTATAAGCTGACCATGACACAAAAAGAGTCATCTATATCAAAATAGAGAATAGTAACTAGATTCACACCACACTATCACATTACTACTGTATTTGAGGTTCTCAGTTAATATCTAAGAACCTGGAAGAGGCCTGGGTCTTGCTACACATACTTATAATTTATGTCCCCATTGTCAGCTAAGATTCTTCATGCAGCCTGGGGTCAAGGAGGTCATCCCACAAAGCACAAAACACCCATCTCAGATAAACATGTATGGTTTATTGAATCCAAAACATCCATGAATTTCAGGACACAATTAAATGTTGAAACCTAAGGATAATAGATATAGAAGAGAATTAAGATTTCTAGTTCATAGATCCAGTAAACACCTTCAACAAATCATAGCAGCAAACTTCCATAAGGTAAAGAAAGAAAAGGCCATAAAGGTACAACAAGCCTACAGAACATCAAACTAATTGTACCAGAAAAATTCCTCCATTCACATAATAATTAAAACCCTAATGCACAGATCAAGAAAGAACATTAAAAGGGGTAAGGTATAAATATCTAATAACAAATAAATTCAGACGTATCTGAATTACACCAGACTTCTCAACAGAGATTCTAAAAGTCAGAAAATCTTGGGCAGATGTAATGCAGACACAGGCTCCTATATCCAGCATAATCCTCAATCACCATAAAAGGAGGAACCAGGATATTTCATGACCAAACCAAATTTAAACAATTCTTTTCTCTAAGAAAGCACAACAGAGGCTAATAGGAGGAAAACTCCAAGACAATGAACTAAACTATACCCAAGAAAAACCAAGAAATTAATCTTCTCTCAATAGTTTAAAAAAAGAGAAGCACACAAACATAATTTCACATATAACCAGAAAAAGAAGAGAATGCAGCAATCATTGGCTTTAATATCTGAACAGATCTTCTTTCCCTAATCCCCAAGCTCCCAGGGGCCAAACTGCCAGCCAAAGTGTATGCAAGGATGCTCTATGGTTCAAGGTGAGGCCTGTAGCCCCACCAAATGCAGATCCTAGAGGAGTGAGGTGGGGATGGATATGTGTGGGTGGGGGAGCACTGTCACATAGGCAAAGCTGAGCAGAAATGGGATGTAAATTTGATGAGGGGAGTCTTGAAAGCAGGACAACAGTTGAAATGTAAATAAATAAAATAACCGATTAATAAAAAATAGTCAAAAATAAAATAACAAGTGAAAAGGTAAATGAAAATTAAACCAAACCAACCAAACAAACAAACAAAAATCCCTGTAGTGTATTGGCCTAATGCTGCTTGCATTTTAATGCTAATTTGTGGAACTCAGGACTGGTTAACCCCAAATAACTGACCCTGTTCCCAGTTAACTGTGATTATAAAGAAGCCAACAGCCAACAGCTGCACAGCAGAGAGATGGGGGAGGGGAGCTTTGAGGGCTTTGGTAGAGAAGATCATGAGGAGGGAAGAAGGAAGAAGAAGCTGCCAAAGAATAAAGGAAGAACGTGTGTGATGGAGAGGAGAGAGGAAGAGGACAGCAGCCATGGTTAAGGGAGAGGAGAGCCTGGTCCTGAGGGTTGTCCAAGTGGAACTAAGAGCAGCCAAGATGCTACACAGCCAGTAAGAGTTGAGCGTTATTGTTTGGAAAGTAGATCTGATACCATGGAGGGCAGGCAGCTGCACAGCTACTGTGCTGACTAATGTACACTAAAATAAATTTAACAAAATATGTATAACCAGTAAGACAGCTCTGTAGAGGATCCTAAAAGGAGTAATTTAGTTTGAAGGGAAGGACAAAATACCAGAGAACACAGGGGATAAATTAATAAAACTAGGAAAGTTAATCAAAGAAGACTGTGAAAACCACAAAAATTAACAAAATGACAAAATTTAATACATAGGTTTAAATAATAATTACATATCACTAAACTCAATATCTAGGGTGGTGGGGCATGAATTCTGCCATGGTCTGAACTCAGAAAGGTGGGGTTGGGAGAAACATGTCGGGTTAAATAGTCCACCCACATTGTGTCAATGTGATTTAATCTAAGGACAAAGAAGTAGAGTATCTCTCACAGCTTTCTTCTAACCCCTTGAAAGGATCACTGGGGTGTGGCCTCAGTACTTCATACTTCTTGCTAGGTCAGCGAAACTCAAGGAAGCTTGAGATTGTCATAGCACAGTATTAGGCTAGATATACTGAGTAGATGATACTAAGTTGTTCAGATGGTGATATCCATTTGCATGTGTTCTTAATGTGGACCTAAGGAAAGAGAGATCAAGGTCCTTAGAATAGAAGGAACATTCCCAGTCCTTTTCTACCATTCCAGACTGAAAGGCTGGTAGGGAGAAAGTGGTAAATAATAAAGAATTAATAGATGATGCTTTGAATGAAGGGTTGGTTTTTGTGCTGGTTTTAGACAGGGTCTCACGTATCCATGTTGCCCTCTCCCTGGCTGGCCAGGTTCACTTTGAAGTCAGTGCTTCCATTTCCAATAGACAGTCTTACAAGAGGGGCCTCCGAGGTCTCTAGGACAGCATTAGCCATTGACAGTTGAGGTGTGCAACCCACAACTATAGTTTTAGCCACTTTGTTCCACGCCTACCAGCTATTTCAGATTGTTGCTGTTCTATGCCTGACAATCAAGGACACAGAAAAATAACCTGATAGAGAGCAAGGACATGGTGATCACATCCTTGCCTCTGCTGTATGTTCTGGATGAGGTTTGTTAAAATTCCAATATTCCAAAAAGCTTTATATAGGGCCCATCACATTAAGGGTCACTATGCACTGTTTCATCTAAAATGGCCTAATCAGAACTGACCGCCAGACAACACTTCCTGCGAAGTTCCTATGAGAAGCTTAAGTTTTTTGTGTTTTTTCTTCTTCCTTCCTTCCTTTCTTTCCTTCTTTCTTTCTTTCTTTCTTTCTTTCTTTCTTTCTTTCTTTCTTTCTTTCTTTCTTTCGCTTTATAGGTTTAGAGGAATGTATTTTGGGCCACGGATCTGTCCCTAGTATCTTAGCTATGGATGTGATCAATCAGTGTTAGTGTATGCATTCAATAAAATGTCCATTTTTGACTAAGGTAGATGCTTCTGTGTTTTGTGGGGTGACCCATTGTCAATGTGTAGTGAGTTGGGGCCCTGGGTATGGTCGCATACCCCAGGACACAGGGGGTGCAGAGCAAAGGCAGAAGAAACTGCACGCAGTTGCAAGCTTTATTAATCCTTATTAAGCTAAGAATATGCATTACTACAATTTTCATTGTGTCAAGATACCATAAGATCATTATTCCCAGGATACCAGGAACAATGAGGGAAGATTAAACAAAGAAAGACGAATAAACAAAAGCTTCTTCTAAAAATATTCATATAACAAATCACCTCTCTTATTATAATCAAAATATACTCACCATTACCAAGAGAGATTTAGAACCACTTCCACAGAAACGGGACACAGAAGAACATAATTTAAGGCCAAGTGAGAAAAACATTTTGTTCTCCAGGGCGGCATTCCAGCCCCTACTTGAATCTGTCACCAGGCCTTTCTTGACCCTGCCTGGGAGCTGCATCTCTATGTCTTAACAATTCCTTCTTTTTTCTTTGTTTTAACGTAACACTTTACATAACATAGCTAAAGTTCCTTGTAGTGGTTTAGTCAGGTAAAAATAAAGCAACATAATACATAATGTACATAAGATTATGGCAAAACTAGCTCCTCCCATGCTATGGAAAATCCTTTGAAGCCAAGCCTTGGGATCTAATCCTGTCAATTGATCAGCCAATAATTTAGCTATTTCCATAGGGGTAGTATCTTCTAGCTGTTTACCGAAAGACATTCGAACATCATATTTCAAGGCATTAATTACTTTTGAAGCACTTTCATTACCTTCTAAATAGGCTTGAATTAACTTCCAGTCATGTTCTGTGTCATTATCCATATATTTACTAACACAAAAGTAGTAGGATTTCATCATGATAAGCAATATAAGCCCGATAACTGGCATTGGCCGCAGCAGAAGAAACCATGAGTAAAACACACATTGCTAAGAATAAGTGCTCAGTAGTAAAGGACTTTCCTGAAGGAGACAAAATTATTCCTTTCAGTGCTTAATCACTTCACCTGACCCCACATAGGTAATAGGGTTGTCACTGCACGGATCCTTATCCATTGTTGTTTGTGGACACTAAGAGAAGCCAGGGCCTCAGTAATGGAGGACACCTCCTCATCTCCTGAGAACATCCATCAGGAGAAAATGTAGCTGGTTTAACTGGATTCCTTTGAGGGTAGGGAGCAGTTCTTATTATTCTGTGCTTGGATCCATCTCCCGGGTAACCAGAATAGTCTCCCATCCTGTAATGAGACAAAACCCTCTCCCCTATATACAATGATGTCCCTTCCTGCCATTCAGCATCCCGGGCAATTTTTATCCATACTGTCTGTTCCATGCCTTCTGGGGGGAAGTTCAACAAAGTGTCTATCTGCTCTTGATATAACTTCACCTTGTGGTAAATTAAGAAAATTAATAACGTATAATGCTTGTGCCAATAGAGCTCTGGGACTGGTCTGCAAACTCCATTCAGGTTGCATAAGGCCATCTCTTTCCCCCCTTTTTAATTTTATAATTTGTCATTTCAGGGTATGGTGAATTTTTTCAACAAAAGCTTGTCCTTGTGTATTGTGTTCTATACCAGTAATATGTACAATATGATATCGTTGACAAAATTGTTTATATTGATAAGAAATATATGTTGGTCCATTATCAATTTTAATTTTAGAAGGCAGTCCCATAACAGCAAAAGTTTCCAATAGATGCTGTATAACATGAGCAGTGCGTACTCCTGGCAATGGTGTAGCCCACACAAATTTTGAAAAATTATCTATGCTTACATGTATATGTGAAAGGCGACCAAACTCAGAAATATGGGTTATATCGATCTGACACGATGTATTAAGTTGCATCCTTCTGGGATTAATTTGAGATGGAACACATTTTATACGTGAAGACTGACACATAGGACAATTAGCAATAATTCGTTTGGCTTGAGAATAGGGAAGCTTATATTTAATATGTAAATATCCTGTATTGGCATGATTATGACTGTGTTCTTCTGGGGTAGCAAATGCCACTAATTGATCTACCATATGATTGCCAAGTGTTAAAGATTCTGGAAATTTTGAATGTGATCTAGTATGTGTAATGAATATTCTAGAGTTTCATAATAACAATAGTCCTTTAATATGTGAGAATAACATTTAATATAGGCTTAGATGTAGAAACAACAGCAGTCGCAATATTCTGTACTACTCCTACAACATAAGCGGACTCAGCTATAATATTTTTATGTCATGAGTAGAATCCTGGAATACATTAATTACCGCTAATAATTCATTTTGTTGTACTGACCCAAAAGAAGATTCTTGTCCCCAAAATTAATCTTTGGTCCAATAAGCCATCTTGGTCTTAGAGCCATCTGTAAACACAGTAAAGTGTGATGGTAATGGATCAACAGAAATTAGTGTATTTATCAATTTTTTTTTGTTTTATAAAGCAATCCCACAATTTACTATGGGGAGGATGAAATTCAATATTTCCAGTGTAAGAAATCATGGCTAATTGAAAAACCTCAGACATCTGCATTAAATATTCCACTTTATCTTTGCTTAATGGGAGAACAAGAGCAGCACAATCATATCCCCACAGAGTAACAGGTCTTTGTATGCCTTGCTGAATATAAAGAAATTTGTTCCTCATATTTTGTTAATGTTTGGTTAAAGTTTTATTTAATATAAACCCACTCTAAAGGCAACTCATCCTGAGCGAAAGTGCCTGTAGGATATTCAAGAGTATTTAAACATATAATTTAATAACTCTATCTGGATCAATACGTGCCAAATATGCATCTTTCCATTTTCAGAAAAGATACCCTTGCATGCCTTCATATAAGCATTAATATCCCCCGTCTCCTTTATAGGTAATAATGCTCTCCTGTACTCCTCATTAGCATTTTCAAAAGCAAGCATTTGCAGCAGTTGTCCTCTAGCTTCCACTCCTACCACTGTTCTTTCCAATGTTAATTTTAATATACATAAAAACTTAATATATGGTTCATAGAAAGCTACTACCTTTTTCAACCAACCAGTATCATCCTTTATAATAAGTCGGTTGGGCCACACCTTGAATCGATGCTGGCCTAATGATAGGAAAAGAAAAAGCAGGTGAATTCGTCATCATCATTGTGTGAATCTAATGGTCAGCATGCCATCCTCGGGAAAGGACTTAGAAAAACCTGCTTCAGGCAGTGGTGCAGAGGGCAAAACTTTTACTTTCGTTTTGTCTTAATGAAGCTCTAGCTTCTTGTTCTGTATTCGTTATTACCCTGTCTGCATTCATGGCCTTGAACACAGTAAAAATTACAGCCCAAAGAGACCAGAAATTGGAATCTTTTTGCCCTGCCTGACAGCCTTTTTCACCTTAACTTTCACTTTGACCCAGATATCAGAATCCCTGGAACCCTCGTCAGGGAACCATGGAGTTTACTCTTGCTGTCTCTAAACACTTTTCTAAACCAGACTGAGAGACATGAATTCCCTGCACTCTTAAAGATGCTTAAGCATAGCGAGATGAAGAGAAGATTTATCTTGTCCCATTTCCTTGTAATAAAATGTACTTACCTTATCTGACTGTCCAGACTTACCTTCAGGGACCCTGTTCCAGTGCCATAGGTCGACGTCTAGGGTGTTGGGAGCCCTGCGTCCGGTCGCATTCCTTTCTGTGTTTCCGGATGCTCAGTGGCCATGCCACTCCAGCATGCTTTGAAATGAACCAATCCGCGACCACCACCACCACCACCACCACCACCACCACCACCACCACCAGCACCACCACCACCACCAGCACCACCACCAATTTGGTTTTGTAAATAAAGTTTTATTGACATCGCCATCCTCAGCATTTACATCCTGTTCAGTGCTGCTTCTGGCTGCAGCTGCAGGGCTTAGGAGCCACAGAGCCCTTTAGGCTCCCAGAGCTGAGAGCATTGACCATTTGCCTTGTTTGTGAAAGAGGTGACTGACCCCTGTGCTCGAGGTGGCCTTTCCGTGCCCCTTAACCCATAGCATAGGTCTCTGTGCCATCCTCTCCCTTTGCTGTGGTGTGCACTTCCTGGTACATTTCTGTTAGCTCTTGACATTTCCAGAGCATTGGGTCTTGCAAATTGAATTTGCATGGCACCAGGAATAGACCTGATAGCAGGGTGTGGGACACTCCCTATGGGGACCCTGCCCAGGGGCATAAGCTTACTTTTCCAGTCAACTCCCTGAACAGTGAGCCTTTGTGGGACAAGGTACTTCACGACATGACTTGACCTCTCTGCAGTGCACCCAATCCCTGCTTGGCTCAGATGTCCCCCAGAGAGGTTGTGTGAGTGTCCCCAGTAGAGGCAGCACTCTGTGTGGTGGCATTGACAGGGCATCCAGGAAAGTCAAAACCAGAGGGACATGTCGGGCAGTTGGAAGCAGATGTCTGCGTCCATGGAGAGAAGGATGGACTAGACACTCCTACAGGGGGTGAGCTGAGAAGCACTTACTTGGCTTTTTCACAGCCGTGTAGGCTGCATGCCATGCTGTGTACCCATGCTGTGCTGAAGCCCCAGGCTTTGAGTCTCCCACAGCTGCTGTGTCCTAGGTCCAGGGTAGGATTAAGCAGACTTCAGCAGGAGAAAGGTGAAAACCCTGGTTGCAGGGTGGGGATGGCACAGTCATAACACTCCTGCACATGAGGCCCATGACTTAGAGCCATATAGCAGCTGTGACAAGCCAGCTCTGGTGACACTCATCTGCAATGCCAGGCCATGGGGGGTAGAGGCAGTAGGATCAGTTGTTTAATTATCCTTGGCTACACAGCAAGTTCGAGGCCAGCCTGGGCAACTTTGTCTATGAAAATAAGACAAAACTAGGTCTTGACTATGAGCATCACTGCCTGTACCTGGCATGGTTGCCCCACCCCAGGTAAGAAACCCCTCTGTCCAGAGGCCATAACTGCAGGAGACCCCTGGCGAAGTGTCTATACAGCGCCCTGTTTGACTGGTCTGTGCTGAGGACCAACCACGCTCTCCTCAACAGGAAGGACATGGGAGAGGCTGTTTCTGTGAGGTCCCGGGCCCTGAGACGGCCAAGAATAAACTCTGTCCTTGGGAAAGCCATGGAGACTAGGAACCCAGGGGATCTTTGCAAACACCAGGGCTGGCATGGGACTCTGATCCTCTACAGCAGCTGCTCTCAATCTGTGGGTTCTACATCAGCGCTCCTGCACACCAGACATTTACACTACAGTTCCTCACAGTAACAAAGTTACACTCATGAAGTAGCTCTCCAATAAGTTTATGGTTGGGATCACAACATGAGGAACTGAAATAAAGAGACACAGGATTAGGAAGGGTAAGAACCGCCATTCTATAGGAACCCAGGCATCTGCACTCGGTGTCTGGAAGTGTGATAGGCTAGACTTCACCCTCAGCGATGCCAGCATGTGGGCACCAAGCCCAGGTTCCACCCCAATGCTTACTGGATATGTGCAGGCCTGGTTCCATCAAGAAGTAATAAAGGAACCCTTGGCAAAAAAACACTGGGTACCAAACTGGTCAGGAAAACACACCCCCTCTTCTGCAACTCCTCTCAGGAGGGCTGGTCTTCCCAGGAGGCCCCGGCTATAACCAAACCTCGTCTCCCAGTGCTTGCCCATTGGTGTCTTGGCCATATTCAGATTTGAGGACTTTGAACAGAATAGCTTCCAGCAGATTTGCATCAATGAATCCAACAAGCAGTTGCAGTCCTACTTCACCCAGCACACCTTCAAGCTGGAGCAGGTGAGAGTGGACACCTATTCGCCAGCCCAGCCCAGCCATCACCCTGAATGTGAGCTGTGTCCCTCAGTATCAGCGGGATGGGGCCTGGGCACCATAGGTTCCCCAGGACCTAAAGCTATGTCCTTGAACTCAGTGCCATGCTCAGCCCTTCCAGCCTCTTTCAACCCTTCTGGAAGCTCAATTGCTCCTGCAGCAAGGCAGCAGTGTGCACATTCTGTCACATCATTTGTGTGTGTCTACAGGAGGTCAGAGCCTGTCTCCTCTGTTCCTTTCTTTTGCTGTATTTGCCTTTCTGAGGAGGCAGCACCCACAGGTATGGGAGGCAGCCACATGCATATTCTGCAGCCATGTCTGATTCCTCTGAGGCTCAGTCCCACTTACACACCTACCCTCCAACCTCCCCACTCCATGTCACCCCTGGGGCTCTGTAAACCTTCCTGCTTTCTGTCTTTATATAATTGGTGACACTGCAGCCATCAGTGGTGTCATACAGTGTTAGTTTGTCTTTGCACTGCCTGGAGGTCTGACTTAGGAGAATGGCTACCATTCTCATTCCTGTTCAAGGGTCAGAATCTGAATCCTATGTAAGGCTGAATAATATTCCAGCACATGGCTGTGCCATGTTGAATTTACACAGTCACCTATGGATCTTATATTTTGACTTGTAAACACACACATATAAGACTCAAGTGACACTCAAGTGGGGAATTGCTGGAGTCCTCCATGGCTTTCTGAACTGTCTGAGTGGCCATCCTGTCCACAGTGTATAGGGCACCATCTACTCATAGCTCACACAGCATGAGAAGATTAGGGAGGGTTAACCTGGCTTCTCTGTCTCCTACTTTCTGCCACACTAGCCCTAGCATCTTTCTGTATTGCAGTGAATGTTTAGAACCCAGGAGGATTCCAGCTTCCTTGATCAAATATACCAAGTTCCTCCTTGCCTGCTTTGAGACTGAGTCTCATGCAGCCCAGGCTGGCTTTGATCTCACCATTAGTTAAGATGGCCATGAACTCCTGGTTCTTGGGCCTCAGACTTCTCTGAGTGCTGGGTGACAGGTATGCACCACTCTTAAGTCCTGCCACTGGGACAAGAGTGAGCAGAGCCAGCTCTGAAGCACACACTTTGCTGGTGTCAGGGATGACTGACTTATGATCCTGTCTTCCTTGCCCATGGCCCTTCTCCTTGGTGCATGCCATCCTTCCTCCCTGTGACTCATGGGGACACCAAGCCTGAGGATGTCAGGAAGAAGTTTACTTACTTCACTGGGTTGGAGGCTGTTAGGTTCCTGCGTCAGTAGGTGAGATTCAAGCTAGAAGGTTTGTGGCATGAGAAACTGGAACAGAACTGGAACGGCAGGAAAAATCGTCGCCTGGCTCTGAGAAGACCGGGTGGGCAGAAACTCATCGTTGGGCAGGTAGTGAGCTCAAGACCAGGCTGGGCATTGCTCAGCACATGTGAACAGGTGTGCTTACATGGACATGTGTTTCCCCCACATGGTCACCACTTATCCAGGCACGGTGAATACTCCAAGGAGCTTTTTATGTTTTAACATTGTGTGTGTTTGTGTGTCCATACATACATATACACACATACATTCGTACATATACACGAATACATGTACATGAAAACACATGCATATACATGACTATACACATTCATGCTCACACACACATATATACACACCTACATGCATACACACATACACACATACATGCATACACACATACACATATACATACACACATACACACACATACAATACATATACACACATACAAATACACCTATACACACATATAGACAGACATATACACATATACATATACACGTATACACATACATGCATACACACATTCATATCCACACGTACATACAGACATATACATATATACTCACATACATGTAAGCACATGAGTGGAAGCCAGAGGACAGCTTGGCCCTTGTTTCTCTCCTTTTTACCACGTGGGTCCTGGGGATTGAGTCAAGCTCATCAGACTTGACAGCAAGCCCCTTTAACTGTAGAGCCCTCTTGTTGGCTGCCAGTCACCTCTTTCCACAAATTCTATCCATGGTGGGATGTTTAGAGTTGTTATTCTCATGATTCCTTCAGCAATAGCGCAGACATCATTTACACTGCATTAGGAGTTATAATTCATGTAGATGTCAGGAGAGCTGGAGACGTGGATCAAGAAGAGAGCCCACTTTCAATGTCATTATGTGGTATTGCCTTAGGCCCTTTCATACACTCCCCTGGCTTTGTCTGAGTATATGTTTGAGGGTTCTCTATGACTGTGCAAAGAAGTAAGAGATAGGGCTGGGCCACAAAATAGGAAAGTACTTGTTCATCCAAAAACAAAAACAAAAAACAAACAATCAAACAAACAAAAATAGCTCTAGGGTTAAATATTTGTGCTAGTACTGAACTACACAGCCAGAAGGTATTTTTCTAAGTAAATAACACAATATTGGGGATGACAATATGATCAAATATCCTACAACATAAGTTTGCAATATTACCTACATTCTATAAATCAAGTCTGACCACCGTTTTGGTTGTTTCCAATCATGTCTGAGTGCATCATCTCGGGAATCCCAAGGAAAATTAGAAATGGGTTCTTGAACCTGTTGCACAGGGCCAGTATAGACCTAAATACCACAGAGGAAACCTTGATTCTTATCACAAGGGATCATTCACCATCCCTCTTGTCACATAACTTATGACAAGACGTCACCTTTCCTAAACTTAGCCTTTTTCCCAAGTGCTGCAGAAGGGAAGATCTGGTGTCAAGGGGTCTGGATTCAAACCACAGGAACACTGAATTCATTTAAATAGGTGTAGTTTATTAATGCACACACCAATGCAGTTCAACCAGAGCAACAGCTCACAACTGTGTACTGGACATTGCTAGGCCCAGCTCATTGCAAAATACACATGGGCTCATGCACAAGTGTTGGAAATGCTTCGGTCTATGGCCCTGACTCAGGCCATTTTACACATAATTGTTCCTATTTTCCTTGAATCTATTGGGTCCTATGTGAAGAATACACTTGGGGAACTTGTTAAGATTAACAAACCTCATAACATACAAAACATAACAGGGTATGTGACCAGCACCACACAGTTCAACGTCAGAGTTTTTTTTTTCTTTGTTAGTGTTTTTCTTGGCATCCATGATGTGGAGGCGTATTACAGAACAATAGGAAAGAGCTGGCTGCTGTGTAACAAATTCGCTGCTATTAAGGTAGGTATGGGGGCAAGACCTCAGCAGTAGCCCTTAAGATGGGAAGGAGATGATGTGTTTGATAACTGAAAGGAGCTGCCTCAGCTGTGTTTCTCTGCCTGCTCAGTGCCCATTCAACATCACTCTGTCCCTGAAGAGGAACTCAAGGTCTGCCCCCTGCTGCCTGTGAGCCAGGAAGAGGCACAGAAAGGCCAGGCCACAGCACTGGTTTCCAATCCCTCAGTAATGCTGGATTTCCAATAATGTACTTGTATACACAAATACACTGTGGTAAGTTGCAATAGATACTAATCATTTCTCACATAGGGCAGCAGTTGATTGACTACAACTAATTCTATTAAAAAAAAGAAACCTGGCTCTTGTAGAAATATACAAAGAAATACCTAGGATGGTGGGGGATGAATTCTGCCATGGACTGAACTCGTGGAAGTGGGGTTGGGAGAAAGATGCTGGTTAAATAGCCCACCAGGTTCACATTGTGTCAACTTGATTTAATCTAAGGACAAAGAAGTGGAGTATCTCTGATGGCTTTCTTCTAGTCCCTTTAAAGCATCACTGGGGTTTGAACTCAGAACTTCACACTTCTTGATGGGGCAACTACACTCAAGGAAGCTTGAGACTGTCATAGGCACAGTATTATGCTATATATACAGAGTAGATAATACTAAGATGTTCAGATGGTGATGTCCATTTGTATGCACTCTTAATGTGGACCTAAAAAAAGAGAGATCAAGGTCCTTAAAATAGAAAGATCAGTTCCAGTTGTTTTCTACCATTCCAAGCAGAACGACTGGTAGGGAGAGAATGGTAAATAATCGAGAATTCGTAGATGATGCCTTGAATGAAGTGTGGATTTCTGTGCTGGTTTAAAACAGGGTCTCAAGTATCACATGTTGCCCTCTACCTGGCTGGCCAGGATCACTTTGAGCTCAGATAAACCTCCTTTCACTTTGCAATAAATAGGCTTAAAAGAGTGGCCTCCACGGACTGTGCAGACAGCATTAGCCTTTCACCGTTGAGGTGTGTAACCCACAACTATAGTTTTAGCCATGTTTTTCCATGTCTACCAGCTATTTCAGATTGTTGCTGTTCTATGCCTGACAATCAAGGATGCAGAAAAATAACCTGATACAGAGTAAGGACATGGTGATCACATCTTTGCCTCTTCCGTACATACTGGATGAGGTTTGTTAAAATTCCAATATTGCAAAAAGCTTTATATAGGGCCCATCACATTAAGGGTCACTATGCACTGTTCTATCTAAAATGGCCTAATCAGAACTGACTCCCATATAACACTTCCTGCAATCCTCATATGAGAAGCTTGAGCTTTTAGTTTTGACTTTGTCTTTTCTCGTTCTTTCTTATTTTTTGCTATATAAGTTGAGACAAAGGTAGTTAAGGCCATGAATTTGCCCCCAAAATTTGAACTACGGATGTGATCAATCAGTGTTAGTGGGTGCATTCTATAAAGTATTCATTTTTTACTATTATAAATGTGTTTTACTATGATAAATGTGTTACTACTTTTGTGTTTGGTGTGGTGGCCATTTCCCAGTGTACAGGTGCTGGGACCTTGCTCTATCCACTTAATGATGTTTATAGCCTCATTTTAGACATTTCTGTGTACCCTCTATATCTCTTGTTTATTTTATTTTTCTGATAGAAGCTCATGGTACATCTTACTCAGGCCTGTGATCAGTGCTCCTTTAGCGACATTGGTGCAGAGAGCAGAACCCCACAAGCAGCATGAGGTTCCCTTCACTGGTGTCTCCAATATTGCATTTTCCTCTGCCAACTGGTCTCCACACTTTTCCTAGCACCTTAAAGACTTCAACTCTTTCTCCTAAGGAATTTTCTGGCAATTGTCGATTGCTAAGCACATGACTTCATGAGTGTTCCCCTAATACACACGCATGTTGTAACCTACCATGCAGACTATTTCTTGATGTGATATAAAGCACCTGTACATAATGAGACAGGAGAACTTTTGACTGCATATTCAAGCTGGTGTGAAATCTCAGAAAGGTTTAATGGCTAACATTGGTGAATGTGGACAATTTGAGTTAGGATGAGACATTTTGGGGCAAGATATGGAAGGAAACATTCATTTAGATGCATAGTAATTACTAAGGTTTTTATAATCAAGCCTTGAGGAAAATTTGGCTTTGGAAGCAGGAGATGCTCAGTGGCTCTGCCCCAGGAAAGTCTCCTGGAAAGGGCACCTCTGCTTATGCTCAGTACAGGGAGAACATTAGCAGGGAGGCAAAGTCTGCTCCCCATGACATCAGCTGTCCCTTCTTGGACATTCTATTGTCTCCTAGAGAGTTCTGGAATCCTCTGCGATGTCACCAGTGTTGTAGTGACGACCAGTGCCCTAGTTTCTCTCAGTCTGAGTCTGGCGGTTACAAGCTAAGACATGTTTTCCTGTCTTCGCAAGCGTTTTGGGAGGGGGAACGTCGATTCTGGAGAGACTAGAGTGAAGGAGTCTGGCCTTTCGTCTCAAAGTAATGATGGACAAAGACAGCACTTCTGGGGAATGTGGAGTAAGTTCTGGGTAGTGTATTTTGAGCTTCCTGCCAGGGTGGCTGCAGGCTTACGCTGACCTTTCTAGCAATGGGCCACAACAACTGGAGCATCTGAAAAGGAATTGAATTTCCATGAATATCACAATTCCTGAAAGTCAGGATTTCAGAACTTTAGTTTCCCCATCCCCACTGGGAGGATATGGTAAGGCCAATGCTATTATACTGTGGACTTCTGGTCTTTACTTTTCAGTTCATTTGTTATGTTACATTGATATAATAACCTCATCAGTAGTCATGGAGGGTCCACCTTTTCTGAGTTTAGACAGGGCAGCAATGTATTTCACTATCATTGCTTCTTTAAATACAGTGGGTATCTGACAGTAGTAACAGGGAGAGATTGTGCTCCAGGCAATAACCTTATGTTCTTAGACCTTCTCTGATTTCTTCTAACTGGCAGGGTCATCGTTAGCTTTATATATTAGAGTGTGTGTTACAAACATGTTTCTAAAATACCAAAACTATTTGGATCGTGTAGACCAAGATTCAGCCTGTAACCTATTCGCACTTCTGGGGCATTTGGTATTTCACATAGGGACACTGATAAGTCTGTTGAACATATCCTCCCCGGAAATGCGTTTTAAATCCAAAGTTGTTGGCTTAGAGTATCAGGGTAGGGCATCTGAGTGTCTCCAATCACTCAAGTTTTCTGGATGGTGAATTTATCATCTGAGTTCTGAAGCCACAGGAGTGAGGGTCCTGAAACCAAGCTGTACCCTGTTCAGCTGATGATAATCCTGGAGAAGCCATCTCCGTGGTACATGTAAGCACGTGATGTCCGGCATAGGGAACACCTGGCTGCTTATGTCTCTTGGTATCTATAGAGTAGTGGGAGAACTGAGATCCACTGAGGAGGCCTCTTAAGCATAGACCAATCGCCTAGCAGTGACACTGGGTTCCTGGCTTATTCTCCTGTTTAGGCCTCACTGAGGTCTATGAACACTCTATGCATTCTCCCCATGCAGGTTCACTTGTGTTCTTCTACCTACAGACGCTGGGAGAGAAACATCATCCCCTGGCACTGAACTAAGCGAGAATCAGGCCAAGAAGGAAAAGGAGAGGCTGATTAAAGAGCTGCAGCTCATTACCGAGGAGAGAAATGACCTGAGAGATCGCCTGAGGTTTCTGACAGAGAGATCCATGAAGAACAGGTATGAATCGCTCCAAATGCTCTTGTTTCATTCCTGGGTCTGCAAGGTCACCTTCTTATCCTATTAAGGTTTTGGGTTCTAGAAAGCTGTGCCTCCCTAACCACCCTGTGCTAAACCTCACCTCCCATATAGTGGAGATTCAGAACCTGACCCTTCCTGAGGAGTGAGATTGAAAATGGACTCATCTGCTTCCATTTATTTAAAAGCAGAACTTGTGGTCTGAATGAAGAATTCAGGGATAAAGTCAGGGAGAGTGAGTTCCCAGTGTGCATTTGCAAAGCCCTTGACAGCTGGTGGCTTTGCAAGATTGTAATTGCAGTGAGTTTATGGTGAGTCTCTGTACTTGCTAGGCAGGTGACTGAGTGCTGGAAGATCCAGGCAGCAGCCTGGGGTAATTTAGGACCCACCCTGAGTTCATATATTCCTAAATGCCGATGTTCATTGTATTCTATCATTTGGGGCCAGGTCACACTTCAGGCCAAATCCATATTATGAAGACCTGGAGAGAATGGAGGAGGCGGTCATGTCAATTCTGCACAACTTAGAGATGGAGAACACTGAGGTCCATGAGAACAACCATAGGCTGAAGAAGGAGATTACCTTCTCTAGGTAAGTCCTGGTCAGAAAGGCTATCACTTGTGGAATGGCCATTTCTGACTTTCTTTGTTCTGGATTGGACGGTCTTCAGCTCTGGTTCTATCTCTTGTGCTATTTACCCATCAGTGTTCCAGGGTCATTAGGACTCAGTTTTCAGTTCCATAAAAGACTGTTCCTCATCCCAGGATTGTCGAGGCATCTTCAAAAGGCTCTAGAGAGAACAGCACTGATTGAATTCAGCAGAAGTTTATTAGGCTGACCTGGACCTATGGTGTCACACCAGGTTTTACAACACTCAGTGCGTGGACCACATGGTTAGCATGACCTTCTCTTGGTTCTACTGACCTCTTTTGAGGGTGTTGGCCCAGTACTAATTCATGTTGCCCCCATGCATTGGGCTTTCATGGATAGTTGTGGATCCATGTTCTTTCTCAGAGGTGTGGACACTAATTGGTGTCAGGCCAAGCAAACAATTTATTCTTCCCCGAATTAACTCTTTATGTTCTGTGCAGCAGCCTTATATGTATCAAGATGCATTTTATTAAGTCTTCATGGGTATCTGGGACCTGGTAGAGTTAGTGGGACTTGGGAGTAGGAATGGGAGAAAGGGCCAGCATGATCTTACTATGCAGACTGTATTTCCAGAAACCTGCTCAGCCAGCTCCTGATGGAGAACACATGTAGGAAGAAGTTGGTCCCACTGAAGCAGGAGAGCAAGGAGGTACATCTTGATTGTGCACTGAACCAGAAATATTTGGTTGACTTTAACAAGAAAGATAAAGACCATCAACGGACAGAACCAGCATTATCAGGTAGGGACCTGTTAGCTTAACAATATCTGATAAAATTTGCCAATTTGATACATCTTTGCTTCTCTTACCACCTTTCTAATTTACACTCACAACCAGCCAACCACCTCATGTAATGGAATTGTTCATTGCTCTGCCTATGCACAAGTATTCTGGGAAGTTAACCACTTTTCAGAAACTGAATTATTGTGCAAGCATATTTTGCTGCTCGTTTTGAAGCTGCAGTCTAGAAATGGTGACAGATGAATAACATATCATATTATTGCATATCCATGTGATACATTGGATCCTATGTAGAGTTTTGAACAAGTTCTTGGTTCTTTGACAAATGACACACTGTGGTCATGTGATCTCTTGTGTAGGAAGCACCTTTGGGATAAGAACCAAGTGCAAATGTCAAATTAGTACTTGTCATTGGCTTTATCCTTGGTGACATATGGACATCTCCTTTCTTCCTGCAACCTGATGAGGTCTCTTGCCATTGCCCTGTTCTTGTTTTGCACTGGTATAAGTCTGGGTCCCATATTGTCAGCCCACATTACTGTGAGGCTCTCTGGAGATTTTGCCCTGCCCACAGAGTTAGCAACAATGATATCACTTAAAATGTCCATGTCGACTGTCCAATAGAACTGAGGTGGTAGAAGGCAGCATTCTGACAGCTGGCTTGCATTTCCCCACCAAATCAGTGTCTGAAAAACTGCCTTCCTCTCCCAGGTCTCAGAAAGTGCAAGAGAGCTGGAATTGGACACACAGCAATAAGAGAGCTTCCTGAAGAATAAGTTGCTTTCTCAGGAGTCCCTGATGACCAACATCCTGAATGGTAACAACATTTTTTGGATGAGTATTCATCCTCTGAGTTAATTTGTCATTTCTTAGAGACGCTAAATTTATATACCACTAAGCCAGCCTGACTGATTGAAGTCTTACTTTCTTCTCAGAAAACAGCACTTGAGAGACAACTTGGGGGACCGCCTTTCATTATGTGGGCTAGAGGAGAAACAGCAATACATCTGTGCTTCTAAATGTTCCTTAAGAATATGCTTTTAGAAATATTTTTGTCATGATTTTAATTGAAGTTTTCTTTTTGTTGTTTCATATTTATATGTTCTTGTTACTATTTTTACTTTCAAATATTTTTAAATATTTTTATTCATTTTAATCCTGTTTTGTTGTAAAAATGTATTTGTTATGAATAAAAATTGAATTCTATCTCTTGACTCTTAAGACCATCATTCTTACTCAAGGGTTCTCTCCCCTCCTGTGGACTTAGAACTGACAGCTACACATGGATCTCTGCATGTTCCATGGATCCTGGGCTAATAAGTGAATTCAAAGTCACCAAGGGGTACTCAGTGTGACAGTGTCTTTTGTGTGGAGAATGTGGCTGTTCCTCGGACACACACTTTATGATGTAATCACTGACATGCTTTACCCAATTGTTAGGGTCCATGTGGTTCTTCTGAGAGAGCAGCAGGTGCTCTACCCTGCGAGTCATCACCACATCTCCTGTAGGTGGCTTTTGTTATTCCACATGAGGTGCTGTATTAGGTGGACAGGATCACCTATGATTAAATAGAGAGATCTCAGGAGATGTGTGTTCACAGGGAACTTACTGAGCTGTGCGTGCTCAACGTGTTAGGTTGCCAGGCATCCCTACAGGGCTCTGGTGTCCCCACTGCTCATTGTGGGTCAGGATTGTCCTCCAGCATCACTTAGTGTCCATATTAGAGCAGATCATTCACCTGTTATCAATGATGACCATATGTATTCTGCACATCTGATAAAATACAGAATAGAAACTAGCTTCTTGTAGGCCAGCTTGGCATAATCAGTTTTTTGATTGTTAGCAAGAAAATTATTGTAATCTAAGCAGTTTAGGAAGGAACCTCAAGAGCATCCATAGTGAATGTAGCCTGCAGCTGTGAACACAGGTTTCTGTTGGAGAGCAGGCCTGTGCAAGCCCAACCGAGGTGGGACAGTTCAAGCTACCCTTTTTCCATGGCCAATCTGGGATCATATTGAGAATGTATTTTTTCCAGGTGACTGATTTCCAATTTGTGGAATTCATCTAACTTGCTGAGAGTGCAGGTGACTCAGAGAGTTAAAGTACAGAAGGACCAATCCAGTATGTCCACAAAAGCTTGCTGTCACCCCAGGGCTTTTAGAAGCTCAGCAGCTAGAGAAGCAATGTAGTATTTGGTTACTCTCATGCTTAGGTCTAGTCATTCATTAAAAGCTGACCATGACACAAAAAGTGTCATCTGTGTCAAAACTAGTTGTAACTAGATTTACACCACACTATCACATCACTACCGTATTTGAGGTTCTCAGTTACTATCTAAGAACCTGGAAGAGGCCTGGGTCTTGCTACACAAACTCATAATTTATGTCTTCATGACACTGTGTGCTTTGTTCTGTTGATGCTACCATTGGCATACAATACCTTGGATACTTTGTGCTGACATCTGTGACATGAGACAATAGTTCATGTCATCCTATCCTGAATAAAATGTCCTTAGAGTACAGTGTAGTGGGAGGGGCCTTCTTTTCCTGTGAGATAGCAAAACATTTCCAGTCTTCAGTCAAGTCTGACAGCCATTGTCCAGTACCTGTCTTGAGTTGTCCACATTTTCAGCTGAGAGTCTTCATCCAGGCTGCTCTATAATTCTGTAGAAGATTAATAGGGTTCCAGCCCTAGGATTTAATTCAGTGTGACTGCACTTGCCGAACATGCTCAAAGCCCTGAGATCCACCCTAGCCCTCCGTGCTTTAGAGAAAGAAAATAAAGAACCACATTGCAGTTGAAGTTTCTCATCCAACAAAAGGAGAGCCTGCATAGGGCCTTTAAGTAACTCTAAACCCCAGCTTCTGCCCACAACTCCCTCCATCAATTCCATGATTGGTGTGTTTTCACTACTACTCACTTTCTTCTGTGTGCAAAGAATGTGCACCATGTCAGTAAGTGTGTGTGTATGTGTGTGTTTGTGTGTGTGTGTGTGTGTGTGTGTGTGTGTGTGTGTGTGTGTGTAGTCCCTAGTGAAAACTGTCGAGATACATGCAGACTCATGCTACTACTGTCCCATGGCACCTTGCAGGGAACCCTGAAATGGTGGCTACTTTAATACAGTCTAAACCGGGTGTGCATGGTTTCTGTAAGGTCACCACTACAGAGAGCAGGAAAAGCTTCAGTAGTCACATGGATGTGATCAATCAGTGTTAGTCATGCCCTTCCAGCATGGTAGACTGCAGGTTGTCTGTCCCCAGCACTTTGCTCTCTTGTGCCCAAACAATGCCAAGGTCAGGGCCGTTGAGCCGTGAGGCAGAGGCTCACCACCCTCAGTGCTGCCTAAGACCGCTAAGACTGTCTCTTTTGGGTGTGTGCGTGCTGGACACTCATGGATCCTGAGATCTCCGCAGCTGAGGTGAAACAGTACCGGAGCCATTGCAATGTGGGCACACATTTGGTTTTGGAGCTGGGCCACTCTTTGACTTTTATTGAGTGGAGAGACAACTGTTGGCTGAGCCTGTGGTGAACCGGATGGCCCCTGGCCACATCAGCAGTCAGCAGTATCAAAGCTGAGCAACCAGTGTTTTATGTTTCATTTTGTCATCGCTGGTCAGTGTTCTGATGCCACAGCACATGGCTGGTCTCAATCTCCCCATGTGGCCACAATCCCTAATTGATATTGCCTCCACTTCCCAAGTGCCACTGGGATTTCTGTAGAACCCCTAAGGCAGCAGCAAGCAGGAGCTCCTGACTATTCCCTCCCTGCTCTCTGGATCTGCAAGTCGTTCTGTGTACATATGGCTATTCCCTCATATACTCTTGATGCCATGATACCTTAATAAACACTTGAATCATGCCCTGATGGCCAGTTTTCAACTGCTACCTGACACCATCTATAATCGCCTGGGAAATGAGGGACAGTCTGGATCAGACTGTCTTTTGAGCATGACTATGCTTGACTGTCTTCGTTGCTGTGGGAGATGCCAGGCAACCTCTTTTCTGATCCTAGAGTCCCTATACCCAGCCACTTGTCCCCTCTACAGCCAGACCCTACTTCTGCTCCTAGGCACTGTCTTGGACTTCCTTCCCTCAGGTGGCTTCTCTCCTTTGGTTGCTACAGAAACCTGTTATGAGGAAAGGAACAGGGAGTTAAGAGTTCAAAGCCATCTTCCCACTGATGTTCTTTCTCAGAGGTCAGTGGGACACTTAAAGAGTTTTGTGTATACATTTTATTAAGCAAGGGACAATCATGCATCAGACACAGGAAACTAACAGCACATCTACTGGACCTCCTTCAACACCTGGGCATCTCTTATGGCCTGTGCTTCTGTGTGCTGAAACCTGGGGACCAACTTCCTGTGGGGTTTTCCAGGGTGACTATGCACATTACTACACTGGCGTAAATCCTCAAAACTCACAAACATCAACAGGACTGCCACAGGAACGGTTCTACATCAACAGATACCACAGATCAGCAAGCAGAAGCATGGGAGGGTGGTGCTGTGGCTCACACACTTCTCTTTCCTCACTAGGGCAGGTGACCCGCTGAAGAAAACAATGGGGCAGCAGGATAGAACAGGAAAACTACAACCCAGTCCTTGCATTAAACACCCAAGCACATTTAGACTAGAAGAGAGAAGTTTGCCAAGAATGAGGGCCACTTTGGACATCCATCATCAATACCCCTGGCTGTCTAGGCCAGCATCAGATCCAGCAGTCTCCAGGCAGCTTTCCGCCAGGCCCTCAAGGGTGCTAAGAGCATTAACCATGAAAAATAGAACAAGATCTCTGCCTCTTGCCTGACTGACAGCCAAGCATGTGTATGCCCTGGCTATGCTCATGCTGGGACCCCTTCTAGATATTAAGATATAGAGACCTGATAGTTGATTAGGACCCTGTTCGAAAAGGAAGACACCGGATATTTCCCTCTGGCATCCATATGTGCATGCATGGTTGTACAAGCTGGTAGAATCAATCTCTCTCTCTCTCTCTCTCTCTCTCTCTCTCTCTCTCTCTCTCTCTCTCTCAAAGTTTTGAAGCACAGCAGAAGAATCTCTGGGACTCTAAGCCTGAGCAACCTCATCTGTGAGCCACAGCTTCTGTGTGAGAGCTCCTTTGTGTGAGAGGGGTAGGGTGACTGAGGAAGTTTGCTGGTGTCCATCCCTGGCCTGCATGTGCATGCATACAGAGACATGGACACATGCACATGCTGAGTACCCCTCATCCAATCCTGAAATCTGAAAACATTGAATTTCAAATCCAGGCATTCTCCTAACCTACACCTTCCCTCAGGAATTGGAGATGAGGCCTTGCAAGAATCCTCAACCAGTGAGACTGGCCCAGACCTTCTGAGATCCATTCTGCCCCAGGAGAACACAGCAGGTGGTATCAGGACAACACAGAAACTCAAGACTCCAGCCTGATGCAGGGACCGCCTGCTGGGTTAGAAGACTCAGCATCAGGTTCCTGAAGGAAAACATCACCTCTGAACACACAGGGTGGCTGTGGCTATGCCTTCAAGGCATCTTCAGCAGCAGCTTAAATGGACTAGAATTGACTATGGGAACCTGCCTGCAGGGTGATGTGAGAATCCTTTTGCTCAGGCTTGATCGCTAGATGTTGCCACAGAAAACCTTGAACTCTTCTTGGAGTACAGTCCAGGCAGAGGCTGAACACAAAACATTCTGATTATGAACTGAGTTTAACAGATAATCCGGATCCTGAAGGCCACAGGCCCAAAGGTCTGCACTGTAGGGGTGAGGCATCACTGCAGGGATGACCACACAGTGCAGGGGTGAGGAGTCACTGCAGGGATGACCACACACTGCAGGGGTGAGGAGTCACTGCAGGGATGACCACACAGTGCAGGGGTGAGGTGTCACTGCGGGGATGACCACACACTGCAGGGGTGAGGTGTCACTGCAGGGATGACCACACAGTGCAGGGGTGAGGTATCACTGCAGGGATGACCACACACTGCAGGGGTGAGATGTCACTGTGGGGATGACCACACACTGCAGGGGTGAGATGTCACTGCAGGGATGACCACACACTGCAGGGGTGAGGTGTCACTGCGAGGATGACCACACAGTGCAGGGGTGAGGTGTCACTGCAGGGATGACCACACACTGCAGGGGTGAGGTGTCACTGCGGGGATGACCACACACTGCAGTGGTGAGGTGTCACTGCAGGGATGACCACACACTGCAAGGGTGAGGTGTCACTGCGGGGATGACCACACACTGCAGGGGTGAGGTGTCACTGCGGGGATGACCACACAATGCAGGGGTGAGGTGTCACTGCGGGGATGACCAGCAGTATCCCAGCCTTGGCCTGGGAATAGCCATTGACACCCACACTTTCTGGGGCAACACTGTCTCCTGAGGATAGAGTCAGGCCAGGAGCAGCAACTGATGTTCAAGAAGGACAAACTTTCTTCACCTCCTGCCCATGCTGGCCCTAGGATCTGGGCTTTTTTGGTGACATGAGTGCTGAGCCGCCCAGGTAGATGGGTTTTCAGGGGTCAGGTGGTGATTGTCACCAAAGATATCCATAAGGATAAGTCATACTGTACTAATTCCCATATTAGATCCCTTCTCACAGGTCACAGAGGCCATAGTGGGTCCTAAATGTGGAGTCAGGTTCCTGTGCACTTTTGAGGAGACTGGTCAGACATTTAGGCTTCGTGATATTTTGTTGGCATTATTTTGGGGGGGATTTTATTTTTACTGTTGGGGCCAAACCTGGGGCTGCCATGTGGAGGTAAAAGCTTTGCCAAAGCTGTAGATCATCCCTAATAATAAACTCCTGAATTCTCCCAATCCTGGAACTATCTAGGTCCCTCACATGATGCAACCTTTGGGGCATTCCTCACATAGAATCATGGGGTGGACTGCATCCCAAAGAGAGACAGTGGGAAAAATTCCCCAGTGTCTCCCTGTGGCTGTGACGATGGGAGTGCTGACCAGTGGAATGCAGGCCCCATGTGAAAGCCTTTTGGTTTCTACTTGAGTGGAATCTTCACCATGCCTTTTTTTTTTTTCTAGAAACACAGGTTGCCCTGGAACTTACAGTCTTCCATCACCCTGACTCAGTTTCCCATGACTGGGATCATAGGCTTAAATTACTATGCCCATTTTTCTTTTTTGTATTTATAAATCTGCTAAAAAGCCAGAAGGATCCAGAATGTAAAATGGTGCGGTCCAAGGCATTTCCAACAGGGGATTCTTGACCTAGGAGTATCCAGACCAGTGTTTATTGTGTGGCTACTTCATTCCCATAACAGCTTATATTTGACAAAGAATTCCAAGTTGTGATATCACTGGGCAGCAGGTGATATCCCATACAGCAGGACTGACTCAGGTTGTAATTAAGGCTGGAGAAAATTACTAGGACCCTGGTAATCCTACCACCCTGGGGCCTTTAGATAGCCTTAATCTGATCTTCCCCCCTGTGCTATTAATCAATTGCTCTTGAAGGTAGATTTGAATTTACAGTCACTGTGAGGCAGGAGAATTAGGACCCTACAGTCACTCTGGGCTCCATAGGAAGAGCCTGTTTCAATAGTAAAAGAGGTCACCTGTGAGTTCTTACTGTCTTCCCTGAGGCCTTACTGCTGGAGTTAGACTAGCTGTCTCACCAATTGAAGTAGAGGGCAGAATGCTGGTGCCTTCTATAGTGAGGACTAGTGACAGATGGTCTATGGAAATTCTAGAAAGGTCTACAAGTATTTATGTCGTGTGCATGGGAACTGCTGGCTTCCCTGTGTCCTTTGCCTTTATTTTGCAGTCCATGGGGCACCTGGAAATGTCCCCAAACCAGGCTGTACACAGGGCCTGTCCCGTGACTCTCACTTGCGCTCAGAGCCTGCCTGATAGTCATAGGTCTGACAGAGCCCTGACACCTGCAGAGACCACTATAAGGGACCCTGCAATCCCCACACTGCCCATCAGTGTCTATAATGTCCCTATACGACACTGAGACGGTCTAAGCTCCTTCCAATCTTTATGCTGCATCAGAATCTGACCATTGCTACTTTTGCTCCTCTCATACCCACACTAGAAGCCCTGTACCCACACTAGTCCCAGCTGGCCTGTTGCCTACTGACATCTCATGGACTCTGCCCCAATATTCCCTCTTTGCCTGGGTCCCTTCAACTGTGTCCAGTTCTGGCTGCTTCCCTGCCTCCCCACTTCCATTTTCCAAATGGCCAAATTGACACATGGGTTTCTGGGTCTCCCACTCCTCGGATGCTGGGAACAGGTTCCTTCTTTGCTGTTTGAATGGTTGTCCTAACACTGGAGGACCTTGCTTCAAGTAGTGGCAGTCAAACCTGGTGCTGATCGTGTCAGATCTGTCCAGGCTGTCTGTGTGACTGTGGAATACGCCTCTGTTTTGGCTGAGTGTTATTTACCTCCCTCATGGCCATGTGATAACCAGACCATGAGCATGTTCATTGTTTGGAAAGAAGGGTGTGGAGGACATATGCTCCTCATCCTAGCATTAGTGGAAAAAAGACATAGGTAGATGATGCATTCTAGACCATCCTGGGCTATAGAAACTCTGCCTCGAAGAATGCAGGTGGAGCAGGGCTGGGGTTCAGTTGGTTGCCTAGCAGCCTACCACATTGAGCAGGCACTGCTCAACCACCTGTACATACACATCTCCTGAGATCTCTCTCCTAAATGGGAGGTGATCGTGTCCACCTAGTACAGCACATGCCCTGGAAGGACAAAAGCTACCTACAGGAGCTGTGGTGATGACTCCCAGGTTAGAGCATCTGCTGCTCTCTCAGAAGAGCCACATGGTCCCTAACAATCATCTACAATGGGGAATGCTATTCCCTCTTTTGGATCATGAGGGAAATGCACTCAGGAGTGGCCCAGACATACATTTGAAAAAAAAAAAAAGATCCATTGAGTTAAATGATAAAAATAAATATAATCAGCAACAATAAAAAACACAGCATATGAATGATCAAGTGAAACAGCACCTATAAAAACCTATTTCCCAAAATGACGTTGATGGTCATTATCTTTGTGGTTTAATACTAATGCTGTATTGTAAGAAAAACTGAGGCACATGGTTCTCCATTAGGATTATTCTATATTCCTTTGTGAAAGTTGTCATTTTTTTCTGCAGCTCTACAGGCATGAGTGTGTGTTACTCAATATCTGGTGCACACAGTCAATAAGGAATGTGTGTTGTAGACTGATATAGACTAGGATGAGCAGAACACATGACAGCATGGATACAGTATGTCAGTGATTACATCATAAAGTGTGTGTCCATAAAAAATTCACATTATCCACACAAAAGACACTATCACCCTGTGTACACCTTGGTGGCTTTGAATTCCCTATTTACCCATGCTGCCTGGACCATGCAAAGATCCATATCTAGCTGTCAGTTCTAAGTCTACAGGAGGGGAAAGGACCCTTGAATAAGATGGTCTTAAGAGTCAAGAGTTACAAATCAATTTTTATTCATAAGGAATACAATTTACAAAAAACAGGCATAAAATGAACAACTAAAATGGTATAAAAAATGAAAAACAGTAACAAGAATATATAAGTATGAAATAACAAAAAGAAAACTTCAATGAAAATCATAACCAAAAACATTTCTTAACAGCATTTTCTTAATGAACATTTAGAAACACAGTTGTAGTGCTGTTTCTCCTCTAGGACAAGACGTCAAGGCAGTCCCCTCAGATGTCTCTCAAATGGTGTTGTCCGTATGAGAAAGGAGAAGGACCTCAACCAGACAGTCTGGCATACGGATACATAAATTTAGGGTCTCTATACATTGAGGAAATTATCTGAGAAGAAGAATATTCCCCCAAAAAGTCTTTGACTGTGAGGATTGTCGTCACAGGGAACTCCTGAGGAAGAAACTCACTCTTCAGGGGGCTGTCTTCCTGGGATCCGTCCTATGCCATGTCTCCTGCAGTTCCTGAGACCTGGGAGGAGAAGGCAGCTATTAAGACACTGATTTGGTGGGGACATGCATACCAGCTGTCAAGTTGCTGCCTTCTGTCCCCTCAGCTGCATTGGACAGACAGCACTGATCTTTTCACTGAAATCATTGCTGATATCTCTGCAGGCTGGGAACATCACCAGCAACCCTCACAGTACTGTGGGAGAACAAGCTGCTCCTCAGACTCTACCAGTGCAAACCAAGAATGGGGAAATGGGGAGAGACCTAATTGGGGTGCAGGAAGAAAGGAGAAGGCCACATGATACCCAGATCAAAGCCAATGACCAGGACTCATTTGCAATTTGCACTTGGTTCTTATCCCTACAAGGTGCTTCCAACCATAACATGACCCCTGTATGACCTTTGTCACACGACCAAGAACTCGTTCAAAACTCTTCATAGCATCCAATCTGTGATAGGGAGATGCAGTCATATGATATGTTATTCCTCTGTCACCATTTCTGGACTGCAGTTTCAAAAAGGGCAGAGAAGTATAATTGCCAATAACTCAGTTTCTGAAGAGTGGTTAACATCCCAGAATACTTGTGCATACACAGAGCAATGAATAACTCTATCACATGAGGTGGGTGACTGATTGGGTGTGGGGAGATTAGAAAGATGATAGGGGAAGCAAAGATGTATCCAATAGGCAAATGGTATCAGACATTGTTAATCTGACTCAGCTGCTTGTTCCTACCACATTTTGCTGGGTCTGGAGGTTGCTGGCCTTCTCCTGTTCATCTTCATCATTCGGGTTCAACTCAAACAAATATCGCTGTAACTCCTTGCTCTCCTGCTTCAATGTGACCAACTTCTTCTTCATACATGCCTGGTCCATCAGGAGCCGGCTGTGCAGGTTGCTGGAAACACACTCTGCATAGTAAGATCCTGAAGCCTCTTCCTCCCATTCCAACTGCCAAATCCCTCAAAGTCCACCAGGACCCAGATACCCATAAAGACTTCATAGAATACATCTCCATACATGTAAGGCTGCTGCACAAACAGCAAATGGCCAATCCAGGGAAGAATAAATTGTTTCTGTGACCCAAGCACCAATAAGAGTCCATGTCTGTCCAAAAGAACAAGGGATCTACAACTACCCATGAGAGCCCAATGCATCGGGACAGCATCAATTAGTAGGCAGCAAATAACCACAAGAGGACAGTATGACCAAGGGAGGTCATGCAAACCATGTGGTCCACACATTGAGCTTTGTTAAACCTGGTAAGACCCCAGAGCCGCAGGTTGGCCTAATAACACTCTGATGCCTGAATCAGTGTAGTTCTATCCAGAGCCTTGTAAAGATGCATAGACACTGTGGTGAGAAGTCACAGTGTCTTAAAGAACTGAAACTGAGTCCAAAAGACCCACAGCACAGTGATATTTAAACAGCAGAAGACATGGACCCAGAGCTGCAGGCTCTCCAGTCCAGAACAAAGAGAGGCAGCAATGGATATTCCACAAGTGATGGGCCCTTCTGACCAGTACTTACCGATAGAAGTTAATCTCCTTCTTCAGCTCCTGAAATTTCTCACGATGTTCAATGTTCTTTGTGTCTAAGTTGTGCAGTAATGACATGACCTCTTTCTCCTTTATCTTCAAGTTTTCATAAAATGGATTTGGCCTGAAGTAGGGGCTGGCCCCAGGAAGATAGAACCCAATGAACATCGAGGTTTAGGATTATATGAACTCAGGCTGTGTCCTGTACTACCCCAGTCCTGGAAGGACACTTTCTGAATTCTACATATTTGAATTCTTCAGCTTCAGAAACTTGGAATTGTGTGCCCAGGACAACAGAAGCTAAGCACCCAGATAAAGGGTTCCCTGGCTCACTTTTTTCAATCAGGAGGGCTGGATCTGCATTCAAACCTGTTATGCTGTCAAGAGCCTAGGCCACAGAGCTTACCAAACCATACACACACACACACACACACACACACACACACACACACACACACACACACATCCAGAAACCTCTGATTTCATTTTTCCTGTTTTGACAAGTGGAATGCTACAAGCCGAATAACTAATATTCTAGAGGCAGACAGTACACATAATTCTGGAGATGAGACCAGATATTGCCACAAACTTATAATCTGCTCAAGGCATACAAATGTATAGACAAATGTGACCACACAGGCAAAGAACTGTACTGTTGAAAGTGGGGCTTCCAAAATAAAGTACTTACACCTCCATGAAACTATTATACAGGTATATCCTGAGGTCAAAAAACAGACCCCTAAATTCCAAGGGTGGAGGGACACAGAAACATATAAAAGTTGTGCATATGCATGCAGACCTGTGCACACACAGACACACAAACTGGGACACACCCACAAGAAAAGAAAATTAAACAGACTCAGAGAATGAGAAAGAGAGACAAATATGGAAAGAGCACAATGAGAATCATTAGAAATGTATGCACCATTACTGTCTCAGTGTTTAAGGCACACAGACAAGAAGGAACAGGCCAGAGCCTCAGGCCTTCTAGTTAAGCATGGAGATGAACAATGTGGGACCTGTTACCTAAGGGTGCTGCCATGAGATGATAGCGTTCAGTCACATTCCTAGCAAGTACAAACACTGTCCACAAACTCACAGCACCTAGAACCTTGCAAAGCTGCCACTTGTCAAGGGCTTTCCAATTGTACACTGGGAACTCATGCTCCAGTGACTTTATCCCTGAATTCTTCACTCAGATCACAAGTTCAGATTTTCAACAGGCAGAATCAGAGAGTCCATGTCCAAACTCACTCCTCAGTAAGGGTCAGGTTCTGAATCTCCTCTCTATGGGAGATGAGGTTTAGAACAAGGTCCTTTGTTTGGAGCAATGCATACCTCTTGTTCATGGATCCACCTGTCACATAAAGGAGGCGATCTGTCAGCTCATTTCTCTCCTTGGTAGTTAGCTCCAGTTCTCTATTCAGCCTCTCCTCTTCCTCGTTGTCCTGCACCTTGTTTAGGATATTTTCAGGGGATGACGTCTGTCTGCAGGCCTCTGTAGGTAGAAGAACACAAGTGAACCCGCATGGGGTGAATGCATAGAGCATACACAGACCACAGTGAGGTCTAAACAGGAGAACATGCTTGGAAGCCAGTGTCACTGCAAGAAGTTTGGTCTGTGTAAGAAGCATCCTAAGTGGATCACAGTTCCCCCACTACTATATAGAGACCAAGAGATGTAAGCAGCCAGGTGTTCCCTATGCCCGCCCACACAGGCTTACAAGTACCAGAGAGATGCCTTCTCCAGGATTATTATCAGGTACGCAGGCTACAACCTGGTTTCAGGACCCTCACCCCTCTGGTTTCAGAAGTCAGATCATCAATTCAGCATCCACAATGACTTGATTGATCAGGGAAACTCAGATATCCTACACTGTTACTCTATTCCAATAACTTTGCATTAAAAAGTCATGTAGGGGGAGGACATGGTCAACAGACTTATTAATTCCCCCTACTGAAATGACAAATGCCCCAGAAGTGCCAATAGGTTACAGGCTCTTTCTCTACCTGCTCCATATAGTTTGGCTACTGTAGAAAAATATCTGCCACACAGAACCTCTAATATATGAAGGTAAGATTGGCCCCGTCAGCCAGAGGTAGTCAGAGGAGTTCTAAGAATATAAGGTCATGGCCAGGAGCACAGTTCTCTCCCTCTTACTACTGTCAGATAGTCACTGAATTGAAAGAAGCAATGAAAGTGAAGTACATTGATGCCCTGTTTAATTCAGAAAAGTTATACCCTCCATGACTCCTGGTGGTGTTATAATATCAATTTAACATACCGAATGCACTGTAAAAGTAAAGACTAGAAGTTCACCCAATAATAGCATAGGCATTGCCATATCCTCCATGTGGTTATGGAGAAACTAATGATGTGAAAACCTTGACTTTCAGGAATTGTGATAATCATGGAATTCAATATCTGTGGAGATGTTCCAGTGGTTGTGGCCCATTGCTATAAAGGCCAGCTGAAGGCCCCCACACTCACCCCTGAGAGGAAGATCAACATACACTGCCCAGAACTTACTCCACATTCCCCATGTGTCCATCATTACCTTTAGGTTTCGTTTGCTTCACTCTAGACTCTTCTCTATCAACATCAACTCTCCCAAAGCACCTACAAAGACGGGAAAACATGTCTGTGGATATATCCTTTGGACACTAAGAGAAAAAGTAGGGAATTGGTTGTCACAACGATACTGGTGACATCACAGGGATTCCAAGGTCTCTCTAGGAGACAATAGAATGTCCACGAAGGGACGGCTGATGTCATGGATAACAGACTTTGCCTCCCTGCTAATGTTCTCCCTGTACTGAGCAAAAGCTGATGGACCCTTTTCAGGGGACTTCCCTGTGTCATAGCCACTGAGCACCACATGCTTCCAAAGCCAAATTTGGCTCTAGGCTTGATTGGAAAAACCTAAGTCATTGCTATGTATCTAAATGAGTGCTTCCTCCCCAATCCCTGCACAGAAGTGTTTCATCCTACCTCAAATTCTCCTCAGTCAGCAATATTACCCATTAAAGATTACTGAGAAATCACACCAGTTCCTATAAGTAGCCAAAGAGTTCTCCTGTCTCATCATGTGCAGGTGCATGAAATCACACCCAGAAATAGCCTATAGGATAGGTGGCAATGTGGGTGTGTGTTATAGGTACAACCTGAAGCTTTGTGCTTAACATTTGACAGTTGCCACCAGATTCTTTAGGAGAAAGAATTGCATTCATTATGGTCCTGGCAACAATGTGGTGATCTGTTAGCAGAGGAAACTGAAATATTGGATCCACCAGTGAATGCACCCTCAGACTGAGTGTGGGGCTCTCCTCTTTGCACTTAAGTTACCAAAGCAGGATTGCTTACAGGCCTCTCTAAGCTATAACGTGTGATTTCATCTGAAAAATAAAATAGTCAGCAGATGTGGGGGGGGGGGGATGCAGCCAAAGGAGCAGGAGAAGCCTAGAGACATAACTCAGTGGACAGAGTAAGAAACAAGCATCTTCACTCCTGTTTCATGGATCACCCCACAAAACACAAAAGCATGTATCGTACTAAAAAAAAAAGCCAGTTATTTTATTGAATGCATACACTAATACTGTTTACAGTATTAGTAGCAAAGCTCTAATTTTGGGGGCAGATCCATGACTTGAACTATCTTCCTGACAACATATAAATCAATCAATCAATCAATCAATAAATAAATAAATAAATAAGAAAAAAAAACCACAAAAATAAAAAACACAAAAAGCACAAGCCTCTCATGTGAAGTTACAGAAGAGTGATCCAGTGGTCACTTCTGACCAGGCCATTTTAGCTATGACAGTGCATAGTGACCCTTAATTTGATGGGTCCTATATTAAGCTTTGTGCAATATTGTCATTTTAACAAACCTCATCCAGAACATACATAACGACACAGGATATGATTGCCATGTCCTTGCTGTGTATCAAGTTATTTTTCTGTGTCCTGATTGTCAGGCATATTACACCACCAATCTGAGATGGCTGGTAGACTTGGAAGAAAGTGGATATGAAAGATCCCCGTTTGATATCAGTACAGCCATTTCTTAAGCATGAGAATCTTTTAAGCTTGCCCTCGCTTAGCCCCTAGACGTTAGACAATAGACCAGAAAGTACAGAAAGCACATTCCCACCCACTCTCTAGGAAGCTGCCCGACCATAAGAACAGAGGGTATAGAACATATTTACTGCAGGGCAATTACAAGACAGGAAACATCTCTGGGAAGCTGACTGATCACTATAGAAGTGAGATGTCCTTGGTACTGAATGCAGCTGTGCTATAGGCTGACATCGCTATAGCCTTGTCCTGGGAACCCCAGAACAGAAACACCTGCCAAGACAGATATCCTTGGTCCTTGTCCTGGGAACCCCAGGATAAGAAAACATATATCAAGTCAGACATCCTTCCTACTGAAATAGCTACATTGATGTGGTTACGGCCTTATCCCAGGACGAGAAACATCTGCCTAGTTATCCTTGGCACTGAAATAGCTGAGCTAATGAAACTGTGTGATCATAAATGACTGTTTAAGCTGTACATTTCTGTTGTTTGAGGCTCCTCACATCCCTCCTCGTGAGGACCGTGTCGAGCCGCAGTGCATTGGTATCCCAAAGTAAACCTCTTGTTTTTACATCAAGACTGAGTCCTGTGTGTTCATGGGGTGGTGATTGTCCTCAGGACTGGAGCGAGAGTCTCCTCTGTCTGAGGGTCTTTCAGATAAAGCTATAGTTGTGGGTTACACACCTCAATTCTCATTGGCTAATGCTGTCCTCACAGTCCTTGGAGGCCCCTTTGTAAGACTACCTGTTGGAAAGTAGAAGCAGCTTTATTTGAGCTCAAAGTGAACCTGACGAGCAACGTAGAGAACAAGATGGGGTAATTGAGAACCTGTCTAAAACCAGCACAGAAACCCACCCTTCATTCAAAGCATCATCTACCAATTCTTGAATTTTTACCATTCTCTGCCAACCAGTCTTTCATTCAGGAAAGGTAGAAAAAAAGTGGAAATGATCTTTTTATTCTAAGGACCTTGATCTGTCTTTCCTTAGGTCCACGTTAAGAACAAATGAAATGGGTATCACCATCTGAACAACTTAGTATCACCTACTCAGCATTTCTAGCCTAATACTGTGCCTATGGCAATCTCAAGCTTCCCTGAGTGTTGCTGCCCCAGCAAGAAGAATGAAGAACTGAGGTCAAACCCCACTTAACCTTTCAAGGGGTTAGAAGAAAGCCATCAGAGATACTGCACTTCTTTGTCCTTAGATTAAATCAAGATGATACAACGTGAATCTATTGGGATATTCAACCATACATCTTCCTCACAACCCCACCTATCTGAGTTCATTGCTTGGCAGAATTCATGCCCCACCATCCTAGATATTTCTTGATTCATTGCTGCCAAGGGCCAGGTTTCCTGAATTTTGTTTTTTGTAGAATTGGGTGTAGTCAATCATAGTTGCCCTCTGTAAGAAATGACAAATATCTATAATAACTGACCACACTGGACTTGTGTATACAAGTACAGTGGTGGAAAATTCAGCATAACTGAGGAGTGGGAAATCACCACTGTGTCCTGGCCTTTCTCTGCCCATATCACAGCTCACAGGCGGCTGGGGCAAACCTTGAGTTCCTCTGTAGAAACAGAGTGATGTTGAATGGACACTGAGCAGGCAGAGCAACACAGCTGAGGCAACTCAATTCCAGCAACAAATGCATTATGTGTTTCCCATCTTAACACCTCCTTTTGAGGACTTGTCCCCACACCTAGCTTAAACACAGCAATTTTCATACATGCCTGCCTGCTATTTCATATTGTTGCTGTAATACGCCTCCACATCATAGATTTCAAAAAAGAAAGAAAATAAACCTGACAGTGAGAAGGGTGATGCTTGTCAACATCTAGTGTGTTGGGGGCCCAGGTATGGTCACAAATAACCAGGACACAGGGGATGCAAAGCAAAGGCAGATGCAACTGCATGCAGCTGCAAGTTTATTAACCCTTATATAGGCATGAATATGGATTACCTCACTTTCCCTTTTGGCAAGATATAATAAGATCGTTATTCCCATGATATCAGGAACTACTGAGGCAAGACTAGGCAAAGAAGTGAGACTAAGCAAAGGCTTCTCCTTAAAATATCTGTATAGCAAGTCACCCCTCTTGCTAGTATCACAATCTACTTGTCATACCCCAGAGACCATGAGAGCTGCTTCCACAAAAAACGGACACAGTACAGCATAGTGTAAGGTAAAGTGAGAAAAACATTTTCTTCTCAAGGGCAGCGTTCCAGCCCCTGCTTGCATCTCTCAGCCGTCTTTCCTTGATCCTGTCTGGGAAGTGTATCTCAATGATTCCTCAATTTCTCTCTTTGTCCTTTTGTTTTAAAAGTAACACTTTCTATAACATAGCTAATTGTCCTTGAAGGGGTTTAATCATGCAAAAAGAAAGCAATATAATATATAATGTATGCAACCTTTAATGAGTGTATCTATTTTCTTAGGGGTATTATTCAGATACCTTCCCAGATCTGGATTTAACTTTGATAATTGTTATCTGTCTACAAAATCAACAATATCGAATGAATATTCCAGTTTTCTGGCGTAAAGTCCTCGGGAGTAAGAACTAATGATTTTGGAATTTGCTCGGTGTCTATTCTTATGTCCCTCATTTCATTTCTGATTTTTAATTCATGTATTGTCTCTCTTGTGCATTGTTAGTTTGAGGAAGGGGTTGTCTCTCTTGTGGATCTTCTCAAAAAAAAAAAAGAGGAAGAAAAGAAAAAGACAGCTCTTGCTTTCCTTGACTTTGTATTTTTCTCTTTGTTTCTAAAGGCTTGATTTCAACCCTGAGTTTACTCCTTTCATCAGATCCTACCAGACTCTCTATGGGATGAGGCTTTGCCTCACTTGGTAACAGCAGCATGGAAAAAATGAAGCTTCTGCTGATCTCTGTTGTGGTGTTGCACATCACAATCTCACCGAAAACCATGCATAGCCTGGTTTTAGGCTCTATTAAAGCAGCCCACTATTTCAGTGTTACCTGCAAGGTGCCATGGAACGGTAGTAACATAATTCTGCATGCACATCGACAGGTTTCTCCACGGTCTTCTGGGTCATTTGATAATAATTTATAGTGAGTTCATGGATGAACACACACACACACAAACACACACACACACACTTTACTTACATGGTGCATATTCTTTGCACACCAAAAATAAAGTGAGAATTACTGAAAATGCAGCAATAGTGCAATCGATGGAGGGAGCTGTGGGGAAGCTGGGGCTTAGAGTTACTTAAAAGACTGGATGCAGATTCTCCTTCTATTGGAGGAGAAACTTGATAGACAATGTGGTTCTTTATTTTCTTTCTCTAGAGCACACAGGACTAGGGTGGCAGCTAGGGCTTTGAGCATGTTTGGCAAGTACTGTAGCACTGAATTAAATCCTAGGGCTGGAACCCTATT
Source organism: Rattus norvegicus (assembly GCF_021556685.1). Taxonomy (NCBI): domain Eukaryota; kingdom Metazoa; phylum Chordata; class Mammalia; order Rodentia; family Muridae; genus Rattus; species Rattus norvegicus. The sequence goes on from NC_141552.1 coordinate 24,694,653, forward strand.
AATCATCTACAACAATTACAGGGCAGGCTGGATGACGACACTCAGCTGACAATGTGGACATCTCAAGACAGTCACTGGACAATGGCTGACACACTTGTCTGAAGACTGGAAATGTTTCTCGATCTTGGAGAGGAAAGAAGGACCCTCCAACTACACTGTCCTCTAAGAAAGTTTATTCAGGTGAGGGATGACAGGGACTGTTTTGTCTCACGTCACACATGTCAGTAGAAAATATCCTAGGTATTGGATGCTGCTGTTAGCATTAACAGAACAAAGCACATAGTGTTGGGAAGGATAATAAATTATGAGTAGGATTAGAAAACCCCAAGCCTCTTCCAGGTTCTAGGAGAGCAAAAAAAAAAAAAAAATACCACGAAATACGGCATTAATGTGATAGTTTGGTTAAATCTAGTTACTAGTTTCTATTGTGATACCTATTGTCAGTGCCTGCGCCGACAGTGTGTGAATATCAGGTGTAGGTTTGTGGGGTTGAAAGAAAACACGTACACGGGTCACCCCTTTTTAGCGAGTGCCACCAAGGCTTTACTGAGATCTCCTTATATACCAGAGGCAAAAGCCATGGAAAAACAACAAGGCAGGTGAAAATCCCCAACCAGGAAATTAGGACAAGTCTGTGTGGTGAAAGTTCCAGCCCAATCAGGGGCATAAACAGCTTCTTAAAAACAAGAAGCAGGAAAGCTCAGTGGGGAGGAAGGGTGCCATGGAAAATCCCAGCCCCAAATCAGGGGCTAAGAGCAGCTGTCAAAGGTGTAAACAATTTCTTGCTATAGCAGGCTGAAAGGCTCAGCGAGGGGGGAGGGAAACACCAAGGTAGGGCCCAACAGGAGCCTTCAATGGTGGCTCTAATGTTTCACTTTCCTCTGCCAACTGGCCTCCACACTGTTTCTAGCACCATAATGATTTCAAGTCTTCCTCCTAAGGAATTTTGTGGCAACCGTTGAATGCTAAGCACAAGGCTTCATGAGTGTTCCCCTAACACACACCCATGTTGCAACCTTCCATGCAGGCTATTTCTTGATGTGATTTCAAGCACCTGTACATAATAAGACAGGAGAACATTTTGAGTGCATATTCAAACTGGTATTATTTCTCAGGAATTTTTAATGGCTAATATTGGTGAAGAAGGATAATTTGAGTTAGGATGAGACATTTTTGGGCAGGATTTGGAAGGAAACATTCATTTAGATGCATAGGAATTACTAAGGTTTTTATAATCAAGCCTAGAGGAAAATTTGGCTTTGGAAGCAGGAGGTGTTCAGTGGCTCTGCCCCGGGAAAGTCTCCTGGAAAGGGCACCTCAGCTTATGCTCAGTACAGGGAGAACATTAGCAGGGAGGCAAAGTCCTCTCCCCATGACATCTGCTGTCCCTTCTTGGACATTCTATTGTCTCCTAGAGAGTTCTGGCATCCTCTGCTATGTCACCAATGTTGTAGTGACAACCAGTGCCCTAGTTTCTCTCAGTCCGAGTCTGGCAGATACATCCTAAGACATGTTTTCCAGTCTTAGAAGTGTTTTGGGAGGGGCGAATGTCAATTGTGGAGAGACTAGGGTGAAGGAGTCTGACCTTTCGTCTCAAGGAAATGATGGACAAAGAAAGTGGTTCTGGGAATGTGGAGTAAGTTCTGGGCAGTGTCTTTTGAGCTTTCTGTGGAGGTGGGGTGGGGGGAGGGATGGTGGGCGTCCTGCAAGCTTAAGCTGACCTTTCTAGCAATTGGCCACAACAACTGGAGCATCTGCAAAGGAATTGAATTTCAATGAATATCACAATTCCTGAAAGTCATGGATTTCAGAACATTAATTTTCCTATCCCCAAAGAAAGGATATGGTAAGGCCAATGCTACTATTCTGTGAACTTCTGGCCTTTACTTTTAAAGTGGATTGGTGGCTTGTTTTTTGTTTGTTTATTTATTTATTTAGTGGGTAATATTATTTATTGCCAAAGTCAAACATCTGGGTTACATCCTGGGACCCACATGACAGAAGGAGAGAAATGGCTCCTGAAAGTTGTTTGGTCATGTACTGCACACACACACACACACACACACACACACACACACACACACACACACTCACACACACACACAGACACTCACACTCATACACACACAAACTTTTACGCAATAGTAATTTTTCTTAGAGTCTGATATAATTGGTTCTAATACAAAGACAGCCTGAGTGTAGTTACTATATGATTAAATAGTACTCATGCTCTCAGGAACAGAGTTTAAAGTTTATAGGTACCTAATAAACTTGCATTGGGACATATAAAGAACATTTAAATGTTCAGCAGAAATACAAAGAACAACTAATTTAATTTGTTAAAAGTGAAAGCTTATACAATTCTGAAGGTTTTTATGCTGGTTTTATTATACATGTAACTATGAAAAGAAAACATACATACTTGATCAATGAAATGAGGAAGAGTGATTTAATGAACAGAAAAATGGATGGTACTTCAAAATTTCCATGATTACATATTATCTATTTAATTCCCTCCACAACAGCAAGAAACGGACATTATTATTTATGCGACATTACAGATACATAAACCGAGAAAATATTGTTTGGCCTGATTTTCTGAGCTTCCTTAAAGGTTTAGTTAATTGACAGAACTGTCCTTTAAAATTAGGGTCCATATTCTTCTGTTTTAAATGTGTGACACTTTTCTCTTTTTTTCTCCATCTTTATTAAATTGGGTATTTCTTATTTATATTTCAATTGTTATTACCTTTCTGGGTTTCCAGGCAAACATCCCCCTTACCCCTCCCCCTCCCCTTCTCTATTGGTGTCCCCTCCCCATCCTCCTCCCATTACCACCCTCCCCCCAACAATCCCTTTCACTGGGGGTTCAGTCTTGGCAGGACCAAGGGCTTCCCTTTTATTTCTAGTGGGTGCTGCTCTCCCTGCTCCGTGGGAAGTGGATGGGGGAAGGCCCGGGCCTGAGCTGAGTTGGAACTGGGGTAGAAAGGCATAGGGCCTCCTAGGTGAGAATGCCAAACCACCACTGCTGCTGCAGCCACCATGGAGAAGCCCTTGTTCCTGCTGCAGGGAGGAGAGTCTGGTGCCCACAAGATGGCTGAAGGGGAGCTGAGAGTGGACAGCTTCATCACCCGCCTGCTGGAGGTATGAGGATATCGTCCGGGAAAAATTGTGCAGATGACTGAAGCAGAAGTCCAAGGGCTGTGTATCACGTCTCGTGAAATCTTTCTTAGCCAGCCAACAGCTGTGAACACAGGTTTCTTTTGGAGAGCAGGCCTGTGCAGGCCCAGAACCCAGGTGGGACAGTTCAAGCTACCCTTTTTCCATGGCCAATCTCAGATCATATTCAGAAAGTATTTCTTGGGCTAAAGAGATGGCTTAGTGGTTAAGAGCACTGACTGCTCTTCCAGAGGTCCTGAGTTCAAATCCCAGCAACCACATGATGGCTCACAACCATCACTAATGAGATCTGATGCCCTCTTCTGGTGTGTCTAAAGACAGTCACGGTGTACTTGTATATAATAAATAAATAAATAAATAAATAAATCTTAAAAAAAAAGAGTATTTCTTCCAGGTGATGGATTTCCAATTTATGGAATTGAACTAACTTACTCATGGTGGAAGTGACACAGAGAGTTAAAGTACAGAAGGAATAATCCAGAATGTCCACCAACAGTTGCTGTCACACCAGGACTTTTAAAAGCTCAGCTGCTAGAGAAGCAATGTAGTCTTTGGTTATTCTCAAGCTTAGGTCTTCTAGTCATTATAAGCTGACCATGACACAAAAAGAGTCATCTATATCAAAATAGAGAATAGTAACTAGATTCACACCACACTATCACATCACTACTGTATTTGAGGTTCTCAGTTAATATCTAAGAACCTGGAAGAGGCCTGGGTCTTGCTACACATACTCATAATTTATGTCCCCATTGTCAACTGAGATTCTTCATGCAGCCTGGGGTCAAGGAGGTCATCCCACAAAGCACAAAACACCCATCTCAGATAAACATGTATGGTTTATTGAATCCAAAACATCCATGAATTTCAGGACACAATTAAATGTTGAAACCTAAGGATAATAGATAGAGAAGAGAATTAAGATTTCTAGTTCATAGATCCAGTAAACACCTTCAACAAATCATAGCAGCAAACTTCCATAAGGTAAAGAAAGAAAAGGCCATAAAGGTACAACAAGCCTACAGAACATCAAACTAATTGTACCAGAAAAATTCCTCCATTCACATAATAATTAAAACGCTAAATGCACAGATCAAGAAAGAACATTAAAAGGGGTAAGGTATAAATATCTAGTAACAAATAAATTCAGATGTATCTGAATTACACCAGACTTCTCAACAGAGATTCTAAAAGTCAGAAAATCTTGGGCAGATGTACTGCAGACACAGGCTCCTATATCCAGCATAATCCTCAATCACCATAAAAGGAGGAACCAGGATATTTCATGACAAAACCAAATTTAAACAATTCTTTTCTGTAAGAAAGCACAACAGAGGCTAACAGGACGAAAACTCCAAGACAATAAACTGAACTATACCCAAGAAAAACCAAGAAATTAATCTTCTCTCAATAATTTAAAAAAAGAGAAGCACACAAACATAATTTCACCTATAACCAGAAAAAGAAGAGAATGCAGCAATCATTGGCTTTAATATCTGACCAGATCTTCTTTCCCTAATCCCCAAGCTCCCAGGGGCCAAACTGCCAGCCAAAGTGTATGCAAGGATGCTCTATGGTTCAAGGTGAGGCCTGTAGCCCCACCAAAGGCAGATCCTAGAGGTGTGAGGTGGGAATGGATATGTGTGGGTGGGGGAGCACTGTCACATAGGCAAAGCTGAGCAGAAATGGGATGTAAATTTGATGAGGGGAGTGTGGAAAGCAGGACAATAGTTGAAATGTAAATAAATAAAATAACCGATTAATAAAAAATAGCCAAAAATAAAATAACAAGTAAAAAGGTAAATGAAAATTAAACCAAACCAACCAACCAAACAAACAAAAATCCCTGAAGTGGATTGGCCTAATTCTGCTTGTATTTTAATGCTAGTTTGTGGAACTCAGGACTGGTTAACCCCAAATAACTGACCCTGTTCCCAGTTAACTGTGATTATAAAGAAGCCAACAGCCAACAGCTGCACAGCAGAGAGATAGGGGAGGTGAGCTTTGAGGGCTTTGCTAGAGAGGATCATGAGGACGGAAGAAGGAAGAAGAAGCTGCCATAGAATAAAGGAAGAACGTGTGTGATGGAGAGGAGAGAGGAAGAGGACAGCAGCCATGGTTAAGGGAGAGGAGAGCCTGGTCCTGAGGGCTGTCCAAGTGCAACAAAGAGCAGCCAAGATGCTACACAGTCAGTAAGAGTTGAGCGTTATTGTTTGGAAAATAGATCTCGTACCATGGAGGGCAGGCAGCTGCACAGCTACTGTGCTTACTAATGCACACTAAAATAAATTTAACAAAATATGTATAACCAGTAAGACAGCTCTGTAGAGGATCCTAAAAGGAATACTTTAGTTTGAAGGGAAGGACAAAATACCAGAGAACACAGGGATAAATTAATAAAACTAGGAAAGTTAATCAAAGAAGACTGTGAAAACCACAAAAATTAACAAAATGACAAAATTTAATGCATAGGTTTAAATAATAATTACATATCACTAAACTCAATATCTAGGGTGGTGGGGCATGAATTCTGCCATGGTCTGAACTCAGAAAGGTGGGGTTGGGAGAAACATGTCTGGTTAAATAGTCCACCCACATTGTGTCAATGTGATTTAATCTAAGGACAAAGAAGTGGAGCATCTCTCATGGCTTTCTTCTAACCCCTTGAAAGGATCACTGGGGTGTGGCCTCAGTACTTCATACTTCTTGCTGGGTCAGCGAAACTCAGGGAAGCTTGAGATTGTCACAGCACAGTGTTAGGCTAGATATACTGAGTAGATGATACTAAGTTGTTCAGATGGTGATACCCATTTGCATGTGTTCTTAATGTGGACCTAAGGAAAGAGAGATCAAGGTCCTTAGAATAGAAGGAACATTCCCAGTCCTTTTCTACCATTCCAGACTGAAAGGCTGGTAGGGAGAAAGTGGTAAATAATAAAGAATTAATAGATGATGCTTTGAATGAAGGGTTGGTTTTTGTGCTGGTTTTAGACAGGGTCTCACGTATCCCATGTTGCCCTCTCCCTGGCTGGCCCGGTTCACTTTGAAGTCAGTGCTTCCATTTCCAATAGACAGTCTTACAAGAGGGGCCTCCGAGGTCTCTAGGACAGCATTAGCCATTGACTGTTGAGGTGTGCAACCCACATCTATAGTTTTAGCCACTTTGTTCCATGTCTACCAGCTATTTCAGATTGTTGCTGTTCTATGCCTGACAATCAAGGACACAGAAAAATAACCTGATAGAGAGCAAGGACATGGTGATCACATCCTTGCCTCTGCTGTATGTTCTGGATGAGGTTTGTTAAAATTCCAATATTCCAAAAAGCTTTATATAGGGCCCGTCACATTAAGGGTCACTATGCACTGTTTCATCTAAAATGGCCTAATCAGAACTGACCGCCAGACAACACTTCCTGCGAAGTTCCTATGAGAAGCTTAAGTTTTTTGTGTTTTTTCTTCTTCCTTCCTTCCTTCCTTCCTTCCTTCCTTCCTTCCTTCCTTCCTTTCTTTCTTTCCTTCTTTCTTTCTTTCTTTCTTTCCTTCTTTCTTTCTCTCTCTCTCTCTTTCTTTCTTTCTTTCTTTCTTTCTTTCTTTCTTTCTTTCTTTCTTTCTTTCTTTCTTTCTTTGCTTTATAGGTTTAGAGGAATGTATTTTGGGCCACGGACCTGCCCCTAGTATCTTAGCTATGGATGTGATCAATCAGTGTTAGTGTATGCATTCAATAAAATGTCCATTTTTGACTAAGGTAGATGCTTCTCTGTTTTGTGGGGTGACCCATTTTCAATGTGTAGTGAGTTGGGGCCCTGGGTATGGTCACATACCCCCAGGACACAGGGGGTGCAGAGCAAAGGCATAAGAAACTGCATGCAGTTGCGAGCTTTATTAATCCTTATTAAGCTAAGAATATGCATTACTACAATTTTCATTGTGTCAAGATACCATAAGATCATTATTCCCAGGATACCAGGAACAATGAGGGAAGATTAAACAAAGAAAGACGAATAAATGAAAGCTTCTTCTAAAAATATTCATATAACAAATAACCTCTCTTATTATAATCAAAATATACTCACCATTACCAAGAGAGCGTTAGAACCACTTCCATAGAAACGGGACACAGCAGAACATATTTTAAGGCCAAGTGAGAAAAACATTTTCTTCTCCAGGGCGGCATTCCAGCCCCTACTTGAATCTGTCACCAGGCCTTTCTTGACCCTGCCTGGGAGCTGCATCTCTATGTCTTAACAATTCCTTCTTTTTTCTTTTGTTTTAAAGTAACACTTTACATAACATAGCTAAAGGTCCTTGTAGGGGTTTAGTCATGTAAAAATAAAGCAACATAATACATAATGTACATAAGATTATGGCAAAACTAGCTCCTCTCATGCTATGGAAAATCCTTTGAAGCCAAGCCTTGGGATCTAATCCTGTCAATTGATCAGCCAATAATTTCGCTATTTCCATAGGAGTAGTATCTTCCAGCTGTTTACCAGAAGACATTCAAACATCATATTTCAAGGCATTAATTACTTTTGAAGCACTTTCATTACCCTCTAAATAGGCTTGAATTAACTTCCAATCATGTTCTGTGTCATTATCCATATATTTACTAACAGTCAAGTAGTAGGATTTCATCAGGATAAGCAATATAAGCCCGATAACTGGCATTGTTCGCAGCAGAAGAAACCATGAGTAAAACACACATTGCTATGAATAAGTGCTCAGCAGTAAAGGACTTTCCTGAAGGAGACAAAATTATTCCTTTCAGTGCTTAATCGCTTCACCTGACCCCACATAGGTAATAGGGTTGTCACTGCACGGATCCTTATCCATTGTTGTTTGTGGACACTAAGAGAAGCCAGGGCCTCAGTAATGGAGGACACCTCCTCATCTCCTGAGAACATCCATCAGGAGAAAATGTAGCTGGTTTAACTGGATTCCTTTGAGGGTAGGGAGCAGTTCTTATTATTCTGTGCTTGGATCCATCTCCCGGGTAACCAGAATAGTCTCCCATCCTGTAATGAGACAAAAACCCTCTCCCCTATATACAATGATGTCCCTTCCTGCCATTCAGCATCCCGGGCAATTTTTATCCATACTGTCTGTTCCATGCCTTCTTGGGGGAAGTTCAACAAAGTGTCTATCGGCTTTTGATATAACTTCACCTTGTGGTAAATTAAGAAAATTAATAACGTATAATGCTTGTGCCAATATAGCCCTGGGACTGGTCTGCAAACTCCATTCAGGTTGCATAAGGCCATCTCTTTTCCCCCTTTTTAATTTTATAATTTGTCATTTCAGGGTATGGTGAATTCTTTCAACAAAAGCTTGTCCTTGTTTATTGTGTTCTGTACCAGTAATATGTACAATATGATATCGTTGACAAAATTGTTTATATTGATAAGAAATATATGTTGGTCCATTATCAATTTTAATTTTAGAAGGCAGTCCCATAACAGCAAAAGTTTCCAATAGATGCTGTATAACATGAGCAGTGCGTACTCCTGGCAATGGTGTAGCCCACACAAATTTTGAAAAATTATCTATGCTTACATGTATATGTGAAAGGCGACCAAACTCAGAAATATGGGTTATATCGATCTGACACGATGTATTAATATGCATCCTTCTGGGATTAATTTGAGATGGAACACATTTTATACGTGAAGACTAACACATAGGACAATTAGCAATAATTTGTTTGGCTTAAGAATAGGGAAGCTTATATTTAATATGTAAATATCCTGTATTGGCATGATTATGACTGTGTTCTTCTGGGGTAGCAAATGCCACTAATTGATCTACCATATGATTGCCAAGTGTTAAAGATTCTGGAAATTTTGAATGTGATCTAGTATGTGTAATGAATATTCTAGAGTTTCATAATAACAATAGTCCTTTAATATGTGAGAATAACATTTAATATCGGCTTAGATGTAGAAACAACAGCAGTCGCAATATTCTGTACTACTCCTACAACATAAGCGGACTCAGCTATAATATTTTTACATCATGAGTAAAATCCTGGAATACATTAATTACCGCTAATAATTCATTTTGTTGTACTGACCCAAAAGAAGATTCTTGTTCCCAAAATTAATCTTTGGTCCAATAAGCCATCTTGGTGTTAGAGCCATCTGTAAACACAGTAAAGGCTGATGGTAATGGATCAACAAAATTAGTGTATTTATCAAATTTTTTTTTGTTTTTTAAAGCAATCCCACAATTTACTATAGGGAGGATGAAATTCAATATTTCCAGTGTAAGAAATCATGGCTAATTGAAAAACCTCAGACATCTGCATTAAATATTCCACTTTATCTTTGCTAAATGGGAAAACAATAGCAGCACAATCATATCCCCACAGAGTAACAGATCTTTGTATGCCTTGCTGAATACTTAAAGAAATTTGTTCCTCATAATTTGTTAATGTATGGTTAAAGTTTTATTTAATATAAACCCATTCTAAAGGCAACTCATCCTGACTGAAAGTGCCGGTAGGATATTCAAGAGTATTTAAACATATAATTTAATAACTCTATCTGGATCAATACATGCCAAATATGCATCTTTCCATTTTCAGAAAAGATACCCTTGCATGCCTTCATATAAGCATTAATATCCCCAGCCTCCTTTATAGGTAATAATGCTCTCCTGTACTCTTCATTAGCATTTTCAAAAGCAAGCATTTGCAGCAGTTGTCCTCCAGCTTCCTCTCCTACCATTGTTCTTTCCAATGTTAATTTTAATATACATAAAAACTTAATACATGGTTCATAGAAAGCTACTACCTTTTTCAACCAACCAGTATCATCCTTTATAATAAGTCGGTTGGGCCACACCTTGAATCGATGCTGGCCTAATTATAGGAAAAGAAAAAGCAGGTGAATTTGTCATCATCATCCTGTGAATCTAAAGGTCAACATGCTATCCTCGGGAAAAGACTTAGAAAAACCTGCTTCAGGCAGTGGTGCAGAGTGCAAAACTTTTACTTTCGTTTTGTCTTAATGAAGCTCTAGCTTCTTGTTCTGTATTCGTTATTACCCTGTCTGCATTCATGGCCTTGAACACAGTAAAAATTACAGCCCAAAGAGACCAGAAATTGGAATCTTTTTGCCCTGCCTAACAGCCTTTTTCACCTTAACTTTCACTTTGACCCAGATATCAGAATCCCTGGAACCCTCGTCAGGGAACCATGGAGTTTACTCTTGCTGTCTCTAAACACTTTTTAAACCAGACTGATAGACATGAATTCCCTGCACTCTTAAAGATGCTTAAGCATAGCGAGATGAAGAGAAGATTTATCTTGTCCCATTTCCTTGTAATAAAATGTACTTACCTTATCTGACTGTCCAGACTTACCTTCAGGGACCCTGTTCCAGTGCCATAGGTCGACGTCTAGGGTGTTGGGAGCCCTGTGTCCGGTCGCATTCCTTTCTGTGTTTCCCGATGCTCAGTGGCCATGCCACTCCAGCATGCTTTGAAATGAACCAGTCCGCAACCACCACCACCACCACCACCACCACCACCACTACCACCACCACCACCAGCAGCAGCACCACCACCAATTTGGTTTTGTAAATAAAGTTTTATTGACATCGCCATACTCAGCATTTACATCCTGTTCAGTGCTGCTTCTGGCTGCAGCTGCAGGGCTTAGGAGCCACAGAGCCCTTTAGACTCCCAGAGCTGAGAGCATTGACCTTTTGCCTTGTTTGTGAAAGAGGTGACTGACCCCTGTGCTCGAGGTGGCCTTTCCGTGCCCCTTAACCCATAGCATAGGTCTCTGTGCCATCCTCTCCCTTTGCTGTGGTGTGCACTTCCTGGTACATTTCCGTTAGCTCTTGACATTTCCAGAGCATTGGGTCTTGCAAATTGAATTTGCATGGCACCAGGAATAGACCTGATAGTAGGGTGTGGGACACTCCCTATGGGGACCCTGCCCAGGGGCATAAGCTTACTTTTCCAGTCAACTCCCTGAACAGTGAGCCTTTGTGGGACAAGGTACTTCACGACATGACTTGACCTCTCTGCAGTGCACCCAATCCCTGCTTGGCTCAGATGTCCCCCAGAGAGGTTGTGTGAGTGTCCCCAGTAGAGGCAGCACTCTGTGTGGTGGCATTGACATGGCATCCAGGAAAGTCAAAACCAGAGAGGCATGTCGGGCAGTTGGAAGCAGATGTCTGCGTCCTTGGGGAGAAGGATGGACTAGACACTCCTGCAGGGGGTGAGCTGAGAAGCACTTCCTTGGCTTTTTCACAACCATACATCCTGCATGCCATGCTGTGTACCCATGCTGAGCTGAAGCCCCAGGCTTTGAGTCTCCCACAGCTGCTGTGTCCTAGGGCCAGAGTAGGATTAAGCAGACTTCAGCAGGAGAAAGGTGAAAACCCTGGTTGCAGGGTGGGGATGGCACAGTCATAACACACCTGCGCATGAGGCCCCTGACTTAGAGCCGTATAGCAGCTGTGACAAGCCAGCTCTGGTGACACTCATCTGCAATCTCAGCCCATGGGGGGTAGAGGCAGTAGGATCAGTTGTTTAATTATCCTTTGCTACACGGCAGGTTCGAGGCCAGCCTGGGCAACTTTGTCTATGAAAATAAGACAAAATGAGGTCTTGACTCTGAGCATCACAGTCTGTACCTGGCACAGTTGCCCCACCCAGGTAAGAAACCCCTCTGTCCAGAGGCCATAACTGCAGGAGACCCCTGGCCAAGTGTCTATACAGCGCCCTGTTTGACTGGACTGTGCTGAGGACCAACCACGCTCTCCTCAACAGGAAGGACATGGGAGAGGCTGTTTCTGTGAGATTCCGGGCCCTGAGACAGCCAAGAATAAACCCTGTCCTTGGGAAAAGCCATGGAGACTGGGAACCCACGGGATCTCTGCAAACACCAGGGCTGGCAGAGGACTCTGATCCTCTACAGCAGCTGCTCTCAATCTGTGGGTTCTACATCAGCGCTCCTGCACACCAGACATTTACATTACAGTTCCTCACAGTAACAAAGTTACACTCATGAAGTAGCTCTCCAATAAGTTTATGTTGGGATGACAACGACATGAGGAACTGAAATAAAGAGTCACAGTGTTAGGAAGGGTAAGAACCGCCATTATATAGGAACCCAGGCATCTGCACTCGTTGCTGGAAGTGTGATAGGCTAGACTTCACCCTCAACGATGCCAGCATGTGGGCACCAAGCCTAGGTTCCACCCCAATGCTTACTGGATATGTGCAGGCCTGGTTCCATCAAGAAGTAATAAAGGAACCCTTGGCAAAAAAACACTGGGTACCAAACTGGTCAGGAAAACACACCCCCTCTGCTGCAACTCCTCTCAGGACGGCTAGTCTTTCCAGGAGACCCCGGCTATAACCACACCTTGTCTCCCAGTGCTTGCCCATTGGTGTCTTGGCCATATTCAGATTTGAGGACTTTGAACAGAATAGCTTCCAGCAGATTTGCATCAATGAATCCAACAAGTAGTTGCAGTTCTACTTCATCCAGAGCACCTTCAAGCTGGAGCAGGTGAGAGTGGACACCTATTCCCCAGCCCAGCCCAGCCATCACCCTGAATGTCAGCTGTGTCCCTCAGTATCAGCAGGATGGGGCTTGGGCACCGTACGTTCCCCAGGACCTAAAGCTATGTCCTTGAACTCAGTGCCATGCTCAGCCCTTCCAGCCTCTTTCAACCCTTCTGGATGCTCAACTGCTCCTGCAGCAAGGCAGCAGTGTGCACATTCTGTCACGTCATTTGTGTGTGTGTCTACAGGAGGTCAGAGTCTGTTGCCTCTGTTCATTTCTTTTGCTGTATTTGCCTTTCTGAGGAGGCAGGACCCACAGGTATGGGAGGCAGCCACATGCATATTCTGCAGCCATGTCTGATTCCTCTGAGCCTCAGTCCCACTTACACACCTACCCTCCAACCTCCCCACTCCATGTCACCCCTGGGGCTCTGTAAACCTTCCTGCTTTCTGTCTTTATATAACTGGTGACACTCCAGCCCTCAGTCAGTGGTGTCATACAGTGTTAGTTTGTCTTTGCACTGCCTGGAGGTCTGACTTAGGAGAATGGCTACCATTCTCATTCCTGTTCAAGGGTCAGAATCTGAATCCTATGTAAGGGTGAATAATATTCCAGCACATGGCTGGGCCATGTTGAATTCACACAGTCACCTATGGATCTTATATTTTGGCTTGTAAACACACACATATAAGACTCAAGTGACACCCAAGTGGAGAATTGCTGGAGTCCTCCATGGCTTTCTGAACTGTCTGAGAGACCATCCTGTCCACAGTGTATAGGGCACCATCTACTCATAGCTCACACAGCATGAGAAGATTAGGGAGGGTTAACCTGGCTTCTCTGTCTCCTACTTTCTGCCACACTAGCCCTAGCATCTTTCTGTATTGCAGTGAATGTTTAGAACCCAGGAGGATGGCAGCTTCCTTGCTCAAATATAGCAAGTTCCTCCTTGCCTGCTTTGAGACTGAGTCTCATGCAGCCCAGGCTGTCTCTGATCTCACCATTAGTTAAAATGGCCATGAACTCCTGGTTCTCATGCCTCAGACGTCTCTGAGTGCTGGGTGACAGGTATGCACCACTCTTAAGTCCTGCCACTGGGACAAGAGTGAGCAGAGCCAGCTCTGAAGCACACACTTTGCTGGTGTCAGTGATGACTGACTTATGATCCTTTCCTCCTTGCCCATGGCCCTTCTCCTTGGTGCATGCCATCCTTCCTCCCTGTGACTCATGGGGACACCAAGCCTGAGAATGTCAGGAAGAAGTTTACTTACTTCACTGGGTTGGAGGCTGTTAGGTTCCTGCATCAGTAGGTGAGATTCAAGCTAGAAGGTTTGTGGCATGAGAAACGGGAACAGAACTGGCATGGCAGGAACAATTGTCACCTGGCTCTGAGAAGACCATGTGGGCAGAAACTCATCGTTGGGCAGGTAGTGAGCTCAAGACCAGGCTGGGCATTGCTCAGCGCATGTGAACAGGTATGTGTACATGGACATGTGTTTCCCCCACATGGTCACCACTTATCCAGGCACGGTGAATACTCCAAGGAGCTTTTTATGTTTTAACATTGTGTGTGTTTGTGTGTCCATACATACATATACACACATACATTCGTACATATACACGAATACACGTACATGAAAACACATGCATATACATGACTATACACATTCATGCTCACACACACATATATACACACCTACATGCATACACACATGCACACACACACATACACACACATACACACATACACACATACATGCATACACACATACACATATACATACACACATACACACACATACAATACATATACACACATACAAATACACCTATACACACATATAGACAGACATATACACACATATACATATACACGTTAACACATACATGCATACACACATTCATAACCACACGTGCATACAGACATATACATATATACTCACATACATGTAAGCACATGAGTGGAAGCCAGAGGACAGCTTGGCCCTTGTTTCTCTCCTTTTTACCACGTGGGTCCTGGGGATTGAGTCAAGCTCATCAGACTTGACAGCAAGCCCCTTTAACTGTAGAGCCCTCTCATTGGCTGCCAGTTGCCTCTTTCCACAAATTCTATCCATGGTGGGATGTTTAGAGTTGTTATTCTCATGATTCCTTCAGCAATAGCACAGACATCATTTACACTGCATTAGGAGTTATAATTCATGTAGATGTCAGGAGAGCTGGAGGCGTGGATCAAGAAGAGAGCCCACTTTCAATGTCATTATGTGGTATTGCCTTAGGCCCTTTTATACACTCCCCTGACTTTGTCTGAGTATATGTTTTAGGTCTCTCTATGACTGTGCAAAGAAGTAAGAGCTAGGGCTGGGCCACAAAATAGGAAAGTACTTGTTCATCCAAAAACAAAAACAAAAAACAAACAAAGAAACAAACAAAAATAGCTCTAGGGTTAAATATTGGTGCTAGTACTGAACTACACAGCCAGAAGGTATTTTTCTAAGTAAATAACACAATATTGGGGATGACAATATGATCAAATATCCTACAACTTAAGTTTGCAATGTTACCTACATTTTATAAATCAAGTCTGACCACCGTTTTGGTTGTTTCCAATCATGTCTGAGTGCATCATCACAGGAATCCCAAGGAAAATCAGAAATGGGTTCTTGAAGCTGTTGCACAGGGCCAGTATAGACCTAAATACCACAGAGGAAACCTTGATTCTTATCTCAAGGGATCATTCACCATCCCTCTTGTCACATAACTTATGACAAGACGTCACCTTTCCTAAACTTAGCCTTTTTCCCGAGTGCTGCAGAAGGGAAGACCTGGTTTCAAGGGGTCTGGATTCACACCACAGGACACTGAATTCATTTAAATAGGTGTAGTTTATCAATGCACACACCAATACAGTTCAACCAGAGCAACAGCTCACAACTGTGTACTGGACATTGCTAGGCCCCGCTCATTGCAAGATCCACATGGGCTCATGCACAAGTGCTGGAAATGCTGCTGTCTATGGCCCTGACTCAGGACATTTTACACATAATTGTTCCTATTTTCCTTGAATCTATTGGGTCCTATGTGAAGAATACACTTGGGGAACTTGTTAAGATTAACAAACCTCATAACATACAGAACATAACAGGGTATGTGACCAGCACCACACAGTTCAACGTCAGAGTTTTTTGTTCTTTGTTAGTGTTTTTCTTGGCATTCATGATGTGGAGGCGTATTACAGAACAATAGGAAAGAGCTGGCTGCTGTGTAACAAATTCGCTGCTATTAAGGTAGGTATGGGGGCAAGACCTCAGCAGTAGCCCTTAAGATGGGAAGGAGATGATGTGTTTGATAACTGAAAGGAGCTGCCTCAGCTGTGTTTCTCTGCTTGCTCAGTGCCCATTCAACATCACTCTGTCCCTGAAGAGGAACTCAAGGTCTGCCCCCTGCTGCCTGTGAGCCAGGAAGAGGCACAGAAAGGCAAGGCCACAGAACTGGTTTCCAATCCCTCAGTAGTGCTGGATTTCCAATAATGTACTTGTATACACAAATACACTGTGGTAAGTTGCAATAGATACTAATCATTTCTCACATAGGGCAGCACTTGATTGACTACAACTAATTCTATTAAAAAAAAGAAACCTGGCTCTTGTAGAAATATACAAAGAAATACCTAGGATGGTGGGGGATGAATTCTGCCATGGACTGAGCTCGTGGAAGTGGGGTTGGGAGAAAGATGCATGGTTAAATAGCCCACCAGGTTCACATTGTGTCAACTTGATTTAATCTAAGGACAAAGAAGTGGAGTATCTCTGATTGCTTTGTTCTAGTACCTTTAAAGCATCACTGGGGTTTGAACTCAGAACTTCACACTTCTTGATGGGGCAACTACACTCAAGGAAGCTTAAGATTTTCATAGGCACAGTATTATGCTATATATACAGAGTAGATAATACTAAGATGTTCAGATGGTGATGTCCATTTGTATGCACTCTTAATGTGGACCTAAAAAAAGAGAGATCAAGGTCCTTAAAATAGAAAGATCAGTTCCAGTTGTTTTCTACCATTCCAAACAGAACGACTGGTAGGGAGAGAATGGTAAATAATCGAGAATTCGTAGATGATGCTTTGAATGAAGTGTGGATTTCTGTGCTGGTTTAAAACAGGGTCTCAAGTATCACATGTTGCCCTCTACCTGGCTGGCCAGGATCACTTTGAGCCTTGATAAACCTCCTTTCACTTTGCAATGAATAGGCTTATAAGAGTGGCCTCCAAGGACTGTGCAGACAGCATTAGCCTTTCACAGTTGAGGTGTGTAACCCACAACTATAGTTTTAGCCATGTTTTTCCATGTCTGTCAGCTATTTCAGATTGTTGCTGTTATATGCCTGACAATCAAGGATGCAGAAAGATAACCTGATACAGAGTAAGGACATGGTGACCACATGGTGATCACATGGTGCCTCTTCCGTACGTTCTGGATGAGGTTTGTTAAAATTCCAATATTGCAAAAAGCTTTATATAGGGCCCATCACATTAAGGGTCACTATGCACTGTTCTATCTAAAATGGCCTAATCAGAACTGACTCCCATATAACACTTCCTGCAATCCTCATATGAGAAGCTTGAGCTTTTAGTTTTGACTTTTTCTTTTCTCATTCTTTCTTATTTTTTGCTATATAAGTTGAGACAAAGATAGTTAAGGCCATGAATTTGCCCCCAAAATTTGAACTACGGATGTGATCAATCAGTGTTAGTGGGTGCATTCTATAAAGTATTCATTTTTTACCATGATAGATGCTTTTGTGTTTGGTGGGGTGGCCATTTCCCAGTGTACAGGTGCTGGGACCTTGCTCTATCCACTTAATGATGTTTATAGCCTCATTTTAGACGTTTCTGTGCACCCTCTATATCTCTTGTGTATTTTATTTTTCTGATAGAAGCTCATGGTACATCTTACTCAGGCCTGTGAGCAGTGCTCCTTTGGTGACATTGGTGCAGAGAGGAGAACCCCACAAGCAGCATGAGGTTCCCGTCATTGGTGGCTCCAATATTGCACTTTCCTCTGCCAACTGGTCTCCACACATTTCCTAGCACCTTAAAGACTTCAACTCTTTCTCCTAAGGAATTTTCTGGCAATTGTCGATTGCTAAGCACATGACTTCATGAGTGTTCCCCTAACACACACCCATGTTGTAACCTACCATGCAGACTATTTCTTGATGTGATATAAAGCACCTGTACATAATGAGACAGGAGAACTTTTGAGTGCATATTCAAGCTGGTGTGAAATCTCAGGAAGGTTTAATGGCTTACATTGGTGAATGAGGACAATTTGAGTTAGGATGAGACATTTTTTGGGAAAGATTTGAAAGGAAACATTCATTTAGATGCATAGGAATTACTAAGGTTTTTAATAATCAAGCCTTGAGGAAAATTTGGCTTTGGAAGCAGGAGATGCTCAGTGGCTCTCCCCAGGAAAGTCTCCTGGAAAGGGCACCTCTGCTTATGCTCAGTACAGGGAGAACATTAGCAGGAAGGCAAAGTCTGCTCCCCATGACATCAGTTGTCCCTTCTTGGACATTCTATTGTCTCCTAGAGAGTTCTGGCATCCTCTGTGATGTCACCAGTGTTGTAGTGACAACCAGTGCCCTAGTTTCTCTCAGTCTGAGTCTGGCGGTTACAAGCTAAGACATGTTTTCCCGTCTTCGCAAGCTTTTTGGGAGGGGGAACGTCGATTCTGGAGAGACTAGAGTGAAGGAGTCTGGCCTTTCGTCTCAAAGTAATGATGGACAAAGACAGCACTTCTGGGGAATGTGGAGTAAGTTCTGGGCAGTGTATTTTGAGCTTCCTGCCAGGGTGGCTGCAGGCTTAAGCTGACCTTTCTAGCAATGGGCCACAGCAACTGGAGCATCTGAAAAGGAATTGAATTTCCACGAATAGCACAATTCCCTAAAGTCAAGGATTTCAGAACTTTAGTTTCCCCATCCCCACTGGGAGGATATGGTAAGGCCAATGCTATTATACTGTGGACTTCTGGTCTTTACTTTTCAGTTCATTTGCTCTGTTACATTGATATAATAACACCATCAGTGGTCATGGAGGGTCCACCTTTTCTGAGTTTAGACAGGGCAGCAATGTATTTCACTATCATTGCTTCTTTAAATACAGTGGGTATCTGACAGTAGTAACAGGGAGAGATTGTGCTTCAGGCAATAATCTTATGTTCTTAGACCTTCTCCGATTTCTTCTAACTGGCAGGGTCATCGTTTGCTTTATATATTAGAGGTTGTATGTTACAAAAATTTTTCTACAATACCAAAACTATTTGGAATGTGTAGACCAAGATTCAGCCTGTAACCTATTCGCACTTCTGGGGCATTTGGTATTTCACATAGGGACACTGATAAGTCTGTTGAACATATCCTCCCTGGAAATGCGTTTTAAATCCAAAGTTGTTGCTTTAGAGTATCAGGGTAGGACATCTGAGTGTCTCCAATCACTCAAGTTTTGTGGATGGTGAATTTATCATCTGAGTTCTGAAGCCACAGGGGTGAGGGTCCTGAAACCAAGCTGTACCCTGTTCAGCTGATAATAATCCTGGAGAAGCCATCTCCGTAGTACATGTAAGCACGTGATGTCCAGCATAGGGAACACCTGGCTGCTTACATCTCTTGGTCTCTATAGAGTAGTTCGAGAACTGAGATCCCCTGAGGAGGTCTCTTAAGCATAGACCAATCGCCTAGCAGTGACACTGGGTTCCAGGCTTGTTCTCCTGTTTAGGCCTCACTGTGATCTATGTACACTCTATGCATTCTCCCCATGCAGGTTCACTTGTGTTCTTCTACCTACAGATGCTGGGATAGAAACATCTTCCCATGGCACTGACCTAAGCAAGAATCAGGCCATGAAGGAAAAGGAGAGGCTGATTAAAGAGCTGCAGCTCATTACCTAGGAGAGAAATGACCTGAGAGATCGCCTGAGGTTTCTGACAGAGAGATCCATGAAGAACAGGTATGAATCACACCAAATGCTCTTGTTTCATTCCTGGGTCTGCAAGGTCACCTTTTTCTTATCCTGTTAAGGTTTTGGGTTCTAGAAAGCTGTGCCTCCCTAACCACCCTGTGCTAAACCTCACCTCCCATATAGTGGAGATTCAGAACCTTACCCTTCCTCAGGAGTGAGATTGAAAATGGACTCATCTGCTTCCACTTATTTAAAAGCAGAACTTGTGGTCTGAATGAAGAATTCAGGGATAAAGTCAGGGAGAGTGAGTTCCCAGTGTGCATTTGCAAAGCCCTTGACAGCTGGTGGCTTTGCAAGATTGTAATTGCAGTGAGTTTATGGTGAGTCTCTGTACTTGCTAGGCAGGGGACTGAGTGCTGGAAGATCCAGGCAGCAGCCTGGAGTAATATAGGACCCACCCTGAGTTCATATATTCCTAAATGCCGATGTTCATTGTATTCTATCATTTGGGGCCAGGCCACACTTCAGGCCAAATCCATATTATGAAGACCTGGAGAGAATGGAGGAGGCGGTCATGTCAATTCTGCACAACTTAGAGATGGAGAACACTGAGGTCCATGAGAACAACCATAAGCTGAAGAAGGAGATTACCTTCTCTAGGTAAGTCCTGGTCAGAAAGGCTATCACTTGTGGAATGGCCATTTCTGACTTTCTTTGTTCTGGATTGGACGGTCTTCAGCTCTGGTTCTATCTCTTGTGCTATTTACCCATCAGTGTTCCAGGGTCATTAGGACTCAGTTTTCAGTTCCATAAAAGACTGTTACTCATCCCAGGATTGTCTAGGCATCTTCAGAAGGCTCTAGATAGAACAGTACTGATTGAAGTCAGCAGAAGGTTATTAGGCTGACCTGGACCTATGGTGTCACACCAGGTTTTATAAAATTCAGTGCGTGGACCACATGGTTAGCATGACCTTCTCTTGGTTCTACTGACCTCCTTTGAGGGTGTTAGCCCACTACTAATTGATGTTGGCCCCATGCATTGGGCTTTCATGGATAGTTGTAGATCCATGTTCTTTCTCAGAGGTGTGGACACTAATTGGTGTCAGGCCAAGCAAACAATTTATTCTTCCCCGAATTAACTCTTTATGGTTTGTGCAGCAGCCTTATATGTATCAAGATGCATTTTATTAAGTCTTCATGGGTATCTGGGATCTGGTAGAGTTAGTGGGACTTGGGAGTAGGAATGGGAGGAAGGGCCAGCATGATCTTACTATGCATACTGTATTTCCAGAAACCTGCTTAGCCAGCTCCTGATGGAGAACACATGTAGGAAGAAGTTGGTCCCCCTGAAGCAGGAGAGCAAGGAGGTACATCTTGATTGTGCACTGAACCAGAAATATTTGGTTGACTGCAACAAGAAAGATAAAGACCATCAATGGCCAGAACCAGCATTATCAGGTAGGGATGAGCAGATGTGTTAGCTTAACAATATCTGATAAAATTTGCCAATTTGATACATCTTTGCTTCTCTTACCACCTTTCTAATTTACACTCACAACCAGCCAACCACCTCATGTAATGGAATTGTTCATTGCTCTGCCTATGCACATGTATTCTGGGAAGTTAACCACTTTTCAGAAACTGAATTATTGTGCAAGCATATTTTGCTGCTCTTTTTGAAGCTGCAGTCTAGAAATGGTGACAGATGAATAACATATCTAAAATTGCATATCCATGTGATAGATTGGATCCTATGTAGAGTTTTGAACAATTTCTTGGTTCTTGAACAATTGACACTCTGTTGTCATGTGACCTCTTGTGTAGGAAGCACCTTTGGGATAAGAACCAAGTGCAAATGTCAAATTAGTACTTGTCATTGGCTTTAACCTTGGTGACATATGGACATCTCCTTTCTTCCTGCAACCCGATGAGGTCTCTTCCCATTGCCCTGTTCTTGGTTTGCACTGGTATAAGTCTGGGTCCCAGATTGGCAGCCCACATTACTGTGAGGCTTGCTGGAGATTTTGCCCTGCCCACAGAGTTAGCAACAATGATATCAGTTAAAAGGTCCATGTCGACTGTCCAATAGAACTGAGGTGGTAGAAGGCAGCATTCTGACAGCTGGCTTGCATTTCCCGACCAAATCAGTGTCTGAAAAACTGCCTTCCTCTCCCAGGTCTCAGAAAGTGCAAGAGAGCTGGAATTGGACACACCCCAGTAAGAGAGCTTCCTGAAGAATAAGTTGCTTTCTCAGGAGTCCCTGATGACCAACATCCTGAATGGTAACAACATTTTTTGGATGAGTATTCTTCCTCAGAGTTAATTTGTCATTTATTAGAGACCCTAAATTTATATACCACTAAGCCATCCTGACTGATTGAGGTCTTACTCACTTTCTTCTTCAGAAAACAGCACTTGAGAGACAACTTGGGGGACCGCCTTTCATTATTTGTGCTAGAGGAGAAACAGCAATACGTCTGTGCTTCTAAATGTTCGTTAAGAATATGCTGTTTAGAAATATTTTTGTTATGATTTTAATTGAAGTTTTCTTTTTGTTGTTTCATATTTATATGTTCTTGTTACTATTTTTACTTTCAAATATTTTTAAATATTTTTATTCATTTTAATCCTGTTTTGTTGTAAAAATGTATTTGTTATGAATAAAAATTGAATTCTATGTCTTGACTCTTAAGACTATCTTTCTTACTCAAGGGTTCTGTCCCTTCCTGTGGACCTAGAACTTACAGCTACAGATGGATCTCTGCATGTTCCATGGAGCCTGGGCTAATAAGTGAATTCAAAGTCACCAAGGTGTACCCAGTGTGACAGTGTCTTTTGTGTGGATAATGTGGCTGTGTCTCGGACACACACTTTATGATGTAATCACTGACACACTTTACCCAATTGTTAGGGTCCATGTGGTTCTTCTGAGAGAGCAGCAGATGCTCTACCCTGTGAGTCATCACCACAGCTCCTGCAGGTGGCTTTTGTTATTCCACATGAGGTGCTGTATTAGGTGGACAGGATCACCTCCAATTAAATAGAGAGATCTCAGGAGATGTGTGTTCACAGGGAACTTACTGAGGCGTGCGTGCTCAACGTGTTAGGTTGTCAGGCATCCCTACAGAGCTCTGGTGTTCCCACTGCTCATTGTGTGTCAGGATCATCCTCCAGCATCACTTAGTTTTCATATTAGAGCAGATCTTTCACCTATTATCAGTGATGACCATATGTATTCTGCACATCTGATAAAATACAGAATAGAAACTAGCTTCTTGTAGGCCAGATTGGCATAATCAGTTTTTTGATTGTTAGCAAGAAAATTATTTTAATCTAAGCAGTTTAGGAAGGAACCTCCAGAGCATCCATAGTGAGTGTAGCTTGCAGCTGTGAACACAGGTTTCTTTTGGAGAGCAGGCCTGTGCAAGCCCAACCTAGGTGGGACAGTTCAAGCTACCCTTTTTCCATGGCCAATCTGGGATCGTATTGAGAATGTATTTTTTCCAGGTGACTGATTTCCAATTTGTGGAATTGATCTAACTTGCTGAGAGTGGAGGTGACTCAGAGAGTTAAAGTACAGAAGGACCAATGCAGTATGTCCACAAAAGCTTGCTGTCACCCCAGGGCTTTTAAAAGCTCAGCAGCTAGAGAAGCAATGTAGTATTTGGTTACTCTCATGCTTAGGTCTAGTCATTCATTAAAAGCTGACCATGACACAAAAAGTGTCATTTGTGTCACAATACAAACTAGTTGTAACTAGATTCACCCCACACTATCACATCACCACCATATTTGAGGTTCTCAGTTACTATCTAAGAACCTGGAAGAGGCCTGGGTCTTGCTACACAAACTCATAATTTATGTCTTCATGACACTGTGTGCTTTGTTCTGTTGATGCTACTATTGGCATACAATACCTTGGATACTTTGTGCTGACATCTGTGACCTAAGACAATAGTTCATGTCATCCTAACCTGAATAAACTGTCCTTAGAGTACAGTGTAGTGGGAGGGGCCTTCTTTTCCTATGAGATACCAAAACATTTCCAGTCTTCAGTCAAGTCTGTCAGCCATTGTCCAGTGCCTGTCTTGAGATGTCCACCTTTTCAGCTGAGAGTCTTCATCCAGGCAGCTCTGTAATTCTGTAGAAGATTAATAGGGTTCCAGCCCTATTATTTAATTCACTGTGACTGTACTTGCCGAACATGCTCAAAGCCCTGTGATCCACCCTAGCCCTCTGTGCTTTAGAGAAAGAAAATAAAGAACCACATTGCACTTGAAGTTTCTCCTCCAACAAAAGGAGAGCCTGCATAGGGCCTTTAAGTAACTCTAAGCCCCAGCTTCCCCACAACTCCCTCCATCAATTCCATGATTGGTGTGTTTTCAGTACTACTCACTTTCTTCTGTGTGCAAAGAATGTGCACCATGTCAGTAAAGGGTGTGTGTGTGTGTGTGTGTGTGTGTGTGTGTGTGTGTGTGTGTGTGTGTTTGGTCCCTAGTGAAAACTGTCGAGATACATGCAGACTCATGCTACTACTGTCCCATGGTACCTTGCAGGGAACCCTGAAATGGTGTGCTACTTTAATACAGTCTAAACCGGGTGTGCATGGTTTCTGTAAGGTCACCACTACAGAGAGCAGGAAAAGCTTCAGTAGTCACATGGATGTGATCAATCAGTGTTAGTCATGCCCTTCCTGCGTGGTAGACTGCAGGTTGTCTGTCCCCATCACTTTGCTCTCTTGTGCCCAAACAATGCCAAGGTCAGGGCCATTGAGCCGTGAGGCAGAGGCTTACCACCCTCAGTTCTGCCTACGACCCCTAAGACTGTCTCTTTCGGGTGTGTGTGTGCTGGACACTCATGGATCCTGAGATCTCCGCAGCTGAGGTGAAACAGTACCGGAGCCATTGCAATGTGGGCACACATTTGGTTGTGGAGCTGGGCCACTCTTTGACATTTGGTGAGTGGAGAGACAACTGTTGGCTGAGCCTTTGGTGAACCGGATGTCCCCTGGCCACATCAGCAGTCAGCAGTATCAAAGCTGAGCAACCAGTGTTTTATGTTCCATTTTGTCATCGCTGGTCAGTGTTCTGATGCCACAGCACATGGCTGGTCTCAATCTCCCCATGTGGCCACAATCCCTAATTGATATTGCCTCCACTTCCCAAGTGCCACTGGGATTTCTGTAGAACCCCTAAGGCAGCAGCAAGCAGGAGCTCCTGGCTATTCCCTCCCTGCTCTCTGCATCTGCATGTCGTTCTGTGTACATATGGCTATGTCCTCATATACTCTTGATGCCATGATACCTTAATAAACACTTGAATCATGCCCTGATGGCCAGTTTTCAACTGCTACCTGACACAATCTATAATCGCCTGGGAAATGAGGGACAGTCTGGATCAGACTGGCCTTTGAGCATGACTATGCGTGACTGTCTTTGTTGCTGTGGGAGATGCCAGGCAGCCTCTTTTCTGATCCTAGAGTCCCTATACCCAGCCACTTGTCCCCTCTACAGCCAGACCCTACTTCTGCTCCTAGGCACTGTCTTGGACTTCCTTCCCTCAGGTGGCTTCTCTCCTTTGGCTGCTACAGAAACCTGTTATGAGGACAGGAACAGGGAGTTAAGAGTTCAGAGCCATCTTCCCTTTGATGTTCTTTCTCAGAGGTCAGTGGGACACTTAAAGAGTTTTGTGTATACATTTTATTAAGCAAGGGACAATCATGCATCAGGCACAGGAAACTAACAGCACATCTACCGGACCTCCTTCAACACATGGGCATCTCTTCTGGCCTGTGCTTCTGTGTGCTGAAACCTGGGGACCAACTTCCTGTGGGGTTTCCCAGGATGACTGTGCACATTACTACACTGACGTAAATCCTCAAAACTCACAAACAGCAACAGGACTGACCGCCACAGGAACGGTTCTCCATCAACAGATACCACAGACCAGCAAGCAGAAGCATGGGCAGGTGGTGCTGTGGTTCACACACTTCTCTTTCCTCACTAGGGCAGGTGACCCACTGAAGAAAACAAGGAGGCAGCAGGATGGAAGAGGAAAACTACAACCCAGTCCTTGCATTAAACACCCAAGCACATTTAGACTAGAGGAGAGTAGTTTGCCAAGAATGAGGGCCACTTTGGACATCCATCATCAATAGCCCTGGCTGTCTAGGCCAGCATCAGATCCAGCCGTCTCCAGGCAGGTGTCCGCCAGGCCCTCAAGGGCACTAAGAGCATTAACCATGAAAAATAGAACAAGATATCTGCCTCTTGCCTGCCTGACAGCCAAGCATGTGTATGCCCTGGCTATGCTCACGCTGGGACCCCTGCTAGATATTAAGATATAGAGACCTGATAGTTGATTAGGACCCTGTTCGAAAAGGAAGATACAGGATATTTCCCTCTGGCATCCATATGTGCATGCATGGTTGTACAAGCTGGTAGAATCTCTCTCTCTCTCTCTCTCTCTCTCTCTCTCTCTCTGTCTCTCTCTGTCTGTCTCTCTCTCTCTCTCTCTCTCACACTCTCTCTCTGTCTCTCTCTGTCTCTCTCTGTCTCTCTCTGTCTCTCTCTCTCTCTGTCTCTCTCTCTCTCTCTCTCTCTCTCTCTCTCTCTCTCTCTCTCTCTCTCTCTCTCAAAGTTTTGAAGCACAGCAGAAGAATCTCTGGGACTCTAAGCCTGAGCAACCTCATCTGTGAGCCACAGCTTCTGTGTGAGAGCTCCTTTGTGTGAGAGGCATAGGGTGACTGAGGAAGGTTGCTGGTGTCCATCCCTGGCCTGCATGTGCATGCATACAGACACATGGATACATGCACACGCTGAGTTCCCCTCATCCAATCCTGAAATCTGAAAACACTGAATTTCAAATCCAGGCGTTCTCCTAACCTACACCTTCCCTCAGGAATTGGAGATGAGGCCTTGCAGGAATCCTCAACCAGTGAGACTGGCCCAGACCTTCTGAGATCCATTCTGCCCCAGGAGAACACAGCAGGTGTTATCAGGACAACACAGAAACTCAAGACTCCAGCCTGATGCAGGGACCACCTGCTGGGTTAGGAGAAGACTCAGCATCAGGTTCCTGAATGAAAACATCACCTCTGAACACACGGGGTCGCTGTGGCTATGCCTTCAAGGCATCTTCAGCAGCAGCTTAAATGGACTAGGGATGACTCTGGGAATCTGCCTGCAGGGTGATTTGGGAATCCTTTTGCTAAGGCTTGATCGCTAGATGTTGCCACAGAAACCCTTGAACTCTTCTTGGAGTACAGTCCAGGCAGAGGCTGAACACAAAACATTCTGATTATGAACTGAGTTTAACAGATAATCCGGAACCTGAAGGCCACAGGTCCAAAGGTCTGCACTGCAGGGGTGAGGCATCACTGCAGGGATGACCACACAGTGCAGGGGTGAGGTGTCACTGCAGGAATGACCACACACTGCAGGGGTGAGGTGTCACTGCGCGGATGACCACACACTGCAGGGGTGAGGCATCAATGCAGGAATGACCACACACTGCAGGGGTGAGATGTCACTGCAGGGATGACCACACACTGCAGGGGTGAGGAGTCACTGCAGGGATGACCACACACTGCAGGGGTGAGGCGTCACTGCAGGGATGACCACACACTGCAGGGGTGAGGAGTCACTGCAGGGATGACCACACACTGCAGGGGTGAGGTGTCACTGCGCGGATGACCACACACTGCAGGGGTGAGGTGTCACTGCGCGGATGACCACACACTGCAGGGGTGAGGCATCACTGCAGGGATGACCACACACTGCAGGGGTGAGGAGTCACTGCGGGGATGACCACACACTGCAGGGGTGAGGTGTCACTGCGGGGATGACCACACACTGCAGGGGTGAGGTGTCACTGCGGGGATGACCACACTGCAGGGGTGAGGTGTCTCTGCAGGGATGACCAGGAAGTTGACTGAGCTCCTCAGGGCTCTCCCTGTCCTGAATGTGCTTCCCTTCTAGGTGAGCACTGCAGCTTTCAGGGTGCTGGAGCCCTGTGTGGGCAGCAGTAGAAACTGCTAGCCTTGTTATTCACAGCTGAAACTATCACACAGGGCATTCCAGAAGTGAACACCACCAAAGTGGGGCCTTTCACAGCATTCTGGGTAGGATGGCACAAAGCCCCATGACAATTTCGCCTGTGATCCATACCAAATGTCTGCTGTCACTGCCTGTCTCTTAGGAGCCACCTGGATGATCCAGGGGATGGTCCTGAAGAAAAGGCTTGGCAAAATTGAGGTCTCCAAAGCCAGAGGAGCAGTGAGGAGGTGCAGGGGCCGTAGACCATGGAGACTGATATATGCTGATGTTAGACTACCCAGACTCATCCCTGTGTCCAAGTCTGGATGTCACAGAGGCACCTGGCAAAGGTCCCAACAGTTTCCTTCAGGATTCAGCTGTCTCCCTACTTGCCCTCCACCTAACCCACTTCCTGTGGTTCTGGGAGTCAAGGACTTCATCACCTTTTTCGTTTAATTGTCATATTGCAGGTACTGTGACTCGACCACTCTTCCTCCTGCAGGAGACACATCGTTTGTCACAGAACAGGACTGCTGCACCAGGAAGACCCATAGCATAACCAGGACGCTACAATGAAAACATGACTGGCCCTTCATGCTGAATGACAGGAAAAGCACCCAGCCTTCTCTTTGTTGCAGACTGGATTCCTCAGCCTTCCTGTTATGAACAGGGCATTAGTACCCTTCACAGGATACTTAGTGTTTATAAGACATTTATAGAATTCATCTTGTATATAAGGCCATTGGGCTAGGAGCCAGCATCAAGGCATCAAGTAGGAGGAAATACAGAAACATTCTAGGAAGGGACAGCCAGGGGCCAGTGGGATGGCTCAGTGATTGAGGACCAGAGTTCAGTTTCCAGCACATGGATGTTCACAGTCATCTGCAGAATCAGATCTAGGGCGTCCCATGACCTCCGCAGCTCCCAAGCAGCTACATGTATGCGTCTTAGACACTTCCTACTCACCGTGAAACAACCTAAGCCACAAAACATCCCACACCTTCTTGGATGGGCCCATCCCTGGGGGAGTCTTGTGTGTTCTGGGCTCAACTCTAGGAAGGCTTGGCCTTGTTTTATAGGATGTCTTATTCCTTGTATCAGCAGAGAGAGAAAAAAAAAAAAAGATCCAGTCCTGGAACCCTAGAGGACACTGCCATGATGTCACTGCTGTGCTGGCTTAGGCTTAGAGATATCTCCATGATCCATCCGAGTCACCTAGAGCTCAGGGAATGATGGAAAAGTCCATGTGAGATCGCCCAGCGCTTGCAACCATGAGAAAGCTTGGAAAACACAGGGCACATGTGGTGTTTGATCCTGGGACAGTTCAACCCTCTTGAGCCTGCAGCTAAGACAAACAGTTACACTGGCCTGAGTGCACAGGCCAGATCTCAGAACCTGTTTGCCAACCATGGAACACTCTGGATCCCTCCTCACAGCTGGACCTTGATCTGCTACACCTCATCCACCCAAGCTTCTCAAGAAATGAAGCTACCAGGTTAATATAACAACTAACTGAAGGCAGCAAGAGCCTTCAGCCGCCCTGTGGCAGTAAGGTCAGTCCATAGGTCTCCTGTCCCTGCACCCTCAGTACCTGTGAGAGCCATGGCCACCTATTCCCTTCTGAGGTGAGAACAATTATACACACAACCTTGCTTTCAACAAATCCTGCCTTGGCCACTGGTGGGACCCTCATGAGATGCAACAATCTGATGCAGACCTCCTCAGACACTTTGGCTTCCTTTCTGGCTGCTGGAGCTTGGGCCCTCTGGCCTGGCCTAATGTAGGATCAGCAACACACAACTCTGTTGGGCCTCAGCCATCCCACATTGGGGGCCCTGCTTCACTCCTAGGTGCATCCGTTTCCCACATCTCTCCAGTCTCTCCCTCATCCCTAATTCCCCTAGCCTCTCAGGCCCAGCCCTTCAGTCTCTGATGGAGACTGTCCTGGAAGGACAGGAGCCACTCCCCTGAGATACTCTCCCACCCCATGCTGCTGGACTCATCTCTACAGGAACAGCCTGCTGCTCCCCTGCCCCTGCAACCCACTTCCTAGCTCTGCTTCACACAAACACTCTAAGATCTCTACACTGGATTCCTGTTCTATTTTGCTCCCTCTCTGTCCTCCAGAAGTTCTGCTGCTCTCTCTCACCACAGCAGGACCCACCAAGACACTGCTCCTGACCCCAGCAGCCACCAGCAGCCCAGGTCATGGGGCTACTAACAGCTTTGGCCCAGGACTCAGGGCTCCTTCCTTCTTCAGTATCGAGTCCAGGCTGAGACCATCTGGCCTGCTGCTGGGTCCTTGAAACCCTCAGTCTCACAGCCTCTGGGCACTCTGAGCCCTAGTCCTTATGGCTAACAAGTAGCTGCCCAGTCAAGCAACATGGGCCTCACTGGCTTCCTGGTGTGCCATGATGCTTTCCCTGCATGGCCGGGGATGACTGCATGCTAGGATTATGTCTGGAACTAGACCTGCAGGTAACACCTGATGGGTTGGCCAGGCTGTCCTCCTACTCCTGTTCTCAGGAGATTCTCCTGACTAAGCCTCCCAAGTGCTGGGATGAGAAGTATGTGCCACCATGCCAGCTAGGGGTCTTCAGGTGTGATGAAAGACTGGGATCTGTGGTCCTGGTTATTTCCAACAGTGGGGACACCAGTGTTCTGAGCATTCTGTCATCTAGGACTTATATTCCATGTACTTCACATGAACACTGTGAGACTTCTGCACTGGTTACCTGTTCTCTTTGAAACCTGTCTTCAGGTATCTGACAGTGGGAGTCTCCATGAAGTTTTTGTCACCCTGAGGATGTGGCTATATTAATAAGCTCAGGCAGCATGCAAACACAGCAGAGGTTACAAACAAGACTACCAGGCTGGGGCCACTAAGTGATAGAGTGCTCCTTTGGCATGGTGAGGGCCCAAGTTCTCTTGCAACCAACATCTGCTGGGGATGTAGCTCAGTGATTAGGCACTTGCCTAGCGTATGTGAGGTCCTGGGCTCCATCCCTAGGACTAAACCCTCATCCCCTACCCTGAACTCACCAGGTCCAGGCATCACTGTCAATCCTGAGGGCTTGAGTTCGATCCTTAGGCCCTCTCTGATACAAAAAGAGAAAAAAACTCCCTTGATTTGTGTTTGACCCCCACATGTGTCATGCCCGCCCCACTTCGAGTGTACAATTAAGGAAAGCATGAGTAAGTGGTTGAGAGGCACACACTGCCCTTGCAGGACACCCAGTTTGCTTCTCAGCACAAACTGCATGTGACTCAGCAGGTCTCAGGGTGGAACTGGATATGTGACCCTGTGCTATAGCACTGTCCAGAGTGGTAAATGCAGCTTCTGAAGAGGAATGCAGGCCTGGCCTCCAGACCTCCACCTTCAAGTCCTGTCTGGAGAGCCTGATGCCCTGGCAAAAGAGACTCCTTCTCTCCAGAGGAGCACTGCACTCAAATGACACCTCAGTGATGAAAACTATCTGTCCCCAAAGGCATGCCACTGAGCAGAGATAGCCTCAGTCATGCACCTCTGCCCATCCCCAGTTCCTCATGTCAATAACTCAACCTTTCATGAACTAGATGGTAATGCTTGAGGTAGGATGATCAGTAGTTTACTGGCCAGTCTGGGCTGTATGAGATGCTCTCCCTGAAATCAGAGTCAGCAAGAAATTCAGCATGAAAGCTCTTTGTAAAGAAGCTCAATGACCCAGTTCAGAGCCTGGGACCCCGCACAGTAGGATAAAGTGACTCCCATGGCTTTTCCTCCACCTTCAACACTCATGCTTTGGCATGCACACCCCTACAAGGAGATCAATACACATGGAATAAAAAATTAAACAGAAACATTAATGAAGACAATGCAGATAATGTTTTAAAGGATCCCGGGAACCCTCACTTAGCACTTTCCTTTCCTTTGTCTTGGGAACAGCACCTGCACCAGAGACTGGAGACTTCCTGCAAGAGAGAGAGGAGAGATGCACTGTTCATTCAGCTAGAGAGCTGTGCAAAGACCAGAGCCACCCTCCTTTTTCTGACAGTGGGAGCTGGGCCCAAGTGTGGGCTGCTCCTACTAGAGGCACCACAAGAAGAGGACCCCCTTCCTCAAACCTTCCTGGAAGTCAGAGCACTGGCTATGGATGTCCCTCAGTCCTCAGAGGACTCTCTTTCAGCGATGGCTCAGAGCCTGTTAGGACAGAGAGGGACCAGAGCTTCCCCCCAAAGCAAGATCCCTGTCTTATCTGACAGGTATGAGGGCTTAGGGATGGGACAGAGGATGTGACAAGGTTACATGTAGCACAGGGCTAGGTTAGTAAGGCAATCAAAGAGGAAAGAATCCTGGAACATTCCTCATCTGTTCTTTGGGCTATGTTCGTAGGGATGAGGGGCAGTGTGGGTAGAGGACTAGGACACAGCACAGCCTTCTCTGCACATGGTTAGCTTTCTAGGCTGCCTGGTCACTGTGACCAGCAAATTTTCAACTGTGCCATTCTACTACCAAGGCTGACACAACTGGTGCACCATGTAGCAATAGGACTTTACTGACTTAGCGACATTTGGAATCACACAATGATCATGTGTCACAGAAGAGTTTTTTTTTTTTTTTAAGAAAAGGATTTTAAAAAACTAATTATTTTGTCCATCTGAGTACGCTGTCCCTGTTTTCAGACACAACAGTAAAGGGTAGTATATGAGAGTAGAAATGGTTATGAGACACAATGTGTGGTTGCTGGGGATTGAACTCAGATCCTCTGGAAGAGCAGTCAGTGGTCTTAACCACTGAGCCATCCCTCCAGCCCCAGTATACTGTATTTTCAATGTTGTTTGTTTTTATTTCCTTTTTCACGTATGTCTGTATGGCGTTTCTGTGAGTACAGGTGTGTGTGTGCCTGTGTAAAGGTCAGGGACAACCTGAGCACAGGTCCTCACCTACCTCTCATCCATGGCTGTGATTGCTAGGCTAGCCCTTCCCCCTAATCCTAGAGACTGTCCACTTTAGGTTCATATTTCCCAGTAGGAAGGGCAGGATGACAGACACTACTGCATCCAGGTTTACGTGGCTTCTAGGGACCTAAACTGTTGTTGGGCTTGTTCAGCATGAAAATAAATCCCATTTCACAGCCCTGGCTGGGCCAGGCAGCGCACAGGTCTTTGCTGCTCTTGCAGAAGACTTGGGTTCAGTCTCCAGCACCAGGGTCAGGTGGCTCACAACCAACTGAGACTCCAGGTCCAGGGACTTCCAACCTCTTTCTGGATAAACCTACATGGCAAAAGCAGGGCTGGGAGCTGGAGGTTTCTGGTGTTGGCTTCTCCCTGCTGCAGGGGGCAAATCATGGGCATGTGAAACATATAACCCTGTAATTCTACAAAGTGCAGAAGCTCCTGAGGTCCCTCATGGTGCCCTAGAGCCTGTCCACCACTCATGGAGGCTTCGGGAACATGGCTTTTTCCTGACCTGTGTGCACTGTGCATCCTCACTCTCTACCCCCTGCTTTTCGGGGTTGGAAGTCTCAGGTGTAGGAGGCGCCTACCATAGGCCTCTTCTCTCAGCATTTCAGCATTTTACCCACTTGACCTTCACCAAGCATCCTTTGCTCTACACAGTTACCTCAGCCTGTGACCCTCATCCTCCAGACTCTTGTGAAGCAAACACCCATGGGTGTGCAGCTCTCATAGTTAGCCAGGCTAAAGGGGAAGGCAGCAAATCCTTCATGAACTCTACAGCTCCTAAGGCCTAGGAAAATGTCTATACCGGGGCTAAACTCATGCTGACCTGTAAGACTACATTTTTCCTTTAAACAGAAGGATGTGTGGTGGTGTGGCACAGGCCTTTGATCCTAACACTTGGGAGGCAGAGGCAGACAGATTTCTGAATTCTAGGCCAGCTTCCTCTACAGAGCTAATTCCAGGTCAGCTACACAAAAAACAACACTGTCTCCAAGAGTAAATCAAAAAGAGAAAGAAAGAAAGAAAGAAAGAAAGAAAGAAAGAAAGAAAGAAAGAAAGAAAGATAGAAAGGAAGGAAGGAAGGAAGGATTCATATTTTGTATACAATGAGATGCCTGCCTGTCTATACCTGAACCACCATGTTAACTATAACTCTTGTCACATCTGTATTAATTCAAATACTGAAGGCCAAATGGTTAAATCTTAATGACTATACAATTGGGGGGTGGTGCTGAAGAGATGGTTGGTTTAGTGGCTAAGAGCAGAAGACCGAGGTTCAGTTCCCAGTGTCCACATGGTGGCTCCTATTAACCTGTAATTGCAATTCTAGGGAATCAGTCTGGACTTCACGGGCACCACACATACCACATGGTGCACAAGCATTTATTAGGTGAAGCACTCAGGCCCATAAAAATAAGTAAATAAAATATATGGTTAACAGACACTGTGATTCAGGAAGTTCTTAGTGACTTTGGTTATCATTTCTCTCTCCCAGAGACCTGTCTTCCTCATGCTCAGCCTCCCTGGCTTCTAGGACATTTCCTAGCTCTGTGGAGCATGAAGTACTCAACACCATAAGCCAAGCATTGCAAAGCCATCTGCACCTTCACTGCTACACCTTCTCCATGGCTGTGTCTAAAGGGAGAGACTTGGAATCCCACAGATGCAAGGACAAACCTGTTGGGCTATATGAGCCCAGCCACCCAATAGTCAGATCTACTCCTGTCCCTGGCTATGGCATGAGGCTCTTAAGACAAATTAATCTGAAGGATCTCAACAGCTATGCTGTTAGACCTCTCATTGCTCTGCCCGACCTACAAGCTCCTTTACTGGCTCAAATTCACACCCGAACTCCTCTCCTGCCTCAGCCACCATCAGCTCTTCTACTCCTCTCCACCTGTGCTCTGAAGAATCCACACTAAGGTGGATGTTAACCTCTCCATGGACCTCCAGACATATGCTTGTGATTACTCTTCATTGGCTGTTTTGTATAGGTAGGCGGGTTCTTCTACTCTCATGCAGAACACTGCTCACACATTTTGGAACTTACAACACCCTCTTGATTGAGAATCCTGACTAATGACTGACTGAACCTTCCATGCCTGAAGTCACCCTCTGTCTCCCAGTCCAAGATGAGAATCCCCACCCTAACCCCATAGTGTCCAGTTTCATCTCAGAAGCTAGGCTCTGTACTACCCAATATCATTTGGATCTTGGCCTCTAATTCTCTGTTAAATCGTTCCTCTCTTCTTTAAAACAAATTCATTTTGTTGTTTGTTTTTTGAGACAGGGTTTCTCTGTTTGGCCCTGGCTATTCTGACATGCTCTCTGTAGATCAGACTTGTCAGGAAGCCAGATATCTGCCTGCCTCGGCCTCTTAAGCACTGGGATTACTGGATTGTGCCAGCATGTTTAATTAAAAACTAATTAGTGGCAGTGCATGTTGGCACATGCCTTTAATTCCGTCCGTTGGGAGGCAGAGGCATTGTGAGTTCCAGGAGAGCCAGGGCTATAAATTAACACCTTGTCTCAAAGAAAACAAGCCAAAAATGAAACAAAAATGTTGCAATATGGTCTTAGGAATGTAACTGAGTCTGTTCTTGAACTCTGAATCCTCCCACTTTCACTCAGGTGCTAATCAGCAGGCTTCTGTCTTGACTTTCACTGAGCACTCAGGGCTGCCAGGACTGTTACCTCTCCCAGTGTAACTCCTGACTCTGTCATCCCCATCATCACAAAACTCCTGCTAAGAATTAAGGAAACCTGAATTCTAAGGAACAGTCGGAGCTCCAGTATTTCCAAAGCTCACTCTAATACAGATGGATCCTATGCTGCAGTAAAATGGTCACAGCTGGAGGTCTTAATTCCAGGACTTGGGACAGAGGGGTTGGAGGATTTTGAATTCAAGGTTATTTTTATGTTACATTGTTGCTCAAAGCGAGTTGGGCTGCTACAAGATACCCTGTCTCAAAACTATACCAAACACACCTAAAATGAAACAGAGGAGTTTGAGTGGGCACAGATGGGAAAGCTCGGCACTTTATGGCTAAGCCACCTGCTGCCAGCACCAAAGTCCATGCACAGCCCCAATTCTGAGCTGTGTCTGGGACCCCACTTAGGAGCACGCACCAAAGTAGCTCAGATCCAGGGCTTTTGGTCTAAGAGGAATTCAGGCAGTCACACTTTGGATGCCAGTTCTCCAGCTCAACTGCCTGTCAGCCCAGGATCTGGTCTTAGTCATGGCTTGGCATCCCTAAATTCCTCCCAGCTGTGCTCTGAACTCACCCTGTGCCCCGTTCTGATGAATCTGCCATTCTCCATGGGAGTAGCCTCAAGAAGTCCCTCACATCTGAAGCACCACTCTGAGTGCACTAAATACTGCAGGGGAGGGGCGTGGCCAGCAGAGCACCCACCCCTTTCAGCTGTAGAACATTTAGCTCTAGAGTGAGCACTGCTGTGCATTGTGGAACTTAAGCAGTATCCCAGTCTTGGCCTGGGAAGAGCCATTGACACCCACACTTTCTGGGGTGACATTGTCTCCTGAGGATAGAGTCAGGTCAGGAGCAGCAACTGATGTTCACGAGAGACAAACTTTCTTCACCACCTGCCCATGCTGGCCCTAGGATCTGGGCTTTTTGGGTGACATGAGTGCTGAGCCCCCCAGGTAGATGGGTTTTCAGGGGTCAGGTGGTTATTGTCACCAAAGGTATCCACAAGGATAAGTCATACTGTACTAATTCCCATATTAGATCCCTTCTCACGGGTCACAGAGGCCGTGCTGGGTCCTAAATGTGGACCCAGGTTCCTGCGCACTTTTGAGGAGACTGGTCAGGGCGCAGGCTTCAGGACATTTTGTTTGAATTATTTTGGGGGATTTTATTTTTACTGTTGGGGACAAACCTAGGGCTGCCATGTGCTGGTAAAAGGCTTTGCCACAGCTGTAGATCATCCCTAATTATAAACTCCTAAATTCTCCCAATCCTGGAACTTTCTAGGTCCCTCACATGATGCAACCTTTGGGGGATTCCTCACATAGAATCATGGGGTGGAATGCATCCCAAAGAGAGACAGTGGGAAATGTTCCCCAGTGTCTCCCTGTGGCTGTGGTGATGAGAGTGCTGACCAGTAGATGGCAGGGCCCATGTGAAACCCTTTTGTTTTCTACTTGAGTGGAATATTCACCATGCCTTTTTTTTTTTTCTTGAAACACAGGTTGCCCTGGAACTTACAGTCTTCCATCACTCTGACTCAGTTTCCCATGACTAGGATCACTGGCTTAAATTACTATGCCCATCTTTCTTTTTTTGTATTTATAAATCTTCTAAAAGCCAGAAGGATCTAGCATTTAAAATTTTGCGGTCCAAGGCATTTCCAACAGGGGATTCTTGACCTAGGAGTATCCAGACCAGTTTTTATTGTGTGGGTACTTCATTCCCATAACAGCTTATGCTTGACAAAGAGTTCCAAGGTGTGATGTCACTGGGCATCAGGCGGTGTCCCAAATAGCAGCACTGACTCAGGTTGTAATTTAGGCTGGAGAAACTTACTAGGACCCTGGTAATCCTAGCACCCTGGAGCCTCACATGTCCTTAGTCTGATCTATTGATGAATCAACTGCTCTTGAGGGTGGATTGGAATTCTAGTCACTGTGAGGCAGGAGCATTAGTATCCTACAGCCACTCTGGGCTCCATAGGAAGACCCTGTTTCAATAGTAAAAGGGGTCACTTGTGAGTTCTTACTGTCTTCCCTGAGGCCTTCCTGCTGGAGTTAGAATAGCTGTCTCACCAAGTTGAAGTAGAGGGCAGAATGTTGGTGCCTTCTATAATGAGGACGAGTGACAGATAGTCTATGGAAATTCTAGAAAGATCTACAGGTATTTATGTCCTGTGCATGGGAATTGCTGGCTTCCCTGTGTCCTTTGCCTTTAATTTGCAGTCCATGGGGCACCTGGGAATGTCCCAAAACCAGGCTGCACACAGGGCTTGTCCCATGATTCTCACTTGCACCCAGTGCCTGCCTGATTGTCATAAGTCTGACAGAGCCACTGTATGCTCTCCTGACACCTGCAGAGAGCACTATATGGGACCCTACTATCCCGACATTGCCCATCAGTGTCTACAATGTCCATATATGGCACTGAGATGGTCTAAGCTGCTTCCCGCCTATATGCTGCATCAGAATCTGACCATTCCTAATTTACTCCTCTCACACCCACATAGAAGCCCTGTACCCACACTAGCCCCAGCTGGCCTGTTGCCTACTAACATCTCATGGACTCTGCCCCAATCCCCTGCCCTGCCCTGCCCTGCCCTGCCCTGCCCTGCCCTGCTCCAATGCACTGCCCCAATGCCCTGCCCTGCCCGGCCCAATGCCCTGCCCAATGCCCTGCCCTGCCCTGCCCCAATGCCCTGCTGTGCCCTGCCCCAAACCCCTGCCCTGCCCCAAACCCCTGCCCTGCCCCAATACCCTGCCCCAGTGCTCTGCCCTCCCCTGCCCTGCCACAATCCCCTGCCCTACCCTGCCCTGCCCCAATCCCTTGCCCTGCCCTGCCCTGCCCTCACTCAGCTGACATTGTGGACATCTCAAGAAAGTCAGTGGACAATGGCTGACACACTTGTCTGAAGACTGGAAATGTTTCTCGATCTTGGAGAGGAAAGAAGGACCCTCCACCTACACTTTCCTCTAAGGAAGTTTATTCAGGTGAGGGATGACAGGGACTGTTTTGTCTCATGTCACACATGTCAGTAGAAAATATCCTAGGTATTGGATGGCGCTGTTAGCATTAACAGAACAAAGCCCATAGTGTTGGGAAGGATAATACATTATGAGTAGGATTAGAAAACCCCAAGCCTCTTCCAGGTCCTAAGAGGGCAAAAAATAGCACCAAACATAGCATTAATGTGATAGGTTGGTTAAATCTAGTTACTAGGTTCTAGTGTGATACCTATGACCCTTTTTGTGTCATGGTCAGCTTATAATGACTAGAGGACCTAAGCTTGAGAGTCACCAATGCCTCTCCCTTGCTTCTCCAGCTGCTGAGCATTGAAAAGCCCTAATGAGACAGCATCTGTTTGCAGACATACTGGATTATTCTTCTTCACTTTATCGCTCTGAGTCACCTCCACTCTCAGTAAGTCAGTTTAATTCCATAAATTGGAAATGAGTCCCGTGGAATATATACTTTCTCAATACAATCACAGATTTCCATGTAAAAGGTGAAACATGAACTGTCCCACCTAAGCTCTGGGCTTGCACAGACGTGCTATGCAAAAGAAACATGT
The DNA here is from genome assembly GCF_021556685.1 of Rattus norvegicus. Lineage (NCBI taxonomy): Eukaryota > Metazoa > Chordata > Mammalia > Rodentia > Muridae > Rattus > Rattus norvegicus. The sequence goes on from NC_141552.1 coordinate 24,733,579, forward strand.
GGTCACAGCTGCAGTCTGCATTCACTATGGATGCTCTTGAGGTCCTCCCTGACCTGCATAGATTAAGATAATTATCTTGCTTTCTATCAAAAGAATTCATTATGCCAAGTTGGCCTGTAGAAGGAGGCTAGTCTCTTCAGTATTTTATCAGATGTGCTTAATGTATATAATCATCGATAGTAAGTGAAAGATCTGTTTGGAATTGAAACTGAGTGATGCTGGAGGATGATCCTGAATGCACAATGAGCAGTGGAGGCACCAGAGCCCGGTGTGGATGCCTAGCAGCCTACCACATTGAGCAGGCACCGCTCAACCACCTGTACATACACATCTCCTGAGATCTCTCTCCTTAATGGGAGATGATGGCGTCCATCTAGTATAGCACATGCCCTGGAAGGACAAAAGCCACCTGCAGGAGCTGTGGTGATGACTCCCAGGTTAGGGAATCTGCTGCTCTCTCAGAAGAACCACGTGGTCCCTAACAATCATCTACAGTGGGGAATGCTATTCCCTCTTTTGGATCATGAGGGAAATGCACTGAGGAGTGGACCAGACATACATTTGAAAAAAAAAGATCCATTGAGTTAAATGATAAAAATAAATATAATCAGCAACAATAAAAAACACAGCATATGAATGATCAAGTGAAACAGCACCTATAAAAACCTATTTCCCAAAATGACGTTAATGGTCATTATCTTTGTGGTTTAATACTAATGCTGTATTGTAAGAAAAACTGAGGCACATGGTTCTCAATTAGGATTATTCTATATTCCTTTGTGAAAGTTGTCATTTTTTCTGCAGCTCTACAGGCATGAGTGTGTGTTACTCAATATCTGGTGCACACAGTCAATAAGGAATGTGTGTTGTAGACTGATATAGTTAGGATGAGAAGAATACATGACAGCATGGATACAGTATGTCAGTGATTACATCATAAAGTGTGTGTCCATAAAAAAAGTCACATTATCCACACAAAAGACACTATCACTTTGTGTACCCCTTGGTGGCTTTGAATTCCCTGTTTACCCATGCTGCCTGGTCCATGCAAAGATCCATATCCAGCTGTCAGTTCTAAGTCTACAGGAGGGGAAAGGACCCTTGAATAAGATGGTCTTAAGAGTCAAGAGTTTCAAATCAATTTTTATTCATAAGGAGTACAATTTACAAAAAACAGGAATAAAATGAATACCTAAAATGGTATAAAATGAAAAACAGTAACAAGAATATATAACTATGAAATAACAAAAAGAAAACTTCAATGAAAATCATAACCAAAAACATTTCTTAACAGCATTTTCTTAATGAACATTTAGAAACACAGTTGTAGTGCTGTTTCTCCTCTAGGACGTGAGATGTCAAGGCAGTCCCCTCAGTTGTCTCTCAAATGGTGTTGTCGGTATGAGAGAGGAGAAAGACCTCAACCAGACAGGCTGGCATACGGATACATAAATGTAGGGTCTCTATACATTGAGGAAATTATCTGAGAAGAAGAATATTCACCCACAAAAAGTCTTTGACTGTGAGGATTGTCGTCACAGGGAACTCCTGAGAGAGAAACTCATTCTACAGGGGGCTGTCTTCCTGGGATCCGTCCTATTCCATGTCTCCTGCAGTTCCTGAGACCTGGGAGAAGAAGGCAGCTATTAAGACACGGATGTGGTGGGGACATGCATACCAGCTGTCAAGTTGCTGCCTTCAGTCATGTGATATGTTATTCCTCTGTCACCATTTCTGGATTGCAGTTTCAAAAAGGGCAGAGAAGTATAATTGCCCATAATTCAGTTTCTGAAGAGTGGTTAACATCCCAGAATACTTGTGCATAGACAGAGCAATGAATAACTCTATCACATGAGGTGGGTGACTGACTGGGTGTGGGGAGATTAGAAAGGTGATAGGGGAAGCAAAGATGTATCCAATAGGCAAATGGTATCAGACATTGTTAATCTGACTCAGCTGCTTGTTCCTACCACATTTTGCTGGGTCTGGAGGTTGCTGGTCTTCTCCTGTTCGTCTTCATCATTCGGGTTCAACTCAAACAAATATCGCTGTAACTCCTTGCACTCCTGCTTCAATGTGACCAACTTCTTCTTCATACATGCCTGGTCCATCAGGAGCCGGCTGTGCAGGTTGCTGGAAACACACTCTGCATAGTAAGATCCTGAAGCCTCTTCCTCCCATTCCAACTGCCAAATCCCACAAACTCCACCAGGACCCAGATTCCCATAAAGACTTCGTAGAATACATCTCCATACATGTAAGGCTGCTGCACAAACAGCAAACGGCCAATCCAGGGAAGAATAAATTGTTTCTGTGACCCAAGCACCAATAAGAGTCCATGTCTCTCCAAAAGAACAAGGGATCTACAACTATCCATGAAAGCCCAATGCATCGGGGCAACATCAATTAGTAGGCAGTAAACAACCACAAGAGGACAGTAGAACCAAGGGAGGTCATGCTAACCATGTGGTCCACACATTCAGCTTTGTTAAACCTGGTATGACCCCAGAGGCCCAGGTCGGCCTAATAACACTCTGATGCCTGAATCAGTATAGATCTATCCAGAGCCTTCTAAAGATGCATTGACACTGTGGTGAGAAGTCACAGTCTCTTATGGAACTGAAACTGAGTCCAAAAGACCCACGGCACAGTGATATTTAAACAGCAGAAGACATGGACCCAGAGCTGCAGGCTCTCCAGTCCAGAACAAAGAGAAGCAGCAATGGATATTCCACAAGTGATGGGCCCTTCTGACCAGTACTTACCGATAGAAGTTAATCTCCTTCTTGAGCTCCTGAAATTTCTCACGATGTTCAATGTTCTTTGTGTCTAAGTTGTGCAGTAATGACATGACCTGTTTCTCCTTTATCTTCAAGTTTTCATAAAATGGATTTGGCCTGAAGTACGGGCTGGCCCCAGGAAGATAGAACCCAATGAACATCGAGGTTTAGGATTATATGAACTCAGGCTGCGTCCTGTACTACCCCAGCCCTGGAAGGACACTTTCTGAATTCTACATATTTGGATCTTCTTCAGCTTCAGAAACTTGGAATTGTGTGCCCAGGATAACAGAAGCTAAGCACCCAGATAAAGGGTTCCCTGGCTCACTTTTTTCAATCAGGAGGGCTGGATCTGCATTCAAACCTGTTATGCTGTCAAGAGCCTAGGCCATAGAGCTTACCCAACCACACACACACACACACACACACACACACACACACACACACACTTCCAGAAACCTCTGATTTCATTTTTCCTGTTTTGACAAGTGGAATGCTACAAGCCGAATAACTAATATTCTAGAGGCAGACAGTACACATAATTCTGGAGATGAGACCAGATATTGCCACAAACTTATAATCTGCCCAAGGCATACAAATGTATAGACAAATGTGACCACACAGGCAAAGAACTGTGCTGTTGAAAGTGGGGCTTCCAAAATAAAGCACTCACACCTCCATGAAACTATTATACAGGTAAATCCTGAGGTCAAAAAACAGACCCCTAAATTCCAAGGGTGGAGGGACACAGAAACATATAAAAGTTGTGCATATGCATGCAGACCTGTGCACACACAGACACACAAACTGGGACACACCCACAAGAAAAGGAAAGTAAACAGACTCAGAGAATGAGAAAGAGAGACAAATATGGAAAGAGCACAATGAGAATCAGTAGAAATGTATGCACCATTACTGTCTCGGAATTTAAGGCACAGAGACAAGAAGGAACAGGCCTGAGCCTCAGGACTTCTAGTTAAGCATTGATATGAACACTGTGGGACCTGTCACCTAAGGGTGCTGCCATGAGATGATAGCATTCAGTCACCTTCCTAGCAAGTACAAACACTCTCCATAAACTCACAGCACCTAGAACCTTGCAAAGCTACCACCTGTCAAGGGCTTTCCAATTGTACACTGGGAACTCATGCCCAAGTGACTTTATCCCTGAAATCTTCACTCAGATCACAAGTTCAGATTTTCAACAGGTGGAATCAGAGGGTCCATTTCCAAACTCACTCCTCAGTAAGGGTCAGGTTCTGCATCTCCTCTCTATGGGAGATGAGGTTTAGAACAAGGTCCTTTTCTTGGAGCAATGCATACCTCTTGCTCATGGATCCACCTGTCACATAAAGGAGGCGATCTGTCAGCTCATTTCTCTCCTTGGTAGTTAGCTCCAGTTCTCTATTCAGCCTCTCCTCTTCCTCATTTGCCTGCACCTTGTTTTGGACATTTTCAGGGGATGACGTCTGTCTGCAGGCCTCTGTAAGTAGAAGAATACAAGTGAACCCGCATGGGGCGAATGCATAGAGCATACACAGACCACAGTGTCGCCCAAACAGGAGAACATGCTTGGAAGCCAGTGTCACTGCAAGGAGTTTGGTCTATGTGTAAGAGGCATCCTAAGTGGATCACAGTTACCCCACTACTATATACAGACCAAGAGATGTGAGCAGCCAGGTGTTCCCTATGCCCAACCACACAGGCTTACAAGTACCAGAAAGATGCATTCTCCAGGATTATTATCAGGTACGCAGGCTACAACCTGGTTTCAGAAGTCAGATCATCAATTCAGCATCCACAATGACTTGATTGATCAGGGATACTCAGATATCCTACACTGTTACGCTAGTCCAATGACTTTGCATTAAAAAGTCATATAGGGGGAGGACATGGTCAACAGACTTATTAATTCCCCCTACAGAAATGACAAATGCCCCAGAAGTGCCAATAGGTTACAAGCTCTTTCTCTACCTGCTCCGTATAGTTGGCTACTGTAGAAAAATATCTGCCACACAGAACCTCTAATATATGAAGGTAAGATTGGCCCCGTCAGCCAGAGGTAGTCAAAGGAGTTCTAAGAATATAAGGTCATGGCCAGGAGCACAGTTCTCTCCCTCTTACTACTGTCAGATAGTCACTGAATTTAAAGAAGCAATGAAAGTGAAGTACATTGATGCCCTGTTTAATTCAGAAAAGTTATACCCTCCACGACTACTTATGGTGTTATTATATCAATTTAACATACCGAATGCAGTGTAAAAGTAAAGACTAGAAGTTCACCCAATAATAGCATAGGCACTGCCATATCCTCCATGTGGTTATGGAGAAACTAATGATGTGAAAACCTTGACTTTCAGGAATTGTGATAATCATGGAATTCAATATCTGTGGAGATGTTCCAGTGGTTGTGGCCCATTACTAAAAAGGCCAGCGGAAGACCCCCACACACACCCCTGACAGGAAGCTCAACATACACTGCCCAGAACTTACTCCACATTCCCCATGTCCTGTGTCCATCATTACCTTTAGGTTTCGTTTGCTTCACTCTAGACTCTTCTCTATCAACATCAACTCTCCCAAAGCGCCTACAAAGACGGGCAAACATGTCTGTGGATATATCCTTTGGACACTAAGAGAAAAAGTAGGGAATTGGTTGTCACAACGGTACTGGTGACATCACAGGGATTCCAAGGTCTCTCTAGGAGACAATAGAATGTCCACGAAGGGACGGCTGATGTCACGGAGAACAGACTTTGCCTCCTTGCTAATGTTCTCCCTGTACTGAGCAAAAGCTGATGGACCCTTTTCAGGGGACTTCCTTGTGGCATAGCCACTGAGCACCACATGCTTCCAAAGCCAAATTTGGCTCTAGGCTTGATTGGAAAAACCTAAGTCATTGCTATGTATCTAAATGAGTGCTTCCTCCCCAATCCCTGCACAGAAATGTTTCATCCTACCTCAAATTCTCCTCAGTCAGCAATATTACCCATTAAAGATTACTGAGAAATCACACCAGTTCCTATAAGTAGCCAAAGAGGTCTCCTGTCTCATCATGTGCAGGTGCATGAAATCACACCCAGAAATAGCCTGTAGGGTAGGTTGCAATGTGGGTGTGTGTTATAGGTACAACCTGAAGCTTTGTGCTTAACATTTGACAGTTGCCACCAGATTCCTTAGGAGATAGAATTGCATTCATTATGGTCCTGGCAACAATGTGGTGATCTGTTAGCAGAGGAAACTGAAATATTGGATCCACCAGTGAATGCACCCTCAGGCTGAGTGTGGGGCTCTCCTCTTTGCACTTAAGTTACCAAAGTAGAATTGCTTACAGTCCTCTCTAAGCTATAACGTGTGATTTCATCTGAAAAATAAAATAGTCAGCAGATGTGGGGGGGGGGATGCAGCCAAAGGAGTAGGACAAGCCTAGAGACATAACTCAGTGGACAGAGTAAGAAACAAGCATCTTTACTCCTGTTTCATGGATTACCCCACAAAACTCAAACGCATCTATCCTACTAAAAAAAAAAAATACAGTTATTTTATTGAATGCATACACTAATACTGTTTACAGTATTAGTAGCAAAGCTCAGATTTTGGGGGCAGATCCATGACTTGAACTATCTTCCTGACAACATATAAAACAATAAATAAATAAATAAATAAATAAATAAATAAATAAATAAGAAAAAAACAGAAAAATAAAAAACACAAAAAGCACAAGCCTCTCATGTGAAGTTACAGAAGAGTGATCCAGTGGTCACTTCTGACCAGGCCATTTTAGCTATGACAGTGCATAGTGACCCTTAATTTGATGGGTCCTATATACAGCTTTGTGCAATATTGTCATTTTAACAAACCTCATCCAGAACATACATAACGACACAGGATATGATTGCCATGTCCTTGCTGTGTATCAAGTTATTTTTCTGTGTCCTTGATTGTCAGGCATATTACAGCAACAATCTGAGATGGCTGGTAGACTTGGAAGAAAGTGGATATGAAAGATCCCCGTTTGATATCAGTACAGCCATTTCTTACGAATGAGAATCTTTTAAGCTGGCCCTCGCTTAGCCCCTACACATTAGACAATAGAACAGAAAGTACAGAAAGCACATTCCCACCCACTCCCTAGGAAGCTGCCTGACCATAAGAACAGAGGGTATAGAACATATTTACTGCAGGGCAATTACAAGACAGGAAACATCTCTGGGAAGCTGACTGACCACTATAGAAGTGAGATGTCCTTGGTACTGAATGCAGCTGTGCTATAGGCTGACATAGCTATAGCCTTGTCCTGGGAACTCCAGAAGAGAAACACCTGCCAAGACAGATATCCTTGGTCCTTGTCCTGGGAACCCCAGGATAAGAAAACATATATCAAGTCAGACGTCCTTCATACTGAAATACCTGCATTGATGTGGTTAAGACCTTATCCCAGGAATTCCAGGATGAGAAACATCTGCCTAGTTAACCTTGGCACCGAAATACCTGAGGTAATGAAATTGTGTAATCTTAACTGACTATTTAAGCTGTATATTTCTGTTGTTTGAGCCTCCTCACATCCCTCCTGCGTGAGGACCGTGTCGAGCCCCAGTGCATTGGTGTCCCAAAGTAAACCTCTTGTTTTTACATCAAGACTGAGTCCTGTGTGTTCATGGGGTGGTGATTGTCCTCAGGACTGGAGCGAGAGTCTCCTCTCTCTGAGGGTCTTTCAGATAAAGCTATAGTTGTGGGTTACACACCTCAGCTCTCATTGGCTAATGCTGTCCTCACAGTCCTTGGAGGCCCCTTTGTAAGACTACCTGTTGGAAAGTGGAAGCAGCTTTATTTGAGCTCAAAGTGAACCTGACGAGCAACGTAGAGAACAAGATGGGGTAATTGAGACCCTGTCTAAAACCAGCACTGAAACCCACCCTCCATTCAAAGCATCATCTACCAATTCTTGAATTTTTACCATTCTCTGCCAACCAGTCTTTCATTCAGGAAAGGTAGAAAAGAACTGGAAATGATCTTTGTATTCTAAGGACCTCGATCTGTCTTTCCTTAGGTCCACGTTAAGAACAAATGAAATGGGTATCACCATCTGAATAACTTAATATTACCTACTCAGCATTTCTAGCCTAATACTGTGCCTATGGCAGTCTCAAGCTTCCCTGAGTGTTGCTGCCCTAGCAAGAAGAATGAAGAACTGAGGTCAAACCCCAGTGAACCTTTCAAGGGGTTAGAAGAAAGCCATCAGAGATACTGCACTTCTTTGTCCTTAGATTAAATCAAGATGATACAACGTGAATCTATTGGGCTATTCAACCACACATCTTCCTCACAACCCCACCTATCTGAGTTCATTGCTTGGCAGAATTCATGCCCCACCATCCTAGATATTTCTTGATTCATTGCTGCCAAGGGCCAGGTTTCCTGAGTTTTGTTTTTTATAGAATTGGGTGTAGTCAATCATAGTTGCCCTCTGTAAGAAATGACAAATATCTATAATAACTGACCACACTGTACTTGTGTATACAAGTACAGTAGTGGAAAATTCAGCATAACTGAGGAGTGGGAAATCACCCCTGTGTCCTGGCCTTTCTCTGCCCATATCACAGCTCACAGGCGGCTGGGGCAAACCTTGAGTTCCTCTGTAGAAACAGAGTGACGTTGAATGGACACTGAGCAGGCAGAGCAACACAGCTGAGGCAACTCAATTCCAGCAACAAATGCATTATGTGTTTCCCATCTTAACAGCTCCTTTTGAGGACTTGTCCCCACACCTAGCTTAAACACAGCAATTTTCATACATGCCCGCCTGCTATTTCATATTGTTGCTGTAATACGCCTCCACATCATAGATTTCAAAAAAGAAAGAAAATAAACCTGACACTGAGAAGGGTGAAGCTTGTCAACATCTAGTGCATTGGGGGCCCAGGTACGGTCACAAATAACCAGGACACAGAGGATGCAGAGCAAAGGCAGATGCAACTGCATGCAGCTGCAAGTTTATTAACCCTTATATAGGCATGAATATGGATTACCTAACTTTCCCTTTTGGCAAGATATAATAAGATCGTTATTCCCATGATACCAGGAACGACTGAGGCAAGACTAGGCAAAGAAGTGAGACTAAGCAAAGGCTTCTCCTTAAAATATCTGTATAGCAAATCACCCCTCTTCCTAGCATCACAATATACTTGTCATAACCCAGAGAGCATGAGAGCCGCTTCCACAAAAAACAGACACAGTACAGCATAGTGTAAGGTAAAGTGAGAAAAACATTTTCTTCTCAAGGGCAGCGTTCCAGCCCCTGCTTGCATCTCTCAGCCGTCTTTCCTTGATCCTGTCTGGGAAGTGTCTCTCAGTGACTCCTCAATTTCTCTCTTTGTCCTTTTGTTTTAAATGTAACACTTTCTATAACATAGCTAAATGTCCTTGAAGGGGTTTAATCATGCAAAAAGAAAGCAATATAATATATAATGTATGCAACCTTTAATGAGTGTATCTATTTTCTTAGGGGTATTTTTCAGATACCTTCCCAGATCTGGATTTAACTTTGGTAATTGTTATCTGTCTACAAAATCAACAATATCGAATAAATATTCCAGTGTTCTGGCGTAAAGTCCTCGGGAGTAAGAACTAATGATTTTGGAATTTGCTCGGTTTCTATTCTTATGTCCCTCATTTCATTTCTGATTTTTAATTCATGTATTGTCTCTCTTCTGCATTGTTAGTTTGAGGAAGGGGTTGTCTCTCTTGTGGATCTTCTCAAAAAAAAAAAAAGAGGAAGAAAAGAAAAAGACAGCTCTTGCTTTCCTTGACTTTGCATTTTTCTCTTTGTTTCTAAAGGCTTGTTTTCAACCCTGAGTTTATTGCCCTTCATCAGATCCCACCAGACTCTCTATGGGATGAGGTTTTGCCTCCTCTTGGTAACAGCAGCATGGAATAAATGAAGCTTCTGCTGATCTCTGTTGTGGTGTTGCACATCACAATCTCACCGAAAACCATGCATAGCCTGGTTTTAGGCTCTATTAAAGCGGCCCACTATTTCAGTGTTCCCTGCAAGGTGCCATGGAACGGTAGTAACATAATTCTGCATGCACATCGACAGGTTTCTCCACGGTCTTCTGGGTCATTTGATAATAATTTATAGTGAGTTCATGGATGAAAACACACACACACAAACACACACACACACACTTTACTTACATGGTGCAAATTCTTTGCACACCAAAAATAAAGTGAGCGTTACTGAAAATGCACCAATAATGGAATCGATGCAGGGAGCAGTGGGGAAGTTGGGGCTTAGAGTTACTTAAAAGACCGATGCAGATTCTCCTTCTATTGGAGGAGAAACTTGAGAGACAATGTGGTTCTTTATTTTCTTTCTCTAGAGCACACAGGACTAGGGTGGCAGCTAGGGCTTTGAGTGTGTTTGGCAAGTACTGTAGCACTGAATGAAATCCTAGGGCTGGAACCCCATTAATCATCTACAACAATTACAGGGCAGGCTGGATGACGACACTCAGCTGACAATGTGGACATCTCAGGACAGTCACTGGACAATGGCTGACACACTTGTCTGAAGACTGGAAATGTTTCTCGATCTTGGAGAGGAAAGAAGGACCCTCCAACTACACTGAACTCTAAGGAAGTTTATTCAGGTGAGGGATGACAGGGACTGTTTTGTCTCACGTCACACATGTCAGTAGAAAATATCCTAGGTATTGGATGGCGCTGTTAGCATTAACAGAACAAAGCCCATAGTGTTGGGAAGATTAATAAATTATGAGTAGGATTAGAAAACCCCAAGCCTCTTCCAGGTCCTAAGAGGGCAAAAAATCCCACCAAACACAGCATTAATGTGATAGGTTGGTTAAATCTAGTTACTAGGTTCTAGTGTGATACCTATGACCCTTTTTGTGTCATGCTCAGCTTATAATGACTAGAGGACCTAAGCTTGACAGTCACCAATGCCTCTCCCTTGCTTCTCCAGCTGCTGAGCATTGAAAAGCCCTAATGAGACAGCATCTGTTTGCAGACATACTGGATAAGTCTTCTGCACTTTATCTCTCTGAGTCACCTCCACTCTCAGTAAGTCAGTTTAATTCCATAAATTGTAAATGAGTCACGTGGAAAATATACTTTCTCAATACGATCACAGATTTCCATGTAAAAGGTGAAACATGAACTATCCCACCTAAGTTCTGGGCTTGCACAGACCTGCTCTGCAAAAGAAACATGTGGTCACAGCTGCAGTCTGCATTCACTATGGATGCTCTTGAGGACCTCCCTAAACTGCATAGATTAAGATAATTATCTTGCTTTCTATCAAAAGAATTCATTATGCCAAGTTGGCCTGTAGAAGGAGGCTAGTCTCTTCTGTATTTTATCAGATGTGCATAATCTATATGATCATCGATAGTAAGTGAAAGCTCTGTTTGGAATTGAAACTGAGTGATGCTGGAGGATGATGCTGAATGCACAATGAGCAGTGGAGGCACCAGAGCCCGGTGTGGATGCCTAGCAGGCTACCACATTGAGCAGGCACCCCTCAACCACCTGTACATACAAATCTCCTGAGATCTCTCTCCTTAATGGGAGATGATGGCGTCCACCTAGTACAGCACATGCCCTGGAAGGACAAAAGCTACCTACAGGAGCTGTGGTGATGGCTCACAGGTTAGAGCATCTGCTGCTCTCTCAGAAGAACCACATGGACCCTAACAATCATCTACAATGGGGAATGCTATTCCCTCTTTTGGATCATGAGGGAAATGCACTCAGGAGTGGCCCAGACATACATTTGAAAAAAAAAGATCCATTGAGTTACATGATAAAAATAAATATAATCAGCAACAATAAAAAACACAGCATATGAATGATCAAATGAAACAGCACCTATAAAAACCTATTTCCCAAAATGACGTTGATGGTCATTATCTTTGTGGTTTAATACTAATGCTGTATTGTAAGAAAAACCGAGGCACATGGTTCTCGATTAGGATTATTCTATATTCCTTTGTGAAAGTTGTCATTTTTTCTGCAGCTCTACAGGTATGAGTGTGTGTTACTCAATATCTGGGCAAACAGTCAATAAGGAATGGGTGTTGTAGACTGATATAGATTAGGATGAGCAGAACACATGACAGCATGGATACAGTATGTCAGTGATTACATCATAAAGTGTGTGTCCATAAAAAAAGTCACATTATCCACACAAAAGACACTATCACCCTGTGTACAGCTTGGTGGCTTTAAATTCCCTATTTACTCATGCTGCCTGGACCATGCAAAGATCCATATCCAGCTGTCAGTTCTAAGTCTACAAGAGGGGAAAGGACCCTTGAATAAGATGGTCTTAAGAGTCAAGAGTTACAAATCAATTTTTATTCATAAGGAATACAATTTACAAAAAACAGGCATAAAATGAACAACTAAAATGGTATAAAAAATGAAAAACAGTAACAAGAATATATAACTATGAAATAACAAAAAGAAAACTTCAATGAAAATCATAACCAAAAATATTTCTTAACAGCATTTTCTTAATGAACATTTAGAAACACAGTTGTAGTGCTGTTTCTCCTCTAGGGAGATGTCAAGGCAGTCCCCTCAGATGTCTCTCAAATGGTGTCGTCGGTATGAGAGAGGAGAAAGACCTCAATGAGACAGGCTGGCATACGGATACATAAATTTAGGGTCTCTATACAATGAGGAAATTAACTGAGAAGAAGACTATTCTCCCCAAAAAAGTCTTTGACTGTAGAGGATTGTCGTCAGCAGGGAACTCCTGACAGAGAAACTCACTCTTCAGGGGGCTGTCTTCTTGGGATCTGTCCTATTCCATGTCTCCTGCAGTTCCTGAGACCTGGGAGGAGAAGGCAGCTATTAAGACACTGATTTGGTGGGGACACGCATACCAGCTGTCAAGTTGCTGCCTTCTGTCCCTTCAGCTGCATTGGACAGACAGCACTGATCTTTTCACTGAAATCATTGCTGATATCTCTGCAGCCTGGGGAAAGTCACCAACAACTCTCACAGTACTGTGGGAGAACAAGCTGCTCCTCAAACTTCTACCAGTGAAAACCAAGAACGGGGAAAGGAGAAGAGACCTAACTGGGTTGCAGGAAGAAAGTAGAAGGCCACATGATACTGAGATCAAAGCCAATGACCAGGACTCATTTGCCATTTGCACTTGGTTCTTATCCCTACAAGGTGCTTCCAACCATCACATGACCCCTGTATGACCTTTGTCACACGACCAAGAACTCGTTCAAAACTCTTCATAGCATCCAATCTATGACAGGGAGATGCAGTCATGTGATATGTTATTCCTCTGTCACCATTTCTGGACTGCAGTTTCAAAAAGGGCAGAGAAGTGTACTTGCCCATAATTCAGTTTCTGAAAAGTGGTTAACATCCCAGAATACTTGTGCATAGACAGAGCAATGAATAACTCTATCACATGAGGTGGGTGACTGATTGGGTGTGGGGAGATTAGAAAGATGATAGGGGAAGCAAAGATGTATCCAATAGGCAAATGGTATCAGACATTGTTAATCTGACTCAGCTGCTTGTTCCTACCAAATTTTGCTGGGTCTGGAGGTTGCTGGTCTTCTCCTGTTCGTCTTCAGCATTCGGGTTCCACTCAAACAAATATCGCTCTAACTCCTTGCTCTCCTGCTTCAATGTGACCAACTTCTTCTTCATACATGCCTGGTCCATCAGGAGCCGGCTGTGCAGGTTGCTGGAAACACACTCTGCATAGTAAGATCCTGAAGCCTCTTCCTCCCATTCCAACTGCCAAATCCCACAAACTCCACCAGGACCCAGATACCCATAAAGACTTCATAGAATACATCTCCATACATGTAAGGCTGCTCCACAAACAGGAAACGGCCAATCCAGGGAAGAATAAATTGTTTCTGTGACCCAAGCACCTAACAGTCCATGTCTCTCCAAAAGAACAAGGAATCTACAACTATCCATGAAAGCCCAATGCATCTGGGCAACATCAATTAGTAGGCAGTAAACAACCACAAGAGGACAGTAGAACCAAGGGAGGTCATGCTAACCATGTGGTCCCCACATTGAGCTTTGTTAAACCTGGTATGACCCCAGAGGCCCAGGTCGGCCTAATAACACTCTGATGCCTGAATCAGTATAGTTCTATCCAGAGCCTTCTAAAGATGCATAGACACTGTGGTGAGAAGTCACAGTCTCTTATGGAACTGAAACTGAGTCCAAAAGACCCACGGCACAGTGATATTTAAACAGCAGAAGACATGGACCCAGAGCTGCAGGCTCTCCAGTCCAGAACAAAGAGAGGCAGCAATGGATATTCCACAAGTGATGGGCCCTTTTGACCAGTACTTACCGATAGAAGTTAATCTCCTTCTTGAGCTCCTGAAATTTCTCACGATGTTCAATGTTCTTTGTGTCTAAGTTGTGCAGTAATGACATGACCTGTTTCTCCTTTATCTTCAAGTTTTCATAAAATGGATTTGGCCTGAAGTAGGGGCTGGCCCCAGGAAGATAGAACCCAATGAACATCGAGGTTTAGGATTATATGAACTCAGGCTATGTCTTGTACTACCCCAGCCCTGGAAGGACACTTTCTGAATTCTACATATTTGGATCTTCTTCAGCTTCAGAAACTTGGAATTGTGTGCCCAGGACAACAGAAGCTAAGCACCCAGATAAAGGGTTCCCTGGCTCACTTTTTTCAATCAGGAGGGCTGGATCTGCATTCAAACCTGTTATGCTGTCAAGAGCCTAGGCCACAGAGCTTACCCAACCACACACACACACACACACACACACACACACACACACACACACACACATCCAGAAACCTCTGATTTCATTTTTCCTGTTTTGACAAGTGGAATGCTACAAGCCGAATAACTAATATTCTAGAGGCAGACAGTACACATAATTCTGGAGATGAGACCAGATATTGCCACAAACTTATAATCTGCCCAAGGCATACAAATGTATAGACAAATGTGACTACACAGGCAAAGAACTGTGCTGTTGAAAGTGGGGCTTCCAAAATAAAGCACTTACACCTCCATGAAACTATTATAAAGGTAAATCCTGAGGTCAAAAAACAGACCCCTAAATTCCAAAGGTGGAGGGATAGAGAAACATATAAAGGTTGTGCATATGCATGCAGAGCTGTGCACACACAGACACACAAGCTAGGGCACACCCACAAGAAAAGAAAAGTAAGGTCTCCAGCTCCGAAAAAAAGAACCAAAAAAAAAAAAAGAAAGAAAAAGAAAAGAAAAGTAAACAGACTCAGAGTATGAGAAAGAGAGACAAATATGGAAAGAGCACAATGAGAATCAGTAGAAATGCATGCACCATTACTGTCTCAGAGTGTAAGGCACAGAGACAAGAAGGAGCAGGCCAGAGCCTCAGGCCTTCTACTTAAGCATTGATATGAACACTGTGGGACCTGTCACCTAAGGCTGCTGCCAGGAGATGATAGCGTTCAGTCACATTCCTAGCAAGCACAAACACTCTCCACAAACTCACAGCACCCAGAACCTTGCAAAACTACCACCTGTCAAGGGCTTTCCAATTGTACACTGGGAACTCATGCTCCAGTGACTTTATCCCTGAAATCTTCACTCAGATTGCAAGTTCAGATTTTCAACAGGCAGAATCAGAGAGTCCATTTTCAATCTCACTCCTCAGTAAGGGTCAGGTTCTGAATCTCCTCTCTATGGGAGATGAGGTTTAGAACAAGGTCGTTTGTTTGGAGCAATGCATACCTCTTGCTCATGGATCCACCTGTCACATAAAGGAGGCGATCTGTCAGCTCATTTCTCTCCTTGGTAGTTAGCTCCAGTTCTCTATTCAGCCTCTCCTCTTCCTCGTTGGCCTGCACCTTGTTTAGGACATTTTCAGGGGATGACGTCTGTCTGCAGGCCGCTGTAGGTAGAAGAACACAAGTGAACCTGCATGGGGTGAATGCATAGAGCATACACAGACCACAGTGAGGTCCAAACAGGAGAACATGCTTGGAAGCCAGTGTCACTGCAAGGAGTTTGGTCTATGTGTAAGAGGCATCCTAAGTGGATCACAGTTCCCCCACTACTATATAGAGACCAAGAGATGTAAGCAGCCAGGTGTTCCCTATGCCCGCCCACACAGGCTTACAAGTACCAGAGAGATGCCTTCTCCAGGATTATTATCAGGTACGCAGGCAACAACCTGGTTTCAGGACCCTCACCCCTCTGGTTTCAGAAGTCAGATCATCAATTCAGCATCCACAATGAATTGATTGATCAGGGATACTCAGATATCCTACACTGTTACTCTAGTCCAATAACTTTGCATTAAAAAGTCATGTAGGGGGAGGACATGGTCAACAGATTTATTAATTCCCCCTACTGAAATGACAAATGCCCCAGAAGTGCCAATAGGTTACAGGCTCTTTCTCTACCTGCTCCATATAGTTTGGCTACTGTAGAAAAATATCTGCCACACAGAACCTCTAATATATGAAGGTAAGATTGGCCCCGTCAGCCAGAGGTAGTCAAAGGAGTTCTAAGAATATAAGGTCATGCCAGGAGCACAGTTCTCTCCCTCTTACTACTGTCAGATAGTCACTGAATTTAAAGAAGCAATGAAAGTGAAG